>NC_058057.1:7576859-7910859 GCF_020085105.1 Siniperca chuatsi
TTACAAATATATTTAGGAATGTGCACCATGTAAATTTTATCACAGGTAGACACAGGACCTGCCTTACACCTGCATTAATAGCTTTTGTGGCCACTGGGGGCGGTGGAACAAGCTGTAAACGCAACATTGACATATTATCACCTTTATAAAGTTGTTATGGCAACAACTGCCTATTTACACATCCATCCACTTGAGGGCAGTGGAAACACTGAAAACTCGAATATGACGATATGGTCATCTGCTATATCGCACATTAATAAATATTTGAATATATATATATATATATATGTTCATTTGCTTTCGTGATATGTATTCTCAAACAAATGTGTAATTAATCAAATTACCACAAACCATATTATGGCACACAGTGAATCTAGGACCTTTAGGGCCTTGAAGTTCTGGGGCCAGTTACCTGCTTTGCCCGCTTAATAAACTTACAAAACACACAACAGATTTAAGTGGACTATTTTCTCAGTATACAATAGTTCCAATAAAAACTAATCACAGAAAGATTTGTAGATTATCCAGAGTAACCAGGACATTGACATAGAAATATTTAGTAATTAACACACTAATTTGTGCAATTAAAGACCTCATCAGCACAACTGATTATGTTTAATATATCATATAGGCAGCTCCAGTTAATAAACATGACATGGCTCCAGTAAACAGTTGTTTCAGAAACTCGTTGTAATGGCTTGTAAATTATCAAATTTAAAGTACTTAAAGACTTCACTGACTTGTATCTCTGCAAAGTTTGTCACTAGAGAGGTGTTTTCACATTCCTCTACTGAAGGGGGAGATGTCTGTACAGTTCCCTAAAATCTGAGATTCAAATGTACTCTGGGCAAGCTAGGTTTGGGAAGTCACAAATCCGAAAGCACAATGCCACCGGTCAAGAAACCTGAAACCTCCGGCGCAGAATGCACTTGTCAGTACAGAGAGTTTACACTAAATTAGCGTAGTGAAAGTTTTGACAGCAAACATGGTAGTGTGTAGTTTTTGGATGTAATCCGGACCCTGGAGCTTCCTTCCACTATCTACTAATGTTACGTAATGACAATTTGAAGACACTGTAGCATCATAGCAGATATTATTGTAGGTTTCACAACCACTAACACTGTCAGCCACTGCCAGTTACAAGCTAACAAGCTAACAAACAACATAAACAAATAAAAGATGCTAACTACACTTACCTTTCTGATACGTCTACTAGTCGCCGATTTTGGTGCACAATAGACTTCTCATCTGGGCCTGACTGAGGCTCAGACATGTACGGCTGAATCTCTCGATGTTTCCTCTAACTCTAGCCATTTTGACGCGCACCGCTCTCTCACCCACATCCACGCTCTCACCGGCACCGGTCAACCTAACCTGCAGCGGTGGTAGGCGGGGCATTCATAGATCCAGAATTTCTCAATGAAGGAGAATGAGTAGATGTGCTTCCAGCCCACTTTTCAGAGATGGGATAACCATGTTAAACAAAATATTAATCATAGCAGAGTATTTTTACATGCTTTAAAACATGCCTGGAGGGGAACTTTAAAGATACTGAAAAATATTGGCAATCAGCAACCTCAGGATAAAAATATTTCAGCATCTGCCTTTGAAATTCATACTGTTTGAACCCTTTTAGGAGCTGATCCCAGCTTAGATCAAACACTCATATGCGCTTTAGTTATCAGCATCCAACACAGTGTTTTTATGTTTGACATCCGCCAGCAAAGCACAACATCATCACTGATCATTAAAAGCTCATCAGGCGAGGATGTGAGCTTGTAACTAAAAGGAAATGTATGAGCGCAGCAGATGAGTTCGTTCCTAATGAAGTTTGTTGTAAAGTATGCATGCATTAGCCATTGATGGAAATGGCATTGGGGGCCTTGCTGAAAGGGCTGAATGACTAATTGATTTTTCACGCAAATTGCTATAGCCTCATTTGCTATTGATTACCATTAGTGCACTTTTAATTTAGTGATCCCAGGAGACATTCCTGCCTTCATTTACATGCGTAATATGGGGTCAGCACTGTTTGCAAGCTGCGCTCATTTTATCCAGATTAGTAATATTCCCAGAAACTCATCAGATCTAATTTGCTCTCTGTACATGCGTCAGGAGAAATGACATCTTCCAGGTATTAAAGTATTTTAATGTAAAAATATCTGTCTACCATGTCATAATAAACCCACATAGTGACTATGTCTGTGTTGAAAATTGGAAAAATGTATTTATATCCAGTTAAATTCTGTCAGCGTCCTTCCTGATCTTTAATCTGAGGCTGTAACTAAGGAAAGATACTAGGCCTAGCAGGCTAGCAGTCTGCCACCCACAACAGCACCCACCGATTCGCTGCAAGATCTGATGAAACGCTGGCCAGGGCAAACTCACCTGCTGCCAAAAGCTCTGAACATGGACCAGAGGGGATTTTAAGCTTTGAGAGGAAAACAGAAGGCAGGGAAGAAGTTTGCCTACTCGGCTGAGATAAATCTTCGCTAGCAGTGTGCATGCTGGCTGACTCATAATTTGCTTTGGGGGCCATTCTGTCTCTGCAACAAAATCTATACAATCATACTATATAGGTGTCTGAAGGTTTGTGTGTGCATTTGTGTATTTGCCTCTACGTGTGAAGTTATTTGCTGGAAAAATACACTTTGGAAGAGTTTGCTTTTCTGAATTGTCTCTGTCCTTCAGGACACTCAAATGTGGTTTTCTCCACTGAACACTGTTTATATGGGATTATTAAATTACAGCACTGTTCCCAAAACAATGAGGTACAGCATCTCTGAATATTTTACTGGGAGGCATGTTAATCTCATATTGTAAACAAATCAAAAGTTAAAAGAAAATTCTAGTTTACTACAACTGGGATCATATTTTTGTAGCTTTGGCCATCATTTCTACTGGAAATCTTAACATTGTATTAACCAAAGTAAATGATCAGGGAACAAGGTGGCATCTCCAGTGGGCAGATGATCAGACACGTAAACAGTTTGGCCAGATTATCTAAGCCATTTATTTGGAGGTAAAATCGATACTGAGTGCACGTGAAATGTCAAAACCAGGAAGTTGGTCTGTAAACTGTGATGGATGTTTACAACGGGTGATCACAGTTTTCTCTTCCAAATAAGTTTGGCTAAGCAGGAGGTTTGTTGAAAACTTCTCTGATAGTCAAATTGCTCATGTTTCTTGATCAGATCTCAGCAACTAACTTGCTGAATCCAATGTTTTTCAACTGATAGGAATGATATCCACTTTGGGGAAAGTTAGTCATTTTAGTATTACACACATGCAAAAGTAATGAGGTTTGGATGCTGCAGTTGGGAGGTGAAAAAATAACACATGGACTCATTGGGAGCTTTGCTGACAGGCTACAGGTCAGGAGGTGTAGTGGATTGTGCTGTCTCACGCTTACTTTTTCCTCTTGAGAGAAGTGGAAAAAAAGATGCCTAAGAAAGAACAAACATTATACATGGAGATAAGAAGTGTCATTATTTACAGACTAAATTACTCCCTCTCCTCCCACTTCGGTGTTGTCCAGTTCACGGTGAGTCATCAAAATATCAAACTGATGCAGGCAGAGAGAAACGTGTGTGTGTGTGACAGACGAAAATGCAACGCCACGCCATCCACCATGCGTCATCGAGAAAACAGAGCTGTAAATGTGATTTTGGAAAGGATGTTTCAACTATAAAATGCATCACTTAATCATCTTGCATTATACACAAAACAGCACTTGTTGGAAAGTCACATGTGACGAACAGAGGGCGGTGATCCAAAGAGCGGGATGGACCATTCCTCAACCCCTTAGTCTCATGTTGTCATGATTTATAAATCTTCAACATCTTCATATGAATAAATGTCTGTTTTTCTACTCTGTATCCCTGACTGATACCAAACAGCAGTGATTGAACTTCCAGGAAAAGCCAGTTCATGAAATCCAGCAGTAAGGGTATTGTTCTTGACACTTCTGAAATAGGTCAATTTTTTCTCTGTTGTACAAAAACCGATACATTTACAGAATAAAATACAACTACGGAAAGCCCCAAGGGGAAAACGTGTGTGTGTCACCGCCTGCACTGCTTAAAGCAAGTTAAACTGTGTCACACAGTACTCAAGTGAGTCTGTAATACTATTTAAGGTTGTATATGCTTCCATTAGCCTTCGTCTGAGTCGGACACATGGCTCTTTCCTGGAGGGTGTATGTGCCAGTTCAGAACCGGTACGAATCGAACTCGCAAAAGTATCAGTAGAAAAGAATCATTCGTTCATTTTTAGCCAGCACTAGTCATAATGGCTGGTTTTGTTGGTATTACATTCAAATCCAAAACTAAATAAGTACTGTAAACATGCTCTAGGTAAAGTAACTTCACTCAGTCTCCACATCATACTTTTCAAGGGCAGATGAAAAAATTATATTTATCTGATTTAGGATAATTTCTTCTTCTTAAAAATCCACCATTCCTCTCTACCAGCTTTCACAAACAGCATAACTTTGCACTGAAGATAAAATGCCACAGCTAAGCATCTCAGTCTGCTGAAGTGTGTATACTGTGTACTTATTACATTGGTACACCAAGTCCAATCCATGACTTCTGTCTAATTAGCCCCATCCATCTTTACTATCACTCCTCAGTGTATACTGCCTCAAAAAGCAGATAACAACCTTCAAGTACAAAAGCCCACACTGATCACAAATAAAGCCACAGTGCAAATTTGTAAATTGTTTGTGCCTCATCCAAGATGAATGGTTGCCTTACCCAGATGGGGTGTGTGATCCATGGCAACAGCTCTACCATTTTTTAAAATGCGGTTGTTTTCGGGTATGATTGACTCTTCTTGGCTCTGTCTTCCTGCCATTACACTGTAATTAGGCTTTGAAAATACAGTACAAAAATTAAATAAATCCTGACTGGAAACATCACAAACTGGCATGGGATGTGCACGGGACAGCAGGGCTCTGAAGCGTGTGATTAAAACCGCGCAGAAGATCATTGGTACCAACATATCAAGCATCAATGCTTTTGGTGAGGTAGGGTGCCTGTGCAGAGCCCAAAGGATACTAAAGGACAGTACCCATACCAGCCACAGTCTGTTTCCCCTGTTGCTGTCTGGCTAGAGATACAGAAGTATCCGCTGTTGTACCACCTGACTACAGAGCAGCTTCTTACTTCAGGCTGTGAGACGACTTAATTCATCCTCAGCACTCCCCCATGTAAAACAGTTCTTATTTCTATGACTTCTTATATATTCCCGTACTGTATATTCATCTACTGTATATAATATTTGCACATAACATTTGTTTTTGAGTAGCATAAAGGGAACTACAATCAAAATCTTGTTATACAACCCTGTGTTATAAAATGATTATTAAATCTATCTTGTATTTTGGGATAGGACTGGATGTACAGCTGTCATTTTCTCTACCTTGTACTTAATTTGTTGGATCTGAATACAGTCACAAAATAAACCAGATAAATCTGTGTCAGACGATAGCCGATGGGTTCCAAGATTGAATTTCGGCCAATGCATTCCACCTCTTTTGCTCTCCATATGGATTGTTTACCTGCATGCAACCAAAGCCTGTTCAAACGTAATTGGTCAATACTACTCGGACTACAAATGGACTACAGATTCTGCATTCCTATGCAGATATCTGTTTATAGAGATTACTAAACTGCAAAGTGATTCCAAAAGGGCTGAAGAGTTTTGGTCGCGGACAGATTGCTGGAGTGAATGCTGAATGGGCATATGGTAAAATATCTATATGCATATGGTGTAAGAATAATTCAAGTAATACAGTAGAAATGAGTCAAAGTTAATTTAATTTCAGTAGTAAGAAATAAAGAAAGTAAATATTGCATGTTTGAACAGAAACTAAAAACTTCTTCCTGTTCCTTTATATTCTTAAAACAATAGTTTCACTAATTTGCTGTCTTGGTGAACGTTTGATGAGGAATTTGATACCACTCTCATATCTGTGCGTTAAATACAGAGCTGGTGCCAGAAGGCGATTAACTTAGCTTAAAGACTGATAGCAGGGGGAAACAGCTAGCCTGACTCTCTCCAAAATGCTTTAATTAACAAGTTGTGTCTCGCTCATTTGATCCGTACACAAATCGAAAGCTAGCGTTATGTGGTGGATCTATTTCTTGACAAACAACAGTTTATTCACCCGCCCAGCACTTAGCTGTGCAGTGTTGTAACTTCATATTAACTAGACTCCGGGAAGTCACTGCTCCCGCTGTTGTTCAGTTTTTAAAGCACATAACTCCCCATAAAACCACATATTGTTGTTTTTTTTTCTGTTTCTGTACAGATTAAACAAACGTGACACAACGTGTTATTAGTCAGCTTTAGAGATGCTAGTAGACATACTTTTTAGCCAGTCTTTAAGCTAAACTAAGCTAATGCTCCTGGCTCCAGCTCTGTACTTAATGCACAGACATGGGAGCGGTATCGATCATCTTATCTAACTCTCGGCAAGAACGCAAATAAGCACATTTCTCATAATGTTGAACTATTCTTAAAAGAACAAGAAGTAACATGAAGAAGTTTTTAGTTTCTGTTCCAACAAGTAATACTTACATCTTTCTTGCCATGTTTTTTAATACTTGTTACGTGTTTGAAATTAAATTAACTCAATGTTTTCTTCTCTGGCATATTCCTAAATTCAACCAAGCACTATATTGCAGAGTGATAGTAGAAGTTAGGAATGTAAAACCTATGAACTGTGAGTTTAAGTCTTTTCACAGCAGCTGCTGTGCAGGGCAGAAAAAACCCATTAACTGGAGATTCCAGCTCAGCAACCTCTGCTGTAGAATATGTTCAGTGTATCATGTCAGATAAATTGACCGTCCAATCAGACCTTTACTGGTGTGTTTTGATGTTATATTCTGGGTTTCAAGTACTGTTGAAGTGAATAAAGTGAATGTAATTTCATCGCTCTGTGAGAAGTTCCCAGGCTCTGGCTTGTGAAATAAGTTTAAAACTTGTGTTTGATAGAAATGCATGATGCCAAGCAAATTGGCCATGAAATAAGTCATGTCAAATGCTGATTGTTTGACTATTTGTATAGGAGCATAGAAATGACAAATGAGTTACAAGGGCTTCATTTGTAGGATATTCCACGGTTTATAAACACTGTGTGGACTTATTTACATTTTTTTTTCAGCAAGTCACATTCAAAATGATCCAATGCGATGGACAGACGAGTCAATCAGGCTGTTCTGGCAGGAAAAATTCAATACTTTATCCTTTTTTTTTTTTCAGAAATAGCTGAAAAAACTAGGGGAATAGAGTTTTACACTTCACAAATGTACAAAACTCTTGGAAAAAATAGCAAATAATAGATTATTTTCTCTGACTGACCACCAGCTCCTTTCCTCTCCAACAACTGTACCTCTGAGACTTGGGGATTGCTGGAAGAGAGTGAAGAAGAGAGAGGGAGCAGGAAGGGGACATATTGATGGTTTGTCGACCCTAACAAACAGATCAAGAGGTGACCTCTGGGTACAAGCCAAGAATACCTCTACAGAATTCAATTCAATTTCAATTCAGTTTTATTTATATAGCGGCAATTCATAACAGAAGTTATCCCATTGCACTTTTCCTATAGAGCAGGTCTAGACTGTACTCTTTATAGTTTAAGAAAAAAAGAATATAGACAGAGCTAAGAGACTGGAAGAAAGGTGAACACAAAAGGGGGGAAGTAATGGAGATGAGAAAAGAGCTGACAAAGACCTTTAGACACTACCAACACCTTTCCAAGGGTACCTGGTTGAGTTACAGGTGAAATACTTTGGTCAATAATGTAAAAGATGAGGTTCAAAGAAGTTCTCTTCTCTGTTAAAAGTCTAACATCTTAAAAACATAATCTGTAAATGCCAACACCAGTCTCCCTTGTCAGTCACACACTTTCAGGTATCCACCCTTACCTCCTTCCTAAGACATTTTGTGGCCTGGGCTTTGTCCTAAATCACTAATTATTTACTATATAGTGTTGTATATTTATCCATCTACCATTTTATTTGAGTGTCCAAATTCTAAACGTAAAATCTATGCTCTATAGTGCCTCCAAAAACTCACACAATGGAACAAAAAGTAGTGTCCGTGGCATGTACACTACTTTGTTCTAACAATGTAACGACGCAATGTGTTGCACTTTCTGGATGTAAAAATTACAGTGATGCGACACTACATCTGTGAGTGATGAGGCAAAATGATGATGACTGATACGTATCTGAAATTTCAATTCACTGCTCACTACACAGTAAACTACTGAGTGATAGATAGAAATATAGATACTTTATTGATTCCTTGGAAAATTTGGGAATTTAGGAAATTTAGAAGTGTCTATTATTTAGGGAGTAATAAAAGTAAAGTGATTTTGGAAAGAAGATTATTTTGTGTGTCCTCATGAAATATGTGGTGCTGGAAGCTTGGTGAGGGCTTGTGGGCTAGATGGTGTACTACTGTAGCTGGTGAGTTAACACACTAGTCAACCAGGAAAATGCTAGTGCTAGTCGGTCACAATAGCTCTCCAAGCTAGCTGGCTTGCTAATTGTCAGATAGCTCAGTGGCTAACCAAATAACAAGGTAAAACACATGTAAAACATATTCAACCTAACGTAAGTCTTGCCTCATTATACTCCAGCAGAGCAGCATTATGTAACATTGAATGGTGCAGCACACCTAATAGGCTATGATAGTTTCCTCTATTTGGGACTCAAGACTCTGAATTTGGGATGGCGTTTGATAGCATCTTATCAAATTCAAATCCAGTGTCAAATCCACTTATCAAATCAGAATCATTCCAAATCCCTTATAGAATCTTTTTAGGTTTACCTTTCAACATTTGCAAGTAACTAAAGGTTAAATTGACTACAACTCAAAGATGTCTAATCACTTTGGCTGAGAAGGTAGAAACACTACAGTTTTTAGTAGCAGCCTAATTAATGTTCACAATCTGATTCAATTAACAGATGTAGCCTACTGCACTTCACCAGCTACTTACTCCAAATACTGAAGGTCCTGATTGTTGTTGTCCTGATGAGTTGATCAGCTTAAAATGTTGATATAACTAACTGGGAGATACTTAAATTGATGTGAGGTGATCAGCTAAATCAATTCTCTAGAAAACAGTCACCAGTCTGTTTCGTGTCTGTTGAACTACAAACACGCACAGTCCACTCGCGGTCGTACAGAGTGATGTCGTTTCACAGACAAACAATATTTGGCTGAATGCGGACTGCGCTGCAGAGAGAGCCTAAAAAATCCGTCCGGGAACTGGACCCATCCCTGTTTGCAAGAGGCCCCTTGCCAGGAAACCTTAAACATAGGTTTTTTCAGTTGTTTGAACAAATGACTAGCTCTCTGTTGTTTTTCTCATGAAGACATTCTCCTGAAATTTAGACAGCACTTATTTCCCCTCTTAGATCATCAAATTAAATTCCCTCTGTCCCTTTCTCATCGCATGCTGCTAGCACTCCTCTCTGTCCTTGCATATTACTCTTAAAGGTTTGGCTCGCAGCTCCAGGAGCTTTGCTGAAGACCGAGTTTAACAGTACGCTGCCCTTCCTCTGCCTCCTTCACTAAATTATTTAACCAGCAACTGACAAGCTCATCAGTTAAATCAGGACGGGGACAAATGTGACATGACATCTTTCCTTATCTTCGGCTCCACATGGAAACAAGACGTTGGTCTGAGCGTGGACTACACGGGCTGCTAAAGGCCACACGTTTAAACTGTGTGACCAGGGCTCGCTTCTCTGCTGTTTCTCCATGTTAGCTGAGTGACAGTTGAAACACACACCTCCAGGCATGCTCCAGCTAATCCCTGTCTCTGAGACCCCTGAGACTGTGCTTCTTGTAACTTCATTAAAGTTTCATTGTGTCTTGGAGCAAGCTTGACGGGAGCTCTAAGCTGCATACCTGCGTGCCACCACTGACTGAGTACGAACGTTCCTCTTTCTGACTCACTCCTCTCTTTCTCAGACTCTGTCCATCTCTTTTTCTTCATCTCTCCTTCTTTCTTTCCTCTCTAGTCAAGCTGAGGACTTGTTAAATAACATGCAGGCCCCTGAGATTTGCCTATAAGCCTGCTGTTGAGCAGATGGGCCAGAGGACTCACTTACTCACTTATAGCTGTCTCTTCTGGTATTTGAGTTGCCAATAAGACTCAGGAGAGAAACGTAAGGAACACATGAAGCAGGCAGTTAGCTCCATACTGAGATAGAATATATACCAGAGCAAGAAACCTTTCTTTCTTTGCCTTTAGAAATTCAACTGAGGAAATGTATAAAGGAAGAGCCACATTTTAGATGTAGGCAGTCATCTGATGCTTTTATCTAGTGTGACTTTCCCTGAGTACGACATTAGCACCACTGCAGCCTTTTCTGGAGCTTCCCAGCAGTGGCTGTGTATGCACCAAGTCAATCTGTCGATGGCCTTGACAGGATCCTTTGGTAAATGCAGTCTGGAATCAATTGGACTTGTTTGTGGCTGGATTTGTAGCACAGGATTTATATAGCTGCTCACTCTCTGTGTGCATTTGCTGCAAATGGGGTTTTGCTTCAGCCGCTGAATATCCTCTGAGTCAACAGCAGCTACTGGGAGACTTTCGGGCAAAGCAGGAGGGCATATTTCACTAGCCATATTTCAGCAAACATTTTTAACAGTCAAGCATCAAGAGATTCACTGCTCTATATTTAAGTGCTGATAGATCCGCCACAGCACTCAGTTTGAAGTTTGTTACTTGCTGTCAGCGAAGTTGGCAGGTCAAGTCTTACAGGCATTTCTGAAATGCCTGTAATAACAGTGAAATGGTTTCAAACACAGGGAACACATAGTCATACTTTTCCCTTATAGGAGCACTGATTTTACACGTGAAGATCAGTTTCCTTGTCATTAGAAACAACAGTTGTACAATGATTTCTGTGGCACTGGAGGAGCTTTCTAAAGTCTAAGAAAATAACCCTGATGATGTAATCATCATCAAAAATGTGAGTTTCAGAGACTTCGTTTCCTGCATTCTGCTGACTTCTAAAGAATGAAAATAACAAAATAATAAGTACAAGCAGGCCTACGATGCTTTGCTGGCCCTGGTGCACTGTCGTCGCCATCTTATGTTTGTCAGCCTCCTGATGGTGATTCATGTCGGTGCGACCCCCGTGATCGACGGAAACATTGATGCAGCAGATTTTACAAAATGCATGCCCCTTTCCTTTAAAACTTTCTGTAACAAACGGGAATTCTTCTTTCCAGGACGTCTGAAATTTGCTTGAGTATTTCTTTCTCTGAGTACTCTCCATTTCTCTCTCCGTTTCTCAATCACTGAGGAGGACGAGATGTGAGCAGCTCTCTTCCAGGAAACGACATTTGGTGTAGCTATATTGTTGTCCGGATGAAAACAGTAGACTTTTAGAGTTGTAGGGCTTATACACGCTGTACAGTGCCAGAGACAGGTTGTGATAACGAAAAGGGGAAAAAAAGGTGTCAAAATGTGTCATAAATTGGGAGAAATACAGGAGAATTGTGACCCCGGGGGGAAATCAGGAGAGGGCAATGAAATCTCCTGGGAAAATCGGTACGGTTGTATGCCCATACTAAGAACATTTTGGGAAATATGCTTATTCGCCTTTTTGCTGAGAATTAAATGAGAAGATCGATACCACTCTCATGTCTGTTTGTTAAATATGAAGCTACAGCCAGCAGCTGGTTAGCTTAGCTTAGCATAAATACTGTAAACGTGGGAACAGCTAGCCTGGCTGTCTATAATGACCTTTAAACTCCTCAAGCCTGATTAATTTTGATGTCAGTAACGCAGGAATATACGCATATTCTACTGCTGTAACATCATTTTGCTGGAATTGCCTCTATATAAATGAGAACAAGTACATATGTTGATTTAATTCTTCATCATCTGTCTTTTCTTTTTGAATAAAACAGTAATATCAGGAGTGGAACTATGTTGCTTATTGCAGCCATAGGGAGCAGATCAAAGTGTCAGTGCCTTCAAAGGAATGTCTTCTGATACTGTAGGTCTCATAGTTCACTTGAAACTCTGACCATACATTCAAGAGTGTGATCTCTTCAAGGTGCTTGTATATCATGCCTTGTTAACACTGGTCACCAGAGAGAAAATATGAAAATAATTAGCACTACTAGTTATTACGCTGAGCCCACATTAACTCGCACAGTTTCTGTAAACCACATCCTATCAAATCCATCAAGCGCTCCCCTTGAAGATTTTATTCGCTGCTTTAGAGACAAACTGGCCAAATAATAAACAAACCACACTGTGATCATTCAAGTACTCAGTGGGGAAATAAGCAACCAACGCTGGGCTGCGGTTCAGCTCGGCCCTGTTTCCTCCCTGTGTCAACACGTAGTTTGTTTTTGCTGAACGAGGGTGAGAAAGAGAGAGGTGCCGTGGTAGATAACAGGGCCGAGCTGAACAGCAGCCCAGCGCTGGATAGAAAGTGAGACAAATAGAGAGACGGAGGGACTGTTAATTAGAGAGTGTGACATGTCTCCTGGATGTTGTGGTGGGTAGTGGGAGGGTTGAGCGGGTCTGTCACTTCATGAATATTCAACATTCAATTGAGCTAATTCTCCGACATCAGCGGTGACAGAAACCAGTGTTATCTCCCTTAGTGATGGCTATGGGAGGGGAGGGGAGTAGGAAAGAAAAGAGGGAGAGAGGGAGGAGGTGGAGATGGAAGGTGATGTAGCACATGGCCTGTTACCATGGCAATGAGTCCCATGTCGACCTGCAGAACATAAATTAATTCCAGTTTTTCTTATGGTTTGACATGAAAATTCCTCTCTCCTTCTTTCTCTGCGGCTCCTCTCAGTTGCTCAACTTTGTCATCCCGGACCTCTCCCCTGCTTTGTGAGGCAGAATTATGCTGCCAAATAATAGGAACAACAACGCTTTGAGATCTGCTGTTTACTCTATGCTGACAGTGAGATAACGCTTAGTCATAGCGCTCATTTATATTCATACTGCTGTAACTTATGCTCATAGACACAAAGTAGGATCCTGTGCTGTTGAAAGAAACTGTTAAAAACGTGCTGACACGATCTCCATTGCATAATGCGCCTTGATGTGTCTGACAGGCTGGTGGCTGTGATTTATGGTGGTGTAAAATTGATGCTGATGTTTAAGAGATGAAAGACCTCTGCAGGTGGCGAGGAACAGAGGAGACAGAAAAAGAGGGACAGAAAGGCAGACCATAGCACCAAATTGTAGACAGACAGTCAGCCATCAGTCTTGTTAGCTCATGTCACCACTTGATAAGCCTACTGTATATGAGGGCATGATAGGATATGTGCAGTAGAACAACAATTGAGCTTTAGCTTTTTCATGACTTACATAACATTCAACAAAAACAACCAACCACAATTTAATACAATTTCCTATTTCTATAACTGATTTTTTAAAACATTTTTCAATTAAAACACAGACAGTAATTATTTTGCAATATTTTTAACAAAAACAATCTCATCTCGCTGGTACTTTCACACACCAAAACAAGGACAGTGGATCAGCTTGTTTGTTAAGACAGCTGGAAATATCAGCACCTGTTGAAGTAGCAATAAACACTTGTGAATGCCTCTGCCATTCACCTGTGTCATGTCGTCTGACATTACTTCAGTCTCATTGTCTCCTTTAGGAAATGCTCAACCTTTAGCTTGTAACTAACAATCATTGGTGTCATTCTTATCTGTCAGTTTTTCCTTGTTGATGATATGTGTAATAATAATGTGGGACGGTGTAGTCCCTCATTCGTCCAGGAGTGTTCTATTGTAGAAAAGGTTAGACTACGACTGAAACCTTTTCTACGATAATAATAATGTGCTTTGGTGTGTTTGCTTCCTATTTGTAGCTGTGTGTGTGCCAGTGTTAGTGTTACTATCCACAAAGCTACATGTTATGGAACAATAGCAAAGATAGGAAATTTTGTTCCTCAAGTTTATAATTTTATATTAATGTGTTAATGTGTGTGTTATACAATGTGAAAACTGAAATTACTGCCCTGCGGTTGTATACCTCCACCAACCAGTCAAGTTTCAGTTGTCATATATATGTAGTGAATACTTGAAAGGAACTGAATAAAAGGTATAAAGTGTATTTTCTGGCTAAATGGACGTTATCACTATATTGATGATAAGTATGATTCCAGTGAATATACATTGTGTTGAACTGATTAATGAAGGATTATAATAGATGTATTGGCTAAACAGGTACCCATGTACTTGATTACTATGTAAAGATGGATTTTAATAGTATAGCTACACAAAATGTGGTGTTTTTGTTTTCTCCTGGCGTTTTTAGATGTGAAGCCTCTCTATGAGCTGTAGGTGAAACTCACTCAGTCACAGGCTCACGATTAGCTAGGCGCGCTCCAATACGTTGTTCGCAGTCACGTGATTCCGATGATGCTCGAAATTCAGAATGAGGCAGGAAGTGAAAGGCAGAATGGACGAAATGGAGGAAAGCCCGTACTGTGCTAGTTATTGTTTACACATTGTGTCATCCCAGTCAACATGTGTGTGAAATCTGAAATCGCCAAAATCATTCTTTAATTATGACTAAAAACCTATTTTGAGGTCACAATGACCTTTGAGTCAAAAGTGTCACCTATTCAGTGTCCGACCAACTGTGAAATATGGTCACAATCTCCCCTCCTGTTCCTGAGTAATGGTATTGAATAATGGCCAAAAAATCCAGGACATTATGATGTCACAGTGAAGTTGACCTTTGACCTTTTGGGTAAAAAATGTCATCACTTCATCTTTGCATCCAAATAAACATCTGTGTGAAATTTTGTCACTTTGAGGTCATAGTGAATTATCACCTGAATCTGCAGCTCCCCTCGACTTTACAGAGTTAAAAGAGAGTTTCAGCTCATTGTTTAGCTGTCCGGCCCTCAATGTTACTGTTCTGGTTCGCTCTCACCGCTCTCATAGCGTTCTTTTCGGCCGCAGCAGGCAGCTGTTTTCTGTGAAAAAGCTCTAAAAATCCACTGTACACCACCTGCTCAGCACCTAACAGCAAACAGACAGAGTTAGAGACTAGCTGGTGAACATAGTGGAACATTTAGCAGCTAAAGAGCCAGATATTTCTCCCAGGAGCTGGCAGAGACCAGAAACAGCTAAAAGAGAGTGAATATTGGTCTTACATTTGTCAGGTTACCAGACACATGATGCCAAATGAATGTTAATGTTGCTCTGTGCCTGCTGGATGATTAAAAACTAGCAATAGTTTGCCAACAAGTTAGCCAAATCAACTTTACAAGGCTATATTATGTCAAACGTGTGTGATTTTTAGTTTGTTATGGAGTTCTACCCCCAAGTGGCCAAAAACAACCCCCCCCCCCAAAAGACGGATTAATACAGATTTAAGACTGCGCTGCTTCCCAGGCTTGGTGCTGTTTTAGGGCAGTATTTATGTTGCCTTAAAGACTAATGTCAGGGAACAAAAGTCTCCTGTGAGCAGTAGATGCCACAGATAACATTAAATATCGTAAAATTATTGGCTGAAACCTGGCTCTGGAAGATGGACACTGATACATATACAGTATAGGTATTTTTCAGAATGTATACAGTAAATCCCCCTGACCAGAGGAGGGTACACCGCCTGTGTGTATGCACCACTACACCTCTAGGTGCTTCTCATCTCTTCTTTCCATCACCATGTGGACTGCTACCACAACTAGCGTTGAGAAGGAGGAGAGAAATATTGACTCTCTCTGCATGGCACATGTAGGCGCAGGAGCCTCAGCTGACTGGGGTCAAGGAAAGAGCAACTGATTTTTACATGTGGCCTAATTCTCCCACTCTCCTAAATGCTGGAAACGTAGTTTGGGAAGAGGAGGTTGTTTGGAGTCATTAGCAAGTTCAAATGTTTACGGATTGAGGACTGAGGGGCAGGACGTGAGTTTGTATTTGTCTGAGTGTTTGATTATCCCATAGTCTAGCATGACATGTTTATTGCAGATTATATTATTTTATAAAACAGACATACAGTAGAATGACTTAGGCAGTGACAAAGCGTAAAATAAAGAAATGAGGGAGCTATACTTTCTGCTCAGTGATCATAATGAGGCAAACAATTGCTAATCCAAGTAAAGTTCTGGTATTTATTCAGAAAAGCATGTTATTTTCCTTATAAGAACCTTATTTACACATCTAAATCTGTTTTATGCTTCTTATCAAGACATAATTTACAGTATGAGGTATGTATTCAGTATTTTAGGTTGGCCTGTGGATAAAGGAAACTATGGTGTCTACTGTATATTTTCTTTAGCTTCTCTTTCCAGTATGTCAGAGCTTTCTTTGGCTGAGCATTGCATGAAAAAGTTTGTACAGTTTGTATGCACAGTGTATTTGAAAGCTCCAGAGAAGGTTGTGTTACCTCTGGAAGTGAATACTGTAGGTGGCAGATGTAAAGCTTGAACCTTGAAGGGAACAAAGGATAACTCCAATCTATACCGCAGCTTAGGTGGTACTTTCCATCAGTGCAACAGTGCAGTGATTTGAAATGGTGTCCAGGTCAATTATATATGTCAATAATGGCCTTTTGAATGTACTCCAATGTTACTCTTTTTGTGTGTTTCTCAAATCAGTTCCTTATATAACAGACAAAATAAGGAAGATACAAAGATACGTGATTACATGAAGTGGGAACATTGATTTTCTAGAGTTTTTTAAATCAATTACAATCTACAAGTCCCTCATCATCAAAATACACAGATATGCAGATTTTTTTAATCTTTATTTTTAAGAGTTTATCTTTCAATCTTCTTATTTAACATGATTAATTTTAATGTCTGACCACAGAAAGACCCATCCAGAGAGAGATCAAAGTGAAAATGAGAAAGCGAAACAAGGGAGAGGCTATGTCTCGCAATCACAAACACTTAATAGATTCTCGCGATTTGTTTTGCTGCATTGCAGCAGTGGTTCCCTCATGGCCCTCTCTCTGGAAAGGAGGGAGAGTAAAAAAAAAAGAAAAAGAAAAAGAAAACATGGAAGACTAAATCTCAGTTCAACTCCTCGCATTAAAACACACCCCTCCAACACATAGCTCTCTTAAATGGATTGATCTGTTGTTCTCATTGTGAAGAAATACAAACATTGAGATGATATGAGAATTTTTGTTTTGCTACTGTTTCTTGCTCTCACTGGCTGTTTTTCTGCTCATCTATCAACTCTCATTTCTCATCTCAATTTTTTATATTCCATATTTCCAGTCAATGATACCTTAATTTATATATTCCCCCAAATCACCATATTATTTCATCAGTAGCACTAATACCCCTATCTTCTCTGGCATTTCATTTCTCTGACCAGATCAAAGCCATTTATTAGCCTCTGTGCCAACACAGACATCAATTCCAAAAACATCAATATTATTCTGTGGAAGGTGCTGCCTGCATCTTGATAATTTAGACAGATTTGCCAATCCTCTAGTTTTTCTGTGACAAATCAGCTAATCCCTGCAGGGATGTGTGAGACGGCTGATCGAGAAGGCGTGATCCTGGGTCAGAGTATTGACAAACCCTCCTGGAGAGGTCAAACCTTTTCACACTTGTACAGTCCTTATGACGTGACACCCTGCAGGGGACCATGGGGACAGAAAAAACAGGGGAATACAGTTCACTCTTTTTTTCCTGCACCCATGGGACATAATTAGACCCTGTATTAATGAATAAGTACTGCTTGTATTCAGTGTGCACATACAGGCAGAGACCATTATTTGGAATAGCCAGCATTCCCACTGAATGCTGACAGTGTTTATTAAAGTAATAGCTTGACATTTTGGGAAATAAGCTGATTCGCTTTCTTGCCAAGAGTTAGATGACAAGATTGATACCACTCTCATGTCTGTGCAATAAGTACAGAGCTAGAGCTAGGAGGCGGTTAGCCTAGCTTAGCATAAAGACTGGAAGTAGGGGGAAACTAGCCTGGCTCTGTCCAAAATTCAAAAATACACACCTAATGACTTCTTTCGCTAATTCACACGTTACATCTCGTTCTAATCAGTACAAAAAAGAAATGTAAAAACAACAATTTGTGGTCTTAGGGGGAGTTACGTGCTGGAAATATTTCTTGACAAATAACAGTCTATCAATCCCTCTGCCAAGCAGCAGCGTCTCCATTAGTTGCGTGCAGCGTCTTTATTAGTTGCCTGCCAATCTCACAATGACGACAGCATTCAGGGAAGTCACTGTGCCCAGCAGTTGTTCGCCAAGTAATAGTTACAACACACGATTTCCCATGAAACCACAAATTGCCTTTTTTAAATTTTAGTTTGTGTAGTGTCACAGCCCAGCTCAAGGGAAGGACAAAGAGGAGAGGACAACACATGACTTTCTAACTAAAGATTTATTCACCAAATATAAGTTAAACAATGGCAATGTAAAGTCTGTAAATCAGTAGTGTTTTGTGTGTTTGAATGAGTGCAATGAACAAAGAAAATAAACACAAGGAAAAACCTAACCCAAACAACAAACTGTTTACATGAAGGGGGGGACTGACTGAATCCACCAGTTTATATAGCTGAGGAGCAGCAGGCACAGGTGATCAGGTGATTACAGGTGTAATCAGTGATGCACTTCCTGCTGCTTCACTACTAAGAGGGAAAGACAGCCCAAACAGGAAGTCAAGAGGGCTGTCACAGTAGGAATTTAAAAAACTAGATACGTGTTAATTAGTGAGCTTTAGAGGTGTTGGTAGGCAAATGTTTTAACTTTAGACAGAGTCACGCTAGCTGTTTCCTCCTAAACTCTGTCATTATGCTGAGCTAAGCTAATTGCCTCCCAGCTCCAGCTCCATACTTTCTCCGCAAAAGAGCGGATAAGTAAGTCCCAAAATTGTGGCTACCGGTAACATTATGAACTAACTTCAAATTCCAGCTCTGACGACTGTTAACTCACTCAGCATTCTGAACATTTATAGAGCCCCAAAATGTTTCCTACTTATTATTTGTAGCTCTTAATACAGCTTATATTTGTTTTTCGATTTCCTCTGCCGAATCCTCTTAAGGTCATTACTTTTTACCATATAAAGTAAAAATGTATATAATGCAAATACTGCTGCAGAAATAATGATCCAAACTGGACAGTGAAAACAGCCTCAGTATGTGAATGAAGGGCTTAGATGTCTTGGTGTTGATGATGGTTCTAGGCTGTCATGATGCTGCAAAGTGCTTTGTCATAATCAAGAGACAAGAGGCAGTCTGGGTCAGGCCTTTCAGAGTACCTTTGGGATTTTAGTGAAATAGCCTGGTTATCTAGCAGGAAAGTATTTCCCAGTCGGATTGCCCAATGGTTAAAGAGTCTGTCCTTCAAATAAATGGCTACATCAGTTTCTGCAGCAGCCAGATATAACACTTCAGTTATAAATTCTGAAGTGCAAATGTTAAATTATCCACTCAGTGCATAGATTTATTCTTGGTGTCCAACGAAGGATCAGCAGCAATAGATTTCCCAGACTGATGCAATAACACATCAGCAATGTTCCTATTCTTACATGCAATCAGTCATTTCCACCTCATCCGTCTCTACTTGCCACCACCAATCACCTGAGAGTTTATGGGAAGCACTTCAATATATATGCATCATTTTTGTGTGTTATCACATGTAGAAAAAGTGGCCAGCAGCAGCAACAACTGCAGCAGCGTCCAGAGCCGTTTCGTCATGACTGTTGTGGAACAGCACAATGGAGATCAATGATGGAAACAGCGTCACGCGAATCAGGGGGGGTTTGTGTGGAATGAGAATTAGTCTGGAGAATCAATGTACTATAAACAATTTCACTGACAACACCCGCAGCCTCCCCCTCCTCTCCTCTCCTCTCCCCCTCAGCTGAAATAGATACACCTAATTAAGCACCAGCGGTAATGCTGACTCCCAGCCAGACAAATTTAAACAGATACTGTATAGTGTAGGTCTGAACAAATCAAACACCACTGATCAAGATCAGTACTGCTTGCGCTGCTTACTGCATGTTTCTTACTCGTGCCACCTCAGCAAAGATGTTACTGAAAATCAGAGAAGGTAACTCTTTGATGTGACTCATGCAGCAACACTGATAGCAGTAAGAAATCTATTCTACTGTTAAGTATAAACAGCATGTCCTGTCAGCCTATCAGCAGAGGCCTCATGTAGAAACATTATGAAACACTTTTCCAGTCAGTCACCCCTCTAATACCTGTTGAATGCCTGTCTCTCGAGGTCTAGATTTTCCATTTATACACTTGATGGTTTCATACACCATAACTCTCCATACAGTACATTTTCTACTTTGTATATTGACGGAATCATGCTGTTTCTACCTGCATTTGGTCTGTTCTTCTGGATATAGGCCTTTTTCACAGCATTTTTTCTTGTCATAGGAGGAAAAGCACAGGTGTTGCTACTAACATTAACAATGGCTCTGTTCTATTCAAGTGTCCCAGTAAGCCATGACAGTGTGCCTTCATCCGCAATACCAGGATCCTGAGACTGAAGCAACTAAATAGAGTTCAGTCATAATTCATTTTATTATTCACACTTGTGCTTTTCCTGCTGTCAGAATGCCTGTTGTGTGGATTTTGGCTTTGCATTAACCCGCCAAAGTAAACCATTTCATCATACATTGACTGTCATGTAATCTACAATTTAATCCATACTCCTGCCTCATATTCCCATGAATTCAACGTAAAGTGCATGGTTAAACTGACATTTGTTTATAAACAGATCATAAGACTAAGAGTCTACAGCCATACAAAGTTGGTCACGTGAGGATTAAAATTCTGTGCATTGACAATTTAACACCATATCCATTGCATTTGGGTTACATTGAACAACAGTCTTTGGCTGATGTGAGGCATCCATATTTGTTTGGTTTTCAGGCACTTCTATATCAGTAAGTGCCAAGTCGGATATCGGAGCAAATCTGGATTTCCCAGTCGTAATTACATTTACACTATTACAAGTCGAAATCTCCTAAATTCGATAATGCCGCTATGACGTGAATGCGGCATTACATGCTGATGTTTAGCAGGTATAATGTTGACCATCTTCACCATCTTAGTTTAGCGCATTAGCATGCTAACATTTGCTAATTAGCACTTAAAGTACTTAAAAGTACAGTTGAGGCTGATGGGAATATCATTAGTTTTGCAGGTATTTGGTCATAAACCAAAGTATTGGTAAATACTTGAAATTTTGACCTGATGATGGTGCCCAAAGAAAAGTTAAGGAATTAAAGGTATTACAATTCATCCTGAAGAAAACAAAAACAAAAATGTCAACCTTATTGTGGCGCTGCATTAAGTCAGGGGATCATCACAATGACCTAATGTTCCCAAAAAGTGTATACGCATTTGAATTCATATCAAATACAGTGATTTACTTCACCACAGAGGCCACAGCACACAGTCAAGCGCTGTTGGGGTCAATAACAAGTCCCAACATCATTCACCAGAAATGTGGAGCGTGCCTGACATATTTATGAGGACAGTGCTGAGCCATTTCAAAGAGTATCCACTTGGAAAAATAATGCCAAACAGTGTCTGAGGAGAAAAATCATAAATCTGATTAAATGTTGAAAGAAAATAACACGTCTTCTGTCTTTGCACCGCTAAGCTTCTGCTCTGCAGTATTTCTTCAATGGGGAACCAAGTCACAGAACTATAATAAACTGATTAATTGTCATTTGACTGATACAGTGAAATGGCAGCCATAAAATATTTGATAATACTGTCTTGGAAATGTTCATTGCTGAAGCGCATGAGGTTCAGAAAGCTGGCATATCTGCTTAGAAAAGGCATCAATTTTCTGTTCTATCCGGTCACAGTTGTGCTGAACGCTCCAGCTTTATCAAGCAGTTTCCCTAGAAGAAGCAAAGCTCATCCCATTTAAAACATTATCAAATTTCTATGGCTGTCAGGCCACAGGAGCTGTTCTAAAACAGACTGACTCTCCAGGATGTGCCCTGGCTGTTATATTTATTGTAAGTGATTTCTCTTTTAATATAATTTAATATTGGTAGCTCATTTAAGTAGTTGTTAGTTTTAAACAGGTTAATGGCACAAACTGCAGTTATCTAAGATGAGGAAACAAATTCCCCAGCTAGTCCTCTGCAGATTAATGCCCTCTCTCATCATGCCTGTGGGGTTAGCTGAGAGGCAGACAGCGATTAGTCACTGGATGCGGTGAATTTATGACAGCCCCTCATTTTCATGTCAGCTCAGTGACTGTGCTTTAGCACTAACACACACTTTGAATATCTGCATGTTTAATCAGCCCAAGGTGAACGTGTTAAAAAATCTGTATTGAGTTTGCAGACCTTTAATTCCAAACGAAGCCACGAATTCCTTCTTGAATCCTCACAAATTCTAATGTATAACAGCATGATGATTTTTACATTTTGCATATCTGAATAGCAATGCACAGTATTTAGCCTCAAACCTGAACTCTGGAGACAGCTGGGATACAAAAGGCCAGTATTCAGAGTGTGGGTGGATTGAAATGGTACTGTAGCATGTACGTAATGAAGTACCATAATGGAATTATGAGAGATTTTGGCACTTGTTAATTCAGGCCATCACTAAATGGCCCCACCTACGTTCTTTTAGCTGATAGGCCCTGGCCCTGATTCAGGCTCCACACACTCATCTGGACTTTGCCTCACTAAAATAACCATCCGCCTCAATGCTCAGCAGTAGATTTTACTGACATGCCCACAACAGCATTTGAGGTTATGGACCCTAATGATGATTTATGGTGTGGCAGAAGCTGTTCCGTTCTGACCTACAAAATCAAAACACTGTAACTGTGAGAAATAAGTCATAATTTAACTCCATCCATTCAAAGACACCTCTGAGGTATAGTATGACTTATTAGCAGTTATAGCAGTCATTTTAGCTGTACGGAAGGAAATCTTAAAGGGACAGTTCACCCCAAAATCAAAAATACATATTTTTCCTCTTATCTGTGGTACTATTTATCCATCTAGATTGTTTTGGTGTGAGTTGCTGAGTTTTGGAGATATCGGCCGTAAAGATGTCTGCCTTTTTTGAATATAATGGGGCTATATGGCACTCGGCTTGTGGTGCTCAAAGCGCCAAAAAAATACATTTGAAAAACGAAAGATTTGTTGTGAGCAGTTTCATGTAGCAACTATTTTCTTTCTACCAGTAGTTCCTACATGAAACTGCTCACAACAAGGTCTGTGGACTAACTTGAGTAACCGGGACATGATGTTTGGAAAGAGACATTGCTGCAACAAACTCCAACATCTGTCATTCCAATTGAATGGCTGTAGTGTTATACTGTCAATGCACAGTATTTTCAATTCTCACGTGACCAACTCTGCAATCACACAATCCTGATTCACCCGATGATGTGAATGCTCGCAAGTCATACAAATGGAAATCTTTCCCCGTCTCTAACATGAACACAGCATTAACAGTCACCAGATCGCAACCCAACTGAACACGTATAGGGGATTCTGGAGCTATGTGCTAGACAGCACTCTCCAACACCATCATCAAAACACGAATGAGGGAATATCTTTTGGAGTAGAGTTCAAAAGACTTCAATGAGAGAATCGATGTCAAGTAGCATCGATGCTGTTGATGAGGCTTGTGGTGACCTTACTAATTGCCCCTTTACACCTTGCGATTTTGGTCTGTCCCAGAAGAAAGCTGACTACTTGAGAGAAACATGGCCTTACTGTCCTCCAACGGCCGATTTAAAACTTCTGTGAAGACAAACTTTGTCAGCATTTTGCCATTTTTGAGTTTTGAGTCCAAAATTTAGGACCAAACTCAAATCCCACAATGTGACAGTTGCTATTACAAACATTTACAAACCAATCAATCAAAATACAACATGAAAGGATGCAGGATACACTGGGGTGATATGCTAAAAACAAAAATTGGCATTTCATGTTGCCCTTCTTTCCCTGTCCGTGGCCGGCTTAAAATGTTTTTGTCCTGCTTTTTTGAGGTTTTTCACTGCAAATAAAGTGCCAGCACTATGGTCATAACTTTGTTATTTTTTAAACAACAAGGTGCACTAAGACACATTATGTTGGTTTTTTCTTTCATTTGTCACTCATCTGTATGTTTCGGGGAAAATGTTTTGCCACTTAGTTTGCATTTTTCAGACAGAACACTAACCTTGTGTCTAAAGTTCATATTTACTATGTAGTGCCCCATATTTTCTGTCCGACATTGTATTTGTGTCTGTTAGTGTGTCTGTTTATCCTCTGTATAGTACCCTCAAAAATTCCCACAATAGAACAAAAAAAGTTGTTTCCATGACATACTTTCTGCTAACAATCCCACAATGCAATGCGTCACATTGTATCAATGCAAAAATTTCTGTTGTTGTGGTGTGAAATTTGTTCGGTTTGAAGCAATCGTAAAGCAGTGTTGACCATTCTGTGTGCAGAGCTTTAATAAAACCTCAGGACAGCTGTCTTAGTTGCCACCCCCCCCCCCCCCCCACCCCACCAGTGACTCTCTAGTCATGAGTCAGCGAGGCTCGTGTGTATTCAACCGACACTGCTGTCTGTTGCGCTCAGACAGGTCTGCATCCGGTCAACGGCAATTTAATTAGAGCTTTTCAGGAGCAGGCAAAACAATAATGCAAAGTTGTGTCATAACCCTCGACTGTGAAATCCTCTTATTGTCCTTTCTCTCAGGCCGCTACCCTTCATTCTGCTCTGTACCAAAGTAGAGATTACTATGCAGGCGGACCTGATCGAAACAGCAGTGAGATATATTTGGTCCACTTTTGAGGATATTTAGATGTTGTGTGATGTTTAAATTTATGAAACTTCCACTGAACACTATTTTTGTCCTGGTCCACTACAGGTTCTCTGCCAGAACTGCTTTTCAGTCATATCACATCAGATTAAAAATGAAGTGTACCATGTACTTATGATAAAAGTATCCATTAAATGACATTTGTAGTATCAAAAGTCACTTTCATGGCATTACAGTCCAGCAGTGAACTCAGTAGTGTGCAGAGGCGATGACAGTGTATTTTTAGTCTCCGACTTGATCATCTGATTCTGCTACTGTGGCCCAGTGATTGCTATTGATCTGAAAAAGGCAACAAATACATGCAGGCTTAGTTTGTGTGAGTGAGTGTGTGTGAGTATACATACAGTGCTGTACTGTGTGTGAAAGGCAAATTCTTAGCCCTGCTTGTTTGCTTTGGAAAGATGCTGTAGTCTGTTGCAGACAGTTTGACACCACAGCTTCTCCTTTGATAATATACAGACAGATACCTTAAGGCCCCAGTGTGTACTCGATATAACAGTGGAAAGAAGAAAATAAAGATGTTGTGTTTTCCTTGCACAGGAGAAACAAGCCTTTATTTACATATTTGATAGACATTTTTTGCCTGTTAATCTTTGCATCGTTCACATTTTCTCTTTATTCATAATGCAAGAAGCCTGGGCCAAAGAAGAAGTAGCAATTCAAATTATATAATAATGTGAATAATACCTGCTGTTGCTAGCCGTTGAAATATTGAAGGGATATTGGCTGATGTCCATTAATTATCCTCTAGCTTTCCAGTAATAAGCTTTCTAAGTATAGGCCTTCCTACACAGAAGAACCATGCAAATGATTCAAGGGGCATAAAGGGAGGTGGAAGTGTGTGTATTCTGCATCTTCAAGGTCTCTCCACGAGCATAATAACGTTACTTGGACTCTCATGCTGGGATAATGCCCGTCTTCCATTCCGCCTAATCAAAATGAACAAATGTGTGCATGCCTAATCCCTTTAATTTTGGTGGTGGGGAGGAAATTAAAAACATGGGAATGTATATCACTGCCAGGTTTAATTTCTGGTATTGTTTGACATCTTGGATCCCTGAGTTATGCTAGGAGATCATCGTGTTAAGTGAATTATACAGTGAAGCTTTTGTGAGAAGGGGGAGGAGTAATTTTGTAAGAACTTAAAAGAAAAACGATAACTTCTGGTTCCGCTGCAGCCTTTGAAGTCTCCTCGCTGTTTCTAAAGCTGTAATGTCTCTTTCATGTTACATAAAGAGGCAGCAGCAAGTTTATTAAGGAAACCTAATATCACATCTAACGTAAAAGGGAAAAGAAAATTAACCCTCTACTACTAAATGTTTTTTGGGAAAGATATTTCACCTTATTTTTTTGAAAATTGGGGTCTTCGGATAATCAATCAAAAAACTGATCAACCTCTAACCACTACTCTAACCAAATATTATCTATTTCAGCTCCTCATTTGATTCATAAGAAACAAATCATCACACATTACAATGTGTAATAATTGTAATATTTATAATTGGGATTATTTGAGGGTCAAACAGAGAGTGAAAAACATTTGAAAGCTTTATAAATATTTTATGAGCCCATGATAATAACTCATAATAATATGCTATAAAAATCGAAACTTTATAAAACAACCATATATGCGATCTCATAAAAAACTGATTTATCATGAATTCTATTATAGACACATTTTTCATCCGGTAGCTGCAGCAGTTGATGTGTTTCCAAATTCACAAAAGTCTACTTTCAGTTTTACCTACAGTATGTAGGCCAAATACATTTTTAGAACAGAACAGACTTCCTAATAATAATAGTCTGCTTCATTAACTGTAAAACTGTCTGGAATTAATTCCCCACCGTCATTACAATGCATGTGGTAATGCCTCATCATGCTTTAATTTTGAAATGTGACAATTATGTAAGAATAGTGCATAGGTAACACAGTCCATTACACTTCAAGTGAAGTGTAACTAAAAACCAGAAGATTACCGGCCTGTGTGTAATCAATAAGAAATAACAATAGATGAAATACTGTTACAACTGCAGATGGAAATTTGATCTCATTAAAGACAATGAATGGAACATTAAGTTGTTAGAATAATAGAAATTGATATATTAATAATGTATTAAGAAGTTGGCAGTTTGTAGGAATAAAAAACACTCATTACCAACGACTGAGTGGAATAATTTTTCAGCTAAAGGGGGAGAGAATATCCATATCCATGTGAAGATTAAGCCCTGCAACAAATCAGCAAACAAACTGGGCAAATACAGCTCAGACACAACTACCACTGACAAAGTCATTATCAATCGAAAAAAATCTAATTCAACTCTCCCAGCCTTCACAGACTGTGCCTGATTAAAAAGGCAGATTGAATGTGTAGCGTCTGAATCCAATTATTTTTGGAAAGCCATACCGTGTCGTTGTTTCTTTTTGATTTGCACTTGCCTGTTTGCCAGCTGAGGCACCTTGCTCATTGAAACAACATGCTCCCCAAAAAACTCTTATTTACTGAAAAAAATCCTACCATTTTGGTTTCAGAGATGTGACCAGGACATGAAAAAAATGTTATTCCAAAATCCTGAAAAACATCAGTGAATAAAATATTGGTCTAATTGCTTTGATAAAACACACTGACGGGACTCAACACAAAAGGAACAATTGGAGCTATATTTAAGAGAAAAATCCTAATTATTAAAAAAAATGTGTTGTGTAATTTCTACTTTTTTATTCTTCCCCTTTACAAAGAGAACTTAAAGGAATGAACCAAAGTAAGTTTCAGATCACAAAATAGTTAACAGGGCAGGTTTAGCAAGCAGTCTACTCGCAACTGAAGCCTAAGGCAAACTGTAACGCTGTTATAACTTTAAGCAGGTGCAAGTTGTCATTGTTTCCGTTGCCTCTACCCACTGAGTCTCCAGAAGTGTCCTAGAAAAAACAGCCTGACTTAAGAATAATAGCAAATCTAGTCACTTCACATTTAGGGAGCTGTGGATGGCAGGTACACAAACCCAAACAACCCCCCCGATACTATCGTTATAACTTGAGCTGAGGTGTCACTTCCACAGCCTACAGCCACTACGGCAAGTGCTGATGTTAAAATCAATTCAGTATCTGACTACCTGTTGTATTTGGAAACCTGTTAAGCATTTAATGAGGTAAACTGCATTTCTATGACACTAGCAGCTTTTACGCAAACACACTGTATCATACACTGTATTATATCTTTAATAGAATAAACAATACGTTATGCTGAAGAAGAAAAATCAGCGCACAGCTGATAAACAAATTAGACAAATACATATGTTGAGTATCACTGCTTTTCCTGAGTGATGGAACATCAGAAAAGTGAGTAAATGCTTCTTGTTTGTCACATATTTTACATGCAATTATTATTATTTAATTCAATAGCGAACCGGCCATTTAGAAATTCAACTCCAGCTAACCTCCCACAGAACTGCTCAAGGATATGTTGCATGCAGTACATGTGAACCCATTTAATGGTAAAAACAGAACACTGTAACATAACACTGAACATACTCAGCTCATTTACCCTGACTGAATACGCCCACACATAACAGGAATGAATAGCATACTGCATCAATACACCTACAGTGAAACACATAAGGACCAATTATATGTAACAAACCAACCGAGGCCAACAAGAACGTATACATTTTTTTGGAAAGAAGCAAATAAATGAATAAATAAATAAATAGATTAATAAATAAATATTGGGGAAAATATTTTTAAAAACCAGAATATTTTCCAGCAGTGCAAATGTGGACAGGAAGCAGGTTTTCTTTTATCAACAAATGCTGTCAGGGTGCCCTTAGGCAAGGCACTTGCTGCAGCTGAGCCGCTCAGTGGGCAAACAGCAGCATACTGTGATTGTATGGGAACCTCCAGTGAGCGGATGCATGTAAATGTGTTTAATGTAACACATTTGTGGATTCAGCCTTCCCTGGTTAAAGGGGCAGTTAAAATGTGCAGGAACCACAACCACACACAAGAAAGAGAAGAAGCTCAAGAAAACCATGAGTTATACACTGTAAATCAGAAAAATAACATTTCAGTTGTTGAACATGGCAACAAAGAAGGCTTTTAAGAGTTTAATTACACACGCATTAACACGCACGCACATCACCTTCATTGCTTTTCTGATGTTCATTTGTAGGGGTGAGGACGGTGTAGGTGTTTGGTCTTGGCTCTCTTTGAAAGTCCAACCCGGAATGGCCGTGTGCATGTTCTCAGAGGCTCCAGTCTCCTGGGCTGCTCTGGCGGTCCTGCACACAAAAACACAACAACACAAAAATATAACAACACAGTATGCACCAGTCCTGCATGCCTGGCAGCCCGGAAGCCTACATACTCTACATTGTGCATTGGGTATGCATTTGTTTAGGCCCAAAGCTCCACAGAGCATTCTGGCTTTTGTTTTCTGTTAATGGTTGCAAAGATACCACGGTGAACAAAAAAACAAACAATGGACATACTGCCTTTCCTGATGCTTTCAGCTTGTTTAACTGCTGAAAGATTAACATAATGCTTCTCAATGTGCAGAGAGAGTAGCCATGCTATTAAGACTTTTCCCCTCAAACTGACAAGGTGAAGACATTGCACCTCCAGGTAGGTAGGTTGTTAGACTGACTCTCTTCTTAAATATTCAGAGGACAGCCCACTTATCTCCCAGCAGACACACTTGGGTTCATAATGCACGGTTGACCAGCAAAATGAGGAGAAGGTTTTTTTTAAATATAATTTTCAGTTTGCTTTCATGTGGTAAAATCAAAAACCAAAATGCTTTACAATTTGCCTAAAAAAACGTTGCTAGACTGATCCATACCATTGTACACCAGTCATGACAATATGTAAAGACATTAAAAACCTTTCAAATGATTTTGTCCTTCCTTTTTTAATCTTGAAACAAATATGACTCTTATCCAAAAAGAAACCACCATTTTATCAATAAAATGCTCAGGGCCTTTTCAGTCTTTTATCCGCCATTACAATATGAAACTCACGCTGGCTCAATTGTTCCAAGAATGGTTGACACATGAAGGACGGAGACCACATTTTCCTTTTCTGCTCCATTTCCCGGGGCTCTGAAAGGAACATATTGACAGTCAGAGACAGGGACTGGCTAATTCTGTCTTATTTGTTGCTCTTTTTACCCTTAAACAATGCATTGATGACAGTGTTATCGTTCCACTGCAGCTTACTGAGGAAGGGAAATGAATATTTGAACATTCATGAGCGCAAGCTCTGTCAATTTCAAAAGACAAATCAATAAAAGTAATTGTATTTCCTCACTGAATTAACCTAGCTGACCTTTTAAAGTCTATCACCCAACACTCAGTGTTAACCATGCAACACTGAAAACAATAGAATAAAATAACATTTAACTAATTAAAATATTTCCACGTAATGTTTTTCAGACTCGTCATTTTAATTGAAAATGTTATGAAGACGTTTTCTGATAGAGCAACCCATTATTTTAATTTAGTTTCACCCTTGTTATCAACACCAATTACTGGGGCACTTTGTTGATATTTGGTTCTTTTGTTCCTCAAGATATAATAAGCTGTTTTGTTGTTGTTGTTTTAAAAAGAAAACTATGAACCTCTGTGTTTCTCTGCAGTGTTCATGGATGCTTCCTGGCACAGGTGGCTGCCATAGGGCACCTCCTGCTCGCCGTCACCACCGAAAGAGGTACAAGAAACCACTGGATCACCTCCACACATATCCAGGCTGCGGTCTTCATCAGCATCATCTAATAATAGACATGCAACACAGTGCAGTTAGAATATATTAATAGCAGTGTTTGGTCCTTATTATTTTTCTAGCATCATTGTTTGAACATAACCATGGTGTCAATAAAGATGATTAAAACCCTGACAGCCTGTTCTTAAGCCTCATGGTAATTTTTTAATGTGTAATATTACATATTATACAAGGTCAAGTGTTTGTCCTTGATTCAGTTATCTAACTTTAGTTGATCAATGCTTTTACACAATGTTGTATATTGTATCTAAACATGAAAGTCTGACTTTTCGCTTCATTTGGTCGAAAATTTAAAGAACATTTAACATTTTTAAAGACTGTATGACAACTTCTCATGCCTAAACTGTTTTTCAATATTTGGAAATTTGAAGAAAAATCCTATATTGACTGAATTTAAAATTAACTCTTAGCAGCATGGAATAGAGATATAGTAGTTTACATAGCTCAAATGGTTAAAAGAATAGTTTTGGGAAATACGCTAATTCACTTGAGAGTTAGATGAGAAGATTGATAACACTCGGCTATCTGTATGCTAAATATGAGGCTACAGCCCGCAGCAGATTATCTTATTTTAGCATTGACACAGGAAAAGAGAGACGGGAAAGAGTTAGTCTGGGTCTGTCCAAAGTGAAAACAACCAGCCTACAAACACCTCTTAAGCTCACTAATGAACACATTGTATTTTGTTTAATTTGAACAAGTATAAAAACTAAAAATTGTGGTTTTATGGGGGGTTATTGCTGGAATATTTCTTGGCCGGGCACAGTCACTTCCCAGAGTCCATGCAACCTGAGGAGACTCTTCGCAAGAAAGCAAATAAGAGTATTTCCCAAAATGTCAAACTATTCTTTTAAGATTTGCTGACAGATTTTTTTCAGTTTCAGTAGGCTACCTATTGCACAGCGAGGAACAAAGACAAACAATACTGTATATATAAGTATTTATATATATATATATATATATATATATATATTGTGAGTATTGTTTGGATGGCGATACAGTCAGCAGCACCAAGAAAAGATTGTCCTTATGTGTTATGGCTTTCATATGATCTTCATAATGTACAGAAGGTTTCTGTAGTCTACACACTAATAATAAAATACGGAGTAAACTATAAATATTACAGTAACATATTTAAATGAAACACGGATAGCCAATTATGAACGCTGCTAATGGTGCTTACTGCTGTATATGTAACTCTTGGGTGCTGTCAATACTACTGGAACCAGTCTTTTACCAATAATATCAAGTGACTGAATGTATTAATTGTATACTGTACAGTAAAAACAGAGTCGTATTGTTTGTAGTTACCTGATGATGTGTCTCTATGGCGTCCTAGATCTAGGTTGCTCTGATGTTCTTTGCAGGCTGAAGTGTCGCTCTCCAAGGCTTCAGTTGTACACTGCTCAGGTGACGATGCTCTACTGTCACTTGCAAAGTCACTTATACTGATATCAAAATACAAGTTCAGCTCTTTCAAGACCATGTCGAATTGTTTTTTCATCTCAAACTTTGGGCTGTCGTTCACATCAGAGGCTGGACGCTGGTCGCTCTTAGAGGAAACAGTGGGGGACATTGACTGTGGGTTTAAGTCATCCTGGAAGCAATCAGAGGAAGGACAGGCTGATTCACCGTTAGGCTGTTGCTCTGGCCATCCAAGAGCAATAACGTCTGCTGCTGAGATAAAGTTTGGGAGTTCATTACAACTGTAATCACTGCTTAAAAATCCATTTGCCATGTTCTCAGTGTGACACTCAAATCTTTCCTCTTCCTCCTCCTCCTCCTCCTCCTTCTCTTCTGGTACCTCCTCATGCTCATTGCTCTCTGCCTCTGGCATGGAGTGGTAAAGTTGTTGCTGGGGTGTTTTCAACAGCTGCCCAGGCAGGCTGGTAAGAAGAGGGCTGTTGCTCAGGCCAGCATAATCGTCATCATCATCTAGTGGGAGCTGCATCCTTTCGAAAGTGTCAAAAGTCCCCAGCACACAGTCGTAGAAAGTGAAGGCAGATGGCACTGGGGAAAATCTGTCACTACAGTTTAGGGCTGTAGGGTTGTCAGCATTTTGTGAATGGATGAATTCATGTGGACCTGGCACAACTGCATCACTAGTTGGAGGAAAAGTGAAAGCCAAAAGGTCATCTTTATTTTCAACCATGAATGTCTCAGCTCTGTGTTGGTTATCTGAGAAACAACTGATCTTGTTTCCTTGTTCATGTTGACTAACTAGAGTTAATTTGTTGCCACTTTTACTCAAGTTGCCCTCTGTCCATTCATCAGGTGACGCCTTAGTCATGTCTCCTTTCTGTTGACTTTGTTGCTGATGGCCATCTTCTGATTCTGAGTTACCATGCACATCAGTTTCTTCTCCAACACTTGCCTCTTCTTTTCTTTCCTTTTCAACTGTTGTCCCTTCCATTGTTGGAATTACAGCATTGTATTGGTGATCAGACCAGAATTCAAGGTTATTTCCCAATTCCTCATCAATATGTGCTAATCCGTTGTCATATTTACTTATTTTGCCATCTGTCCAGTCATTGATGCAATCACCAGTTGACATTTCAGTTGTGTCTTCTTTGTGTTTTTTATTTTGTTGCAGAAGTTTTCCCTCTAAGCCCATTGGGGTTTCTGATTTCCCATGTACATCAGTTCTTATTTCTTCTTCAGAACTTGTCATCTCAGTTGCCTCGTCCATTCTGGCTAATTCAATTTCTAAATATTCAACCTTCTGTGTCTTCAGGTGGTCAAGACTGACAGGAAAACAGCCAGACTGATCCTGCTCATTCAACTGATGTCCCATAGTATCATGGCTTTCTTGTCTTCCATCCCCAGCAGGAGGAGACTTTGCGGGACTGCATGGACTGCTGCTGGGACTGGCTTTCCAATGACAGCTGCCTTCATTGCCAATCTTGTTGTGTGTTTCACTGGTGGTGATGGAACAAGCCTGTGGTTCTGTGTATGACTCACATACAGGTAAGTACTCTTTTTCATCTTTGCACTGCTGTGTTCCGCTTTGGTGATTAAACCGCCCGGTCTGGTCGGGAGCTGAAACCTCCTGTGATGGCCTGTCAGAACAGAGCGGAAGACGCATTTCCATCTTGCAGACTTTTACTGGTGGAGATAATTCTACACCTGCAATGTTCTCTGAGTTACAGAGTTTCACTTCAGCCTCCCTGTCAGTTTCACTCCAGATTGCAGGGTCAATTACACTGAAAGGGCCTGCATCATTATCTCCTTCAGCAGGCTCTTGACTGATTCTTGCAGGCATTGGAGTCTCTGTTGTGTGATCAGCCGTTTCACTCCGAGCTTTGGCTATCATCTTGCCAGCAGGATGCTCTCCTTTTGCCCCACAGAAGTCTTCAGCTTCAAGACTCACATTCTCAATTGCAATATTTCTGACTAATACCATATCATAAGCAACAATTGATCCCTCAGCACATTCAGCAGCAGAAGGGATGGAGTTTTTGCTCATGCCATTCTCATTAACTTGGCCTTTTGTTTCCCCATCACAGACGGCAACATTTTCATTTTCACAAAGCTGCAATTCTAATATTTTTTCCTCATTTTTTACACCTTCTGCCAAGTTCCCAGAGGGCTCCTCTTCGTGGTTTGAGTAGAATGTTTTCGAGTCTGCATAATCACTGGAAGATATGGGACAGTTACCCTCTTCCTTTTCGTTGCTGAAAAGGATATTCTCACTAAATCCATACTCGTCCCTCTTCTGATTACTCTCTTCAACTTCAGCAGATTGGCTCCATGTATTACAGAAACTGGTGTCATGTAGCGTTTCTTCACAAGTGCAATCACAACGACATCTGACCTCTTCATCACTTGAACTAAGGGTGAATGCTTGGATTTGACTGACACTATTTTGCACCTGTCTCCCATCTTCGTCATTTCCAGCGGGAAGATTGCAACCACCAGGGGGCTCATCTTCAAGTGATTTCCCCAGCCATTTACAATCAGGATGACTGGACGTGTCAGTGCTGGCATCTTTTGAAGTGTGAGACTCTGCTAATGCCCCACCTGCATCATCTACTGGGTATGAGCTGAGCTTGTCAGTTTCAGTAATTGGAGGCTGCTCATCTTTCACCAGAAATAGAAAGCGTCTCTGAGCAGCAATAAAACAGACTTTAGATGATCCTGTGTGTGCATCGTCAGTGTGTGAAGTAGTCAACTTAGTAACTGGGGGGGCAATTAATTTAGTGTCTTGCGGTTGCTCATGAGGTTTTTCATTTTCAATATCCCCACATTCTGCTGTAGATACTAGGCCCGCATTCTTCTGCAACGTACTTGTTGGTGATGGGGAGCCAATGGTTTTCCGAAATGTCAAAAGCTCTGGAAAGTCAAACCTGCTTTTCCCACTGTGGTTGTTTGTCACTGTACAATCTGTCCTTGGTCGTTTGGGGGAGAGTGGTGAAGTTAGCTCTCTCTCAGTTTGTGGACTGATATCTTCTAGTGTGATTTTATCCATTTTCTCCTATCTACTAAACCTAAAATAGAAACAGCTTGAGTGTGAACACTGCATCTGAAAGCCACACTGCTCAAATCAATAAGTGTTACTCTAGCAATAAAAATGCAATTATGTCAAGAATGCTTCTAATACTTTTGGTAGATAACATTTCTAGAAAAACCTATTCCACATTAAAGAAAAACTTCAGACTGGAATACAGACTCAATCTAGTGATTAAAAACAGGTTGGTAGATGATGGTCTTGTCAATCTCAGCCTGTACTATAGTCCATATTTCCGTCTGTATGACCATAATAGCCCATGTGCTCTGTTGTATAAAAGCTACAGTACCTCCCCTTACACCAAACCTGCAGTTCAAAACACATGGGAGTAATCCCATGGCAGACATTTGAAGAAAATATAGGAGACAACATCATATTCAGTAAGTAGATTTCCTGCACCAGAACAGATTGTTAAACAGCATGATGCTGATTCACTGTAGAGAATACAGAAATGGCACTATAACACTGTCGCTGTTCTGCTGCTTCCCTACTTTAACACCCAAAACAGGAAGTGCTGTGCATCAGTCTCTGACAATCCTAACGTTGTTACAATGAACACAATATCGGCCTTTTTCACAGCAGACATTTTGACTTGTCATAGTAGGAAAAGAACAGGTGTTACTAATAACGTTAATGATGTCTCTGTTGTATTCAAGTGTCCCATTAAGCCATGACAGTGACAGGGAGCCAGCATTCACAATGCCTGAAACCAAAGGAAATCATGCCATCATTCATTTTATAATTTACACCTGTGCTTTTCCTACTGTGACACATCTTAATATCTTCTGTGAAAAAGGCCTAAGTCTCAACCTCATGCTTCCCACACTAAGTAACTAAAGGAAGAAGGAAGGAAGAATTTTAGGACACCAAGGTGTAGGCATCAAACATGTGATGTGTCTGTTACCTGGCAGACCACCCTGTCACACACAGGCATGTTTATAAATGTTCAAATACTATTTGCAGAACTATTTTTGAAATACATCAAGGACTCTACAGTATAACAAAAATAATACACCAAATAAAATCATGATGTTCCCGCTCTCATATCTATGCTTTGTAGTAGACTAGACTTTAACTTACCGAATGAGATAGTAATATTTGTACAACCACACAAGTTATCCCTCTGTATTTTATGTAACATCACGCAAAGGTTCACCAAGGCAATCACTTAGTAGCATAAAACATCTTATTTTAAATGTTGGTGCTACGTGGACTGATTTGTTTCACCGATGTTACTATGACAAGCTTATAACTCCTTTAGCTAAGGTTTGCAAGAAAAAAAATCTTTAAAGTTAGCTAGCTAGCTGCTGATAGCTTTGTTGGTACTTGACATTAACATTACATGATTTTTTTGGCCAGTGAGCTAGCCAGAGCAAAAGTACAAATGGCTGTAAACACAAATTACCTACTTTTTCAAAAACGCGTGAATTTAGTGTTTTGAACTACTCAGTTTTCATAACTCAAACCAGTACCTCGCTATTGACAGTATGTTGAATATAATGACTTTGTATCATTATGAACCTTACAAAGTCAGCTAGCTTAGTGAACTTTATTCTAAGGTTACAATTGAAAAAAGTAAACCCTTTAATCCCCTTATATCTTACTTTCCGCCATTGACTTTGCCATTTGCTGACATTTAGGCTAGAAATATATTTTACTTCTCTACCCAGCTATTATTAGTTACTCCCAAGTTACTCACCTTTTAAATAAGTTATTTTAGCATCAACCCTGGCATACCTAGCCAGGTTACTTGGGTTTGTAGGCTAACGTTAGCTAACGTGTTAATGTTACCTGTATTCTATGTGGCGCGAAACTATTGCGGCAGCTGAACAAAACAGATTGATTCCCTTTAAGATGCTGGTTTAGCTAGCTAGATAACATACATTGTGTGGATTTGCATCTCATCTTTACCACATTAGAGAAATACTTAGTTTGTCGTGTTTCTAGCGCCAATAGCTGAACTTTAATATCATTATTCTTCGCAGCATCATCAGCATTATCCTATTAATAATACCCAACCACACACTGGGAGCAAGCCCCCCCCCTCTCTTTTTCTGTGTGTGTGTGTGTGTGTGTGTGTGTCAGTATCTGTCTCCTCCTCTCAGTACATCAGCAGTAGTGTGTGTTTAGCAGCAGCATCCTACGGACCCGCACCGCTTACTTTTCATCGAGGCTGACTTTACTCCCGCAAAAAATAATATTAAAACGCCACAGAATAAAACAAAACGCACGACAGAAATCTTAAGGTCCTAGTGGCTCGATAGAAGAGCAGCTACAGACGTTTGAATCGCTTCTTTTTCCGTCCTCGCAGGTTTTCTTTTTGACCAGTCCAAACATCAGACCGGACTTCTCCCGTTGACTCCCGCAAAGGTAGGATGGCTGCTCTGTGTAATAATATGTTGAATGATTCGTTTTGTGCATGGAGAAAATTCTATTTTTTTTTTTGCACACTGACCTACATGATGCAACCTGGTGCGTCATCCTTTTTGTTTCACACGACCAGTTTATGCATTTATTGGCGGGTTAGGTCCATATTAATGAGACACAAATGACAATAACGAACGACACATATCATGTATCACCATGGCCTCCACAGCTGGTTTCTCGATGCCATTTGTACGTTTTGAACGCAAACCCGCGACTTGTCAGCATTAGATAAACATGGTTGTGTCTTGCTTGGATTTACTCTGACTGCCTACACACACACACACACACACACCAGGCTTTCGATTCAACAACAAAAGTGTGACTACAGAGACAAATCAGCATCGGTGACGGCTGGTTTATACAACCTTCCTGATCAGTGCAGCCTGTGTGAATTTTGCCGATTATAATTGGGACTTTGCGTGGGCTGTTTGTGCTTGGCACGACGTGGCACGGTGTGGTGTGATGTATCCTGGTGTAGTTTGGCGCTGGTGCTGATGTTGCAAGGGTGTGTGTGTGTGTGTGTGTGTGTGTGTGCGCGCGCGCCTGCAGGAAGAAGGTGGGGGTGTGGTGTGTCTCCTTAACCCACATCATCCTCACCATGAAGATACTTTTTGCAAATCAATGCAGGCATGACCACATCTCATCCACCAGCCCCTCTATGCTTATTGCACCCCCATCTCTCCTGCACACACACACACACACACACACACACACACACACACACACACACATTCACATACATTTCTAGACAATAGGGGCAGCAGGATTACACAGAAATATATCAGATTTGCCTGAATCAAGCCCTTGAACCGCATTGTTCCTATCTGGTGTTGCCTCTCTTGGCTGGGGCTCTGCCTGCCTCTCAAGGTCATTCCCTGTTGGAAAATAATGGTAAAGGGACAGTGTTATGTAATAGCCTACCGCCTGGCTCCGGGGGCAGGTCTGCTGGTTGTCACAGGACTGTAAAATTATTCATTTGACAATCTATCTTTGTGTCAGTCCGTACCTGTTTGCTGATGTGTAACTACAGCTATGCTTTTTTTTTCTCTTTCTGGCTCTGGCGAGGCCCCCGTGGACTAGACGACAAAGGGCTATGACTCAGGTTTGGAGTCAGCATGGCGCTCTGCTCCGCATTGCACTGCAGACTGACCCAGAGTGTCTTGTCCCGGACTTGGTCCCTCTCATTTCTCCAGATAAAATAAAGCACCATGCTGCCTGTTTTTTTCCCTGTAGACATGAGTAACTGGTGAAAAACATTATCATGCATAGAATTAAGAGCTAACAGGGGGGCGGGGTGTGTTCAGTGTTTTGTGCTAACAAGGGTGTCATGCCTCTGTATCCGTCTCAAATCACACCCTGATTACTTTTATATTATTGCATTTATCCTTTTTACTGTGACTTGCGCCTCTTTTGTTTGTTCATCTTTCACTGCTGATGCACTTCTCTCCTGTGTTTATCTGTTGTAGAGACAGTAAAAATGTAAGCGAGTGAGCTGGAGAATGTAGACGGAATTTCATCATTATCACATTTGTAGGCTGCTGACTATGGAGCGATTGCTGAGTGGAGAGATTTTGTTCAGTTATTATATGAATATGAAATGGAATGGAATGAAAACTATTCGTGTTTTCATTCCATTCCATTTCATATTCATTCATTTATTGCAGTACAAGGTTGAACATTGGCGAACATTAACAGGGCAGATGAAAGGGTGACAAGGCTCTTACACAGTGCTGAAAAATTACAGTGGAGGTATTGATATGAGAATGAAAAGTATGGAAGGCAAATATAATGATAATTTCCTGGTATGTGGCAAAACAGCACAAAAATGTGTATTTTCTTATGGCCAAATGGACCATCAGATAACTCAGATCTGACAACAAGAACAAAGTGAAGGTCTTTAAAAAGTATATTTAAAAATGCGTAGGAAGATGAGGTTTTGAAATTGCTCCACCATACCATGTTGCCACTTGCGTCACTTTAAAGTTGCAGGTTTTATGTAAAGTGAGCTGAGGGGGCGGTATTAAAAAACGTGTGATTTGTGATGTGTGTTTGCCTTTTTGTACACCATAAATGAAACACTCAAGATAAATTCTTTCCCAAGGAGCGAAAGTAATTGCATCTGATTATATAAGCTATTTTCTGGCATTAATTAATAAGACCCAGATTTATTACTGCATGATTTGGAAAAATAGCTGTGTGCTATTGTGACGTAAAGCTGGGCCACCAGCAACACACTGACATAATACAGATGCAGATTCAGCTCTGCTGCTTGTTGCATGAATGAAGGAAGACAGAGAAATGAGTAACAGTTGCATTATGATGCAGTGTGAGCTATTGTAAGCACACTGTGAGCATATTAGAAGTCAAACATGTATTAATTCCCCAGAGGTTTACTATACTGTGTGTGCTGCAGCATCATATATGCTTACAGTATGCTCATAATGTGCTTGTGACGCCCTGAAATGCAGCACTTAAGCTTAATTCTTAATGATTTCTTTAGTCGTGGGATGCAAAGTGCACACAAATTCACAAACATTCTATAAGCAAACGTAACTGACATGCAGTCTTAAACACACGGTGCACACACTTGCGATTATGACTGGTGGGAGATACATTATATACACATGCATTAATTCACATATTGTACATACAAGCTGTACAAATACAAATGTATTTACTTTATCTTTCTATTACACAAGCGCCCACACACACACTGGCCTGCACACACACCTACATAGTGACATAATGCAGAGGCTGTCATGCGTTTTGTGCTCACATCTCTCCCGGAACACATCTGCCTCCTGCTGCTGCAGCCGTCTTCAGGCTCAGCCCATCTTGTTTGACAGCCTGTATTGGAACAGAAAAGTGTTAGCAACTTGCTGTCAGAGTGCACCGCCTCATCGGTTTCACCGCAGCACTGACAGACGTTTCGCATGTAACGGCATGTTTCCGATCGCTAAACACAGAAGAAAAGGCTAGTTTTTAGTTGTCATATTCAGACAGTGTTGTTTAACCCATAACTGTGTGTCCATAAAGATTGCTGCAGATGTCATCTTCCAATAAACCATGCTCAGGTCTGTGCATGGTTGTTTGCCCGTATAAGAACAGCTGAAAACTGAGGTTCAGTAGCATTACTAAATCGGAATCGAGCATCAGATCCCCTTTTTGAATCAGAATCACTCAAATCCCTTATCAAATCTATTTTGGTAGATTGTTTTGGGTGGGGGTCCAGAGGATAAATTATTTAGTAAAAAATTATTTTGTGTACAAACGTAAATTCCAACTGAAATTAAATTGTGTTTTTATTTGTCTGCTACAGCATACATATCTGCTCTGTAAATCAATTTTCCTGTGTTCTCCTTTGAGAAAAATCTGAAACCAAAAGGGAGAAATGTGTATTTTATATTTTTTGGTTTCATGATGGCGCCCCCTAGTTTAGCATTAATTCGACAGAATACTATTCAGCTGTCTTACTATGTATATGGAGACCTTACTTCGATACAGCCAATCAAATCTTGTGACAGTGACATCAGCGTTCTATCACAGGCAGAGCAGCCTGCCACACAACACAAGAGCCACAGACTCGGAACAACAACCCACATTAGCTTTCCTGCTATAGTCTCCTTCTTATCTAACTTACAGACATGAACACGCGTCCTGTCCTGCACCTTAGCTTGTGGAACGAGCGACCAAACAAACATTCACCCGGGGAGAGTGCACTGCTAACATCAGTTTAAAGGCAAGATAGCTAATTAACTGCTCAGCTGAAGTATATTAAACAGCATGTACCTGCAAATGTCACTTGGGTGCTGTTAGATGCTGGTGTGGTCCTTACTCTTCAGTACCACTAACAACGCACTGTCTATCCATGACACGTAGGTTACAGCACAAGTTGGTTTACCTTGTCTACGGTGTAACAGCGGCACTCTGGCAGTCTGCCAGCTGCTGTCAGTCAAACACAGACACCAACATCCCCCTCCAAAAGACATTTTTTCTTTTTTTTAATAACAAAAAACAATTAACAATACATTTACCCCCCCCCCCTTTTTTTTTCTTTTTTTTTTTACTAAAAAAAGAAATGAATAAATGTGATTCCTTCTTGATTGGATTCTTTTAAGTTGCATTATGGGAAATGTAGGTTCCAGTGTTTTTGAATCTTGACCCATATTAGGGACTAAAAGTCAGGATATTTGGGTCTCTGCTGCTTCGATTCTTTTTAAAATCTATCTCTCACAAGTCCCCCAACTTTATGAATGTACAATACCAATTCCAAATGCAACCAGATATGGATATGCAAGGTTTTTATCTGTACACTTTTGTGTGCTCATATTGCATAATCTGTGGTATAACGACCACAAAGAGTACTACCTCCTTACACACAGGTCATGGTACTAGATGGCCTACCAGTCCAGGGCTCCAAATGTAGGGGGGGAAAGTCTGGATGAATGGGATGTTATGGTCCTGTGGCTTTATCTACCAACGTGTCTCACCGCAATAAATGACCCATAACTCATAGCTGAGTTCCCAAGATATCCACAGTATTTGATGTAAGCGTCAGTTTTGTAATCAAGGCTTCCTAAGCACAAGACATTGTTATTTTCCTGTATTTGGGAGTCACAAAGCAAAAAGAGTAGGGCCTTGATTTGCACAAATGCAGGTGATCAAATAGTCTTTTGAAAACTAATGATGAGTAGCTGAGATGACATTCAGCCATACGCAGGTCCAAAATGCTGCTTATCCCTAATTAATTCATCAAGGATCTGCCAGATGTGACATTTTACGGTGAGCAACAGCCATGTCGGGGCGCTTCATTGGGCTCAGCTGATAGTGAGGGCATCCATCCAGCTTTTGGTCCAGAGGGACAAGATACAGCATGGACTGCTGTGATAATCTCCATATATAGCCTCTATATATATATGTGTGTGTGTGTGTGTGTGTGTGTGTCTATACCTCTCTTCTATCGGCCTGCCTGCCATTTTTTGGTTGTGGAAGTGTGGATTCTCATTTCAACCTCCCATAAGCTATTAAGCTTTATAAGCTATTACTGTTTTTTCTTTTTATGAAATTGTTGCATTGTTTCCCTAATTAAACTGCATTTTCTGTTTACCATTATCTAATTAACTAACGTCATTTCCTATTACCATATGGACAATGTAGCCTTTGTCGTACCTACAGAAATTTAAATTGTAATAACTCATAACATTCAGTTTCATACATTATGAATCCTGAGTTCCTGGTGGGTCATGCTGAGCCTGGCTAAAAGCATTTTTCCAAATTGGATTTCAGGGCAAAGTATATCTATCTTCCTTAGACAAATCCAAATTGCGGTGCAGGGACTGTCTGAGCTGCTTGGGAAAGTTCTAAGGGGTCTTTGCGAAATGAGAAATTGTTTATTAGCTTTTTTTTTCTCAATACACTAAGAATAACTTGTCTCATCGATGTGTTTCTCTCTCCACTGTTCTCCCTCTCCATCAACAATGTCGACAACCAAATTAGATCAGCTAAGTGAGCTGCTGCCTAAACCCATCACACACACACACACACACACACACACTTACATAGATACACACAGACCTTCCTCACTCCTCTATTTCTCAACTTTCAAAAATAATTTGACCCCTGTGTATATTGGAGCTTGTATGAAAAAATACATACACATCTCTCTGTCATAATAAACCAATACAAACCCTATTCCCTACCCAATTCCATCCAGATAGAGACTTAAAGAAATGGTTCTGCATTTTCGAAAATACGCTTATTCGTGTTCTTGCGTTAGATGAGAAGATTGATACCACTCTCATATCTGTACATTAAATATGAACCTATTGCAAGCAGCCAGTTAATTTAGCTTAACCCCCCGTAAAACCACAAATTGTTATTTTTACACTTCAGTTTTTGTAAAGATTAACCAACAAAATAAAATGTGCTCATTAGTGAGCTTTAGAGTTTTTTTTTAAATTTTTAATATTTTAATTTTAGCTTCATATAGCTTACAGACATGACTAGTATTGATCTTCGATCTTTCATCAAGAAAGCGAATAAGGGTATTTCCCAAAATGTTGAACTATTCCTTTAAAGCATAGTAGTAGTATTGCTTGTTTTAGCTAATTAATGACAAATAACAAATTTACAACAAAATTACTTATCAATGTGCAAAGCATACTATACATTATATTTTGATATCCTTGGTTTCCATTTATTTCAGCAGGAACCATTTTGGAAATTTGCCTTGGTGGTATGACAATCTGACATCTAGGGTATGACAGTCGGCTGCTGAAATGCAGTACATTCCTGAGCTATGTTGTGACACACTCAAGCCCAGAAAATGAACCATTAGCAAACTTGAATGCTTGGGGAAAAAAAATGTAAATGAATGTAAGTGAAAATGTAATTCTAGCAGTAAAAAAGGTAAAAAAGGTTGTTGTTTGGCAGCCATCTTCAGAGTTGGATGTTGGATCTTCTTTGAAAGCACCGCAGGGAGAGTTTTGAAAACAGTCCCTGCTGGCAACGTCATTACCACACAGCAATAATGTAACTTCGGCATTCAAAAAAGGTAGCAAAGTGATTCATTATCAGTCCTAGGTGAGCGTCATGTCTCTGCATTTTTGATTTTCATAGCGAATTGAAATAAATAGAAGCCAGTTGCATCCCGGAAGGTACAAAATCAATCTCAAATTATGTTATGCTTTCGAAAAAGGGTCACTTTAAAGAAGCACCCTTAAATGGAGCTTTGCAAAAACCAATGCAGCATGGTAGGCCTTGGTATATGACTGTAGCACCTCTTGGATGCTTGCCTGAGTCTCCTTTCCTCACCCCTATGCACAGAGACAGATTGGCAGCACACATACTGTTGCTGCCTCGGTTCTCCCATGGTCTTTTCAAGCTAAAAAGGTCTAATAAAACATCTCAGCAGAGAGTAAGAGTAGAAATGTTCCAAAACTCTAACCATCTTTTGAAAATTATGATAATTACGGGTTGTTTAATGAACTAATCAAGGCCATAAAGTGGCAGCATCAGCACTGTGCAGATACATCAGCTATCCACAGAGGCAGCTGGGTGCAAACAGCTACACTGGAGAAATTAAGGGACTGTAAACACATAAAAACACACTTGAGTTTTTAGAAAAACTAATTTAAGATGTCATTATTACCCTTTCCAAAATCCAAAGAGTTTCATTTGAAAGTGAGATACTCAGCATTTGGAGAGTAAATAGCTAAAAACCTTTGTGAAAAAAATAACATTTTAACAGGCCATGGCTAAGGAAGGGCAGGGAATCATTTTTCATTTTTACTGTTAGTTGTGTTCTTTTAAGATACAGTTTATTTTTGTAATTCAAAAACTCTGGAAAGATTTTAAGGGTTCAGAGTTCCTCTAAAAATGAAACAACAACAAACAAACAAAACTAGGACAAGCTGCTGCTCAAGGGAAGACAGTAAAGAAAAGTTGTATGTCTTACAAACAGACCCTATTAAAAAAAAACAACAGTACAGGACAGATTTGTGACAAACGTGACACTATTCCAGTTCCTCATATTACACTCCATTATTTTTAGATGGAGCTTTGGTTTGCACTTTCACAGTTCTCTAGAAATCTCTGTTATCAGCTTTGATAAATCACTCTCCCAAACGCCCTCCAGACTTTTAGGTTCATAATATGTACTGGATAAAGAGGCACTTCTTTGTGTTCTTTATTAATTTAAAGATGCTTAAGATCATTCATTTTGTATGTGTGTGTCTGTGTGTGTGTGTGTGTGTGTGTGTGTGTGCCCTTTTTGCAGGCAAAATGGGGAAACAGAACAGCAAGCTGACCCCTGAAGTGATGGAGGACCTGGTGAAGAACACAGAGTTTAACGAACATGAGCTGAAGCAGTGGTACAAGGGTTTCCTGAAGGACTGTCCCACCGGCCGGCTCAACCTGGAGGAGTTCCAACAGCTCTATGTCAAGGTGAGACTCCACTGACTCACTTTCAGTTGATGGATTACACACATACTGAATGCTTCAACACTCATTTGTATGTGCTCGCCACGCACACAGAGCATTTACTCTAACAAAGTTTGTTAGAGAGAGAACAGGAGAAAGTGGTCACAGAACAGAAAACATTAGTTGCATAGAACGCTTCTCAACTCATTATACTAGTTAACATATTCTAATGGTGGTTGAAACAATATCCTACGAAAATCTCAAATGTCTGTATTGTATTCATGACAAGTGAATGGTATATTTTTCAAGACATTACTATAAAATTGTACATTGATCAAATAATATGAATGTAGTATGCCAGTATACAACGAAATTATAGTATAGTAGGATACTGAAGTAAATTTGTTTGAAGCTGTAAGCACAAAATTGACATATTATCACCTTATAAACTTGTTATGGTTAGCGTGTTAGCCAACAGTTGCCTTTTTACACATCTAGCAGACACAGAGAAACATTAGCGTTCATTTAAAGTTGTTTTTCAGGGCACCTGAAAAATGTAAGTTCAATATTCACTCTCCTTTTAGCTCCGTTTTTGGTCTCCACCAACTCCTTTGGGAAATATCTGGATCTTTAGCGGCTAAATGCTACTCTATGTTCACTAGCTAATTGTTAACTTTGTCCGTTTGCTTTTTGGTGTTAGGCAGGTGTGCAGTATCAGACCTTTTTCATTGAAAACAAAAAAAGGTTGATGAGCCCAGTGAGAGTGACCCAAAACAGTAAAGTTGTGATCCCAGAAAACCAAAACAATGAGCTGAAAGATGCTAAAACAGAGTAGAGTTGAGGGGAACTACAGAGTTACGTGATCATTTTCTGTGGGTTTGTCTCTACAAGACCCCTTACACTTACACATGTTCTTCACCAGGTCATGTGATCCATTGTTAATATAAAAATATTGATTAGCGTAGCCTTAAATTCAAGTTAGAGTGTCATTTGTTATGTTTATGGTAGGATGTTGGTGATGGTGTAGCTTAACTGAATGTTAAAAACTGTCCAGGTCGAGTCCGTAGAGTCCACAATTTTTCATATCATACAGTATATCATACATTACAATTAATTCAGATATCATACAATTCACATTTACTTTTAGCACAAATTAATACAAAATTTATATGATGACAGGCTCCAGTAGTAGTATTTATAACCAGAGTTAATAGTCATATTGGTAGTACTAACTAATACTACTACTAGTAGTAGTTGCAGAAGTAATAGCAGAACATGCAACAGTAGCATTAGTAATAGTATCGTAACATCACTAGCAGAGGCATCAGTGTCAGTTATTAGTTGTTTAATTTTAAAAAGACAAAATGCATTCTCAGTGGGTTTTTCCACAATTGATATTAACAGGGTTGGTTGGGGTTACATGAATACATTCTGAATCACCACAAAAACCATTGAGGGAAATATCCATTATAAACCCTGCAAGATTTTAGCAGGCATCCTGCCATGTTCCCATTCGCCACTCCTGTATCTGGGCAGAAAACCAACAGAGAGGCAGATATCAGAGGCGCTTAGATGATTATCTTCTCATGCTAATATGTAGCCTACCGTATCTCATTACCTCTGACAGAGCAGTGTCAATTTATTCCATGATTTATTCATTTAGTCTCATAAAACAGGCAGGAACAGATTCATAGAAACAACGCTGATCTCATAATGAAGGAGAAATTGTGATAAAATAGCACAATAAGTGCCTATAAATAGACTTCAACAAATATCGAAATGAGGCTCAAATGAGGCAAATGTTATTTCTCAGCTGTGACCGACTGAATCTTAATGTATTTATTTTTAATAGAAAAATATATTTACACATATGGCAGGTCCTAAGCACCGTCTGCTTACGGGAAGCACTGACTGTGACTTTGATAGTCTTAAAACTTACATTATTAAATAAATATTTTGGTAAAAGGGGCATGGAATTTGAGGCAGCCACCTTTAAATAAAAAAAAAACTAAAAGTCAAAAAGTGCAAAGGACTTACAGTACATTAAGTGTATTATATTATCATACGGTGTGATTAATAAACTTGCAAAACAAAGTTAAACCCATGTACTATCTGTGCAGTTCAGTAGCTTTTATCAGTGATTGTTAATACTGTCCCATGCTGTTACATCAGGCTTATCTCAGCATCTTGTGTCCTCTTGTACTGTATGCTTTAAGAGTTCTCATGGAAGAGAGTGCTCTGAGTAGTATAAGAATAGGCATTAATCTTTTATCAGTGATGCCAGGAAATGCCTCATAACCAGAGGGGGCTCCCGTTACATAAGACATGCCTGGGCACTGAGGTCATGGGTGCACTTCCTCTAAATGCCATCGGAGCTCATGCATCAGCTGAGACCAGAAGAGAAAGAAAGAAAAAATCTCTAAAACATCAGAAGCGAAGGTATGGCTGCCATTATTTAAAAAAATAAATAAATAATTAAAATAAAATTAAATAAAATGAAAAAGTCAGAACAAAGCAAAACTGTCACCACTGGGAATGATTTTCCATTTCGACCAATTTGTCCCATTAATCCTACTGAAAAGCGTCAAAATCCTTTTAAAATTGAACTACAAAAATAATCTAGGCTCCTGGGAAATAAGAAAAAGTTGGCAGGTTTGATAGGGGGATACAAACACAAAAGAAATCGGATGGAATATCCTCTAAAATCTCTTTACAGCAAAATATGACACACGAGCAACACAGCTCACATCTAAAGGGGTCTTGTAGGCTTCTGGGTAAATCCTATTATTGAGGCATCCTATTGTGTTTCTAGGCAACAGTATATCAATTATAGGGCTTTATTTAAATCCAGAGGGCTGATAAGTAGAAAAATGATAGCTGTGACCTCACATTAACGGGACAGATTGTTCCTGTGAAAAGTGACTCACTGTGTGTTGCAATTCGTGTCTAGCAGGGGAAACAAGGGATTGGACCCAAACGCAGACACAAGAGGCAGAGCAGGTGCAGTTCGACAATTTAATAGAATACAAAAGGCTTACAAGAGTTATCAGGCAGTAATCAATACCACAGAAGCAGTCTAACCGGAATCCAAAAATTCAGGCAAGGTCCAAGGAAACAGAAGATTAATCCAATGGAGCTAACGAGACACAGGTGAAACTAATCAGGGCGGAGCAAACAATCAAAACTGGCGAAAGCGAACAAAGACAGGAAGTAAAACTACCAGACACATGAGGGGAAAAGAGCATTTCAAAATAAAATAGTATACATAAACCATCAAACCATGAGTGTGTGTGTGTCTGTAAGTGTGTGCGTTTGAGTGGTGGGGGGCACATATGTTTATTGGGAGGGAGAGGGAGACAGAACAGTGTGTTTGCATCGGTTGAAAGCGAGAAACAGAGAGGGGCAGAGATGGGAAAAGTAAGCAAGTAAAGGAAAGTGTGTATACATTATTTATTAGTCATTAGCTCCAATGGAGTCATGCAACAGAGACATGAGAAATGTACGAGAAGAGTGTGAATGTGTGTGAGCCTGTCCTCGCTATCCATGCATGCATGAGATAGGCAGGGTTCGACTTACACCTGTGCACAATCTTTATATTCTACACTCCCGCACTCGTCCCCCTGCGCCTTCAGATCTCCCCACATTTGCACAGATCTGCACCTGTGACAGTTGTCCAGAAGCCCTCCCTTCCAGGGTGCTAAATGCAGTGTTACCTCCACTCGGCTGCCTGCCTGGACTTAATGTACTGTTTTGGTTAGACACAGACACTCTGTTCTCTTGCTTCTTTTTCCTTCTGTGCTCTGTCTCTCACTCCTTTAATTCCCACTGCCTTTGTGGAGGTAATCAAATTTTAGGCTGTAAAAAGAGAGAGACAGGAAGAGAAAGTGATAAAGAGGGAGAGTTGAGAGGGAGAGGCACCAAAGAACAGAAAGAGAGAAAGTAACAGGCAAAGGTAGAGAAAGCATGTGTAGCATGTCTGCTGAACATAGTCGGTGTGTGTATCTCAGGGCAGTCTGTAATATTCGCATTTGATGCTGTGGTGTAGCATATAATCTAATGTATTTCTTTGTATACCATAACCAGTATAATCGCTCCTTACAGTTTCATTTGATTAGGGCTGCGGGGTCATGAATTACTTGGTATATCATTATAAAATACACATTACAAGTAATGAATCTCAGATTGCTTCTATATAATTGAAGAATTACTCTTTTTGCTGGATTCAAAAGTATGGCTAAGTGGATATAGAAACTAAGATTGTGAAATAAGTAATTGAAATGATTTCCAGATGATAATAACACAATTTAAATGCCCATCAGTAATCAATTCAAATTAAATAGCTTATTTAAATGCATATTTTGAATTTAAGTAACCAGTAGTAGTACTCTCACTGTGGTGAAGAGGCTGAATAGATATTTTCTGAGTAGGAAAAAAAATACGAGATCATCTATTTTATTTTATTATTTGTGGAAAAAATCTACACATCTTTCGTTAATTGTACTTATTGAATTATACCCATAAGCTGTAATGTGTACAGGCCCAGTCACACAGCAAAATTCATCCGCACATCCTTGCAAAATACACGGTGCTAAAGGCTTGTTGACATAGGGACTACTAACAGGACTAGCTGGTAAACTGCTGTAGCTGATGAGCTAACCACTAACACACTAGCCAGCCAGGAATATGCTAGCGCTAGTCAGTCACAATAGCTCTCCGAGCTTCTTTCTATTTACTGTTTACTATGTACTGGGCCGTTTACTCCTTTAATTAAAAAGGGTAAAAAAGCTTCCCCAGTTAGCAAGCTTGCTAGCTGTCAGTCAGCAAGCTTGTTAACTCGGTCACTAATGGCACAATAAGTTCACACAATTTATTCAAAAGACATATTTGCACCATTGACTCTTGTCCCATAACTGTTGGAAAACCATGTGGTTTTTATGGAGCAGTTTTTACTCCGATAGAGTAGGTTAAATAATAGTGGATGTTCCACAACTAATAAGCTCCAGTAGCTTCCTCCATTTTTGACTCTTTGGCTCTCTGTTCCCTCAAAGGTCTGCAGTGTCAAGACAGTATGCTATTGGTAATTAGTGTATAAAATGCAAAAAAAAATAAAAAATTAAAAAGGCCACACAAGACAGCATAAAGATTTCAGATTGCTTTTTTTGTTTGACCAACAGTCTCAATATTCAGATATTCAGATATACTGCATATAGATATTCAGTTAACAATTATATAAAACAGACTAAAGCAGCAAGACATCACATTTAAGAAGGTGGAAGCCGAAAGTGTGGCATTTTTCTTAATAAATGGCTTAGACCAATACTCAAATACTCAAGTTATCAAATGTATAGTTAATTTTCTGTCAATCAACTGATTGATTAATGGAGTCATTGTTTTAGCACCAATCTGTAATGTAATGAAGAAATTGCATCTGAGATGTTCCACTGACAATGACTGGGTAGTTGAGTATTTAGACTGTTCGTTTTAGTTTTTATACAGGCGTAATTTCATTGTAATACTAAGTTAAAAACAAGAAAATATTCATGTATCTGTTAAAAATCACTCAATATCCACCTGCAAGTTTAGTGTCTGTCTTGTTTTTCGTGTCACTAGTAAAAAAATCCTGGTCAAACTACACAGGATCATTAACCTGACCTCCCGCAGGTTTTTGTTTCCCAGTGGATTTTCGCTTTTAGTGGCATTACCAATGCCAGACTGTGATATAAAAATGGAAGAGAGGCTTCCGTGACAATTCACACTCAAGCGCTTGCATGCCACAGCGTGTGAAATTTCTCATCCCTGACACGCCAGCCGCTCTGGGGGCCATTTGTAACAGGATAACGACACTCCCTGAGATGTTAAGGTAATAGATTTTGTCACTAGATTTTTTTCTTGCGCTTGATGCATGCAGAGACAGCGGCCACACTCACAGATAGCCACAAACACACACACACTTACATTTAACAGGGATCCATGCACATCCACAACACATTATTCTTTCTTTTGTTTAAAACAGGAAATTACTGTTATAATTGAAACACTGTTAGCATCCTGTTGTATATGTTGTGTGTCTGTCTATATAGTGTTTTACTGTGTTGATTGACACTAACATGAAATGAGCATCAATACTGTTGGTCTCCTGCCAGTTGGTGTTCTGTTGTTGTTATTGAGATGAGGTAGCATCATTTAACGTCAGTATAATGGACTTCATTATGGTTTCTGCTACTCAGCAACTCTCTGTCTCTTCTACTCACATTACTCTGTTATTGTTTCTATGGAGAAAACAAACAAAGAGAAACCAGTTTGATATTTCAACTTTATATTTTGAACTTGCAGTTGCTGGAAAGGTGCAAAATGTTTAGAAAATGTATTTTATTACGTCTTGGGATTCAGTTGTCATAGTTTAGTATCATACATAAAGCTGGGAAAAAATATGACATTTTGAAATGAAACATATGAACATGTAACTCCAGGTTTGTTGCTTTAGATGCGAAGCAATATGAAGGGGAAAGAAGGCCATGCTGTAGATTGGAAGCATTGTTGTGACACTGGCCCACGCGCACACACAGATTCTGACCTGAATATAGATGTGCTATATGGATAGATTCCGCTCTGTTGCGTCTCGCTTGCATAGCCTCCAAGGCTTTTGCTGTTGAGTGTATGCACCACTGACCATTGAGAAGCGCTGACTGTGAAACTCCCTATCGCCTCTCCAGACAGACAGATCGCCAGGCAAAATGATAGGAAGGTAAATTGAGCGACAGACGGACGCTGACATCATCTGGCCAACAGCCTGTTTCTGTGAAGAAACATATGTTGCCTGATCACAGGAGACAAGACAGACACAAAAGATAGAGATGCAGTGTTAGATTGACATGGAAAATTAGCTGTGAATGTCTGCCTTTTTTCCCCAGGTGTGGTTATTTGGAAAATCCTTTTGTAATAATTTTGATAGATGAGACACACTGTAGAGCTAGGCCTCTGCAGTAGCTGCCACATGAAATAGAGATGAGAAAGAGTTTGGTGAGTATGCTTATATTCACTAATGCTGTGTTACATATTGACTCCCACACAACCACAATTTAGAGCTGGACAATATGGTTGAAATCAATATTATAATATTGATATTAATATTTTCACAAAATGGTGTTCATTTAAATGAACTGTGTTCCACTGTTATTCATTATTACATTATTACAAAACTCTTGACATCAGTGCCCGAGCGGTACTTGATTTTTTAGACTGATACAGATACTTGATATTTGAGGGTTGAAAAAAAAAATTGACAATTTATTGGCTGATATTACTTTCTGAACATAAACACATCCCTTAAATTTAGTTAGGATTTAATATGTGTCACCAAGATACATACTGAGCAGGGCGTTTGTTACAGTGCAGGCATGCAGGGGACACCGAGATGGCCAAGAATGTTCTTTTTTTGATAACAGCCCGAAAGAGTAGGTATGGAGAGAAGGAAGTCTGTAGGAGGGAGAATGCACTGGAGACAGGAGAGTGCTGGAGATCGCTGGAGACAAGAGGATCACTTGGAGAAGCGAGATATAAGAGTTATGCAGAGTGGCATGGAGAGTCCTAAATTCGAACAAGGTCGGACACATACTGAGGTGAGTGCAGGGCTTTTATGCTGACTGTGATTGGGAGCTAATGTGGAGCAGGAGTGTGATTGGGAGCAGGTGTGGATCAGAGGGTAGGAGGGTGGGTGGAGCCTGGAGTATCCCTGATAGTACCCCTCCCCCCTCCACGGCCAGCTCCCGAGGGCTGAAAAACCCCGCCGACGTGGTGGTCGTCCTCAACCATGGGGAGCGGGTTGATCTGGGTGGCCGGCCGGAGACTGGGCAGGTGTAGAGCTGGGAGGCCTCGGACGGACAACCAGGAGCTTGGACAGGTGTGGAGCAGGGAGTCTCGGACTGATGACCATGAAACCGGTCCTAGGTGTTACGGAGGATCCCGGGTGGAGGACCTGGTAGCAGAACCAGGATGGAGCTGACGACCTCCGGTGGATGACCCGGGGACTGGCCTGGCGTGGGGAAGAAGGCTGGGTCGAAGACGAAGGCTGGGACTCTCTGGAGACCGGCGGGGAAGACGAAAGCCATCTGGAAGCCGGTGAACCAGATAACTGTCCCAGTCCTGCTGTCCCGACAACCAGGGGTCGTCGGGACAGCAGGACTGGGAGCCGGCGTCTGGATGACTGGCTGAGGAGCGGGCTGGACCGGTGGTGTCCGGAAGTCCGGAACCTGCTCCTCCGGCTGAGAAGGAGGGTACGATCCAGCAGGGAGTCCAGGGAGCTGCTGAGGTCCGGCAGAGAGTCCGGGAGCGGGGAGCTGTTGCCACTCTGCAGGGGTTGCTGGCTGCTGCCGACCGGCAGGGACTGGAGGCTACTGCAATCCAGCAGGGACTGGAGGCTGCTGCGGAGCTGGAACTGGAGGCGTTGACGGAGCAGGCGAGCAGTGGAGTTCCGGTGCAGCGAAGTCATGGGTTGCTAGACTGAAGACTGGCCGGTAGAGGTGCAAGCTGAGGACTGGCTGACGAGGTACTGACTGGCATGCCACTCTTTCCTGAGGTGTGATATGAAATGGCGAAAAGATTGTATGACAGCCTCGCCTCTCGACCAGATGTCTGCTGCCCAGCGGAGCGCCGGTCCGTTGAGCCAGGACACCAAGAAGGCCACCTTGGATCGCTCGCTCAGTGGGGTACTGGTGTGGATATATTCCCGATAACCAGGGAACACTGCAACAAAAATCCCTCGCAGTCCTCTGCTGAGCCTGAGAAGGTCTGTAACTGAGTAATCATCCTGATAGCCAGAGGGGTTGAAGAAGTGTCTGAGGAAGCGCTTGTGGGAATGGGTGAGGAGATATCGCCAGATAACATCCTCCAGGTCCGGGAAGGGTGTCATCGGGGCTCAGGGCTGTCATCCTTTCGGTAATGGTCCGACCTTCTGTTACAGTGCAGACAGGCAGGGGACACCGAGATGGACAAGAATGTTCTTTATTTGATAACAGCCCGAAAGAGTAGGTATGGAGAGAAGGAAGTCTGTAAGAGGGAGAATGCACTGGAGACAGGAGAGTGCTGGGGACTGGAGATCGCCGGAGACAGGAGGATTGCTGGAGACAGGAGATCCCTTGGAGACGCAAGATATAAGCGTTATGCCGAGTGGCATGGAGAGTCCTAAATTCGAATCAGGTCAGACACATACTGAGGTGAGTGCAGGGCTTTTATGCTGACTGTGATTGGGAGCTAATGTGGAGCAGGAGTGTGATTGGGAGCAGGTGTGGATCATTAGGGGGTAGTGGAGCCCGGAGTATCCCTGACAGCGTTTCACGTTTGAAAAATAAACTTGTCACTGCTCTCTGGGGGGCAAACTATGTAATTGTGACACTGTTTCTAAATTCACTCAAACATAATTTTGGCATTTCTCTACTACAATTTTTGTTGCTTATCTAGCAAAATATATGACAAGATATACATGTGATAAGCTTATACCGGCTGATAGTTTTGGCCTGGCCAATGTTGGGCTCTACTTATATATGTAAAACAAATAATTCATTAACTAATTTTGTCCATTTTTAAATACAATCTGCTTCAAATTAGTACTACAGAATTTTGTGAAACAATACTTGATATAATGACACCATAGTGGCCATTTGATCATATTCCAAATATCAAAGTCCAACCATAATTTACTATTCAAAATATACATAGAACTATTGTATTAACTTCTATGATATCAGAATATATACAACATGTAAACACAAACAATGTACCAAATACAAATATGTGCTTAACTGGTTCTTACAATCATGTAAAAATGAGGCAACCTAGAATTTTCCCTTTTACACAAATACAGGGCCGCTGATGGTGTGGGTGTATATGCACTGCAAAGCTTCAATGTAACCCCTAATGCCCTTGTAATATGTCATTCTTCCTCTTTCCATCCTCTTTTCTCATTTCTCACTCTTTTTCTCCATCTTTATCTTTACCCACTTCCTCTCTCATCTCCTCTCCTCTCTCATCTCATCTCCACGTGGGCTTGTGCCATACACTAAAAATAGCTTTTGTCATCTCAGAAGCTCTCATGCCATTCTCCATTGCTGTCACAACACACACATACACACAGAACTGAGCGCTGCACACAATGACTCCTGAAAGGCAAGAAATTCTGTTTTTGTGGTTTAGCAACATGAAACACTTTGTGTTCACTTGAAAATACTTATTTTTATGAGTTGCAGTGTACTTAAATATAGAAACAATCTTGACTCTTTGTTCAGAGCTCAGAAAAGTTGAGTCAAACAAATGGTAATGATAAACTCTGGACAAAGTGACTCACTCATTATGATAGTGAGTCGTTTACAATGTTTAGTAAGCACAGAGGGAGGGGAATCTGACACTGAATTAGCAGACTGTAATTTTCACAAAGACAAACAGTAGTTTTGTGAATTTTCTCCAGTCTTTCAGAACAGAAAATTGGTGTTAATTGCTGAGAGTGTCTGTGTCAGTGTTTGCAGACGAGATGCATCCGAAACGAGCTGTATGGGAGAAAACTGACACATAAATACAGTCTGAGAGGCAGAAAGGAAGACAGAACGATAGACACATAGAGACAAGAGGGAAACAAATGGTCAGACGGTTGGATTTATAATAATTTTGACCTATCAGCTGCTCTCTGGCCGCAATTTCTCACTTCGGACCTTGATGTTGCAATTGAATTATTCAGCAACTGTCAGCAAGTCTCACCGCTGCTGCAGTGTGAGAAGAGGAAATGGGAAGTTAGTGAGTGCCTTTAGATGCACAATGTAAGATAATAGGACCTGTTCTGGGGGGAAATCATATTCAGATTGAGCTGTGTATAACAATTAGCACATCATCTGCAAGAATAAATCAGTTATCATGGTCGAATGGTGAAGGCAGCAGGCCACAAAGCTATTAGTCTTACCATGCAGGTTTAAATCTTGCAGCGCAGTAGGATGGTAGTGAGAATGACCTTCAACTGGTTAACAAGGGTTCAAGCCACCTTGTCAGCAAGCATCCACCTATGAGAAAGACGCTGAATCCCTATCAGTCTGACCTCTGACCTTCATGTGGAGGGAGACAAGCAGGGAGAGGATAGCCCTCACAGGAATCTGATTACTATCATGTCAAATATCATTTCCATTTCTATTACATATGAACAGAGAAATGATGATAAAAAAATGCATTATTATAAAAATGGTGCCAAAATATTGTTGTGTATTCAAATATGCACTCAAGGTCATGTCAGGTCGTCTTGCATTTGTCAAAGTACTTGTTAATCAGTGGAGTGGGCCCTCCTCTTCCCAGCTTGTAGTGCTTTGGAGTAGGACATTATTAGGTTAGAAGCCTGGCTTTCCCTTTCTTTCTCTCCTTATATTGTGTCTCATTTTTACTCTTTCTCTATGTGTCTTGTCATTTATAATCATTCTCATTTGTTGCTGTCAGTTATTGTTTTGTCTATATCAGTCTTTTGAGCAAACTCAAAAATCTAAAATAAGCATATTTTCCCAACTGTGGAACTATTCCTTTAAAGGGAATAAGAATAAGCCCCAGGTTAAAAAATCAAAAATCAGAAGCACTAATCAGCCCTTACAGCATTACTTTTATCTGGTTTCACTTAGATCCCACCAATACTCACAAGGTATTATACGTAGTTACACCTCTGGCTGTTTTATTTAGGTGTTCCTCAGGGTTCAACACTGGGTCCACTCTTATTTTGACTTTAAGTCCCCAGAAGAAGTCTTTGTGCTTCTGCCGTTCTGATCCTGTCTCATGTTTAAATAAGTTAAGTAAAGTTAAGTTTCAGTTCTCTCAGCATAATCACTCTCTCACTCATATGCTTTCTCTTGGGAGTCAGGGAGACATTTAAACGTTGTTTAAGCATCAGGCCTGTTCACCAAAGCCAAGTAACATTTATGTTTTGACACATTCAGAGAGACAGCTTTAACAAGGAAAGAAGTCAGTTAAACCTCTCACTTATTTCGATTTTTATGGAACCAGACACTGCTAACTTTACATGTGCACTGCACAATATTAACTTTACTGCAGTCATGGCAATAGACCACTTCCCATTGTCTCACTATTAAAGTCCAGAGACTCAGTGCTGATTTGGTTCAGATTTTGTTCAGACATTTTGTTCTTTGCAGTCTTGTCATTTGTCCTCACTGACCCAGCTGTCCAATCAGCATAACTTAACATGACTGAACTGCTTGACAGAGTGAAACTATTCTCAAAACTGAGGGACAGGAAAACAGGACAGTTATGGAAGCAAAACCATTAGAGCGATGAAAGCCAAAGGCTTGTTCTGTCACAAAATGAAACTAACAACATTAGAGCTCTTGTTGCGGTTCAGATGGTGTCGTAATTGCATCTATATGATTTGAACAGTTAGATAAACACATGAGTAAAGTTGTGTAAATCCATTCATGGTTGTGTAGAGTGTCTCTTAATCAGCAACATATGAATTTCATTCCCCATGGGTACATGGGGAATGAAATTGAATGTAATCAAGCCTCTGTGAGGCTGTACTTGAGCTTGACACTAACATCAGCATGCTAACAGGCTCTCAATGACAATGCTAAAATGCTGATGTTTAGCAGGTATAACGTTCACCATCTTAGCATGTTAGCATGCTAACACTAGTTAATTAGCACTAAACACAGAACAGCTGAGACTGATGGGAATGTCAATAGTTGTCAATAATAGTGCAGGTATTTGGTCATAAATCAAAGTATTGGATACATTGAAATTTTGACCTGCTCTTGGTGCTAGAGGAAAGGTCAGGAGATCACGAATGTCATTAGGATTCAACATTAGTACAACATTTTATGACAGGACAGCGATGGATTGATTGACCAACTGACATTGCCATCTCTAGAGCCATGCAGCTAACATGGCTAAAAATATATATCCTAAACTGTAGAGGTTTCACTATTGAGTGATTAGTGAATATATCTATACATTGGCTAGACGTCAAGCCCCACCAAAAAGAGAAATCTAAAGTGAAAGAGACAGGCAGGGTATGGGAAAAAAAGAAAAAAAGTGAGCATTTTCGTGCAAAACAGACCCAATTACCCTCTCAGGCAAACTCAAACAGTCATCAGAGAGTGGGCAAGGTGCCGATACCTGTGAGAAGTGGATAGAGAGAAAGGGAAAGAGAAAGGTTGGTGCTGTTAGTCTTAATGCAACACATTTATACACTGCACAACAAAATCAGAGCACTGCTAATTACTTACAGCAGTCAGCTGTCTGCTCATAAAATGGGTCACAGGCCTGTCTGTTATCTTTGTGTCATGAGAATACAGCTAGATCTATATTTGCATGCACCTCAGGGTTAGAATAAATGCACATTAAATTTAGATCCTTGATTTTTTAAAAATCACTCAAATATGAGGGAGATGATATAAACCTTTTAGACACCTTGTGGGTGTTTTAGCTTTCTTTAAGTTAGATGGACATAATTTTGATGCAGCAGGGAGTACAAACACATGAATGTTTGCATGCAGATTCAGATGTATGAGGGTTTTTCATACAGATGCACACACGCAGACTCAGACATGATTGAGCAGCCATGAATGATGAATTTATTTGCTTAATGAGAAATAGCTAAGGAGGTTTGATGAGTCATGTAGAATGGAGGCACAATATTCTAACCCTACATCCCACTCTTCCCTTTCTTCCCTCACCTCTTTCTCCTTCGTCCTCCCTTCCTCTCTGGCACTGTCTTTTGGCCAGGCTGAGCCACAGAAGCTTGCAGGCCGATTATGAGCTTTTTAAAAGGTGGCTTCAAACTGCACAAGCTGCTGTGGATTTATCTTGCCAAGCACTTTAGAGACTAGCCATTCTGGACACACCACTGGCAAGTGAAGATAAAGCGAGCAAGTCCTCCCCTTTTTTTTCTCTGTTATTCTGCCTCGCTTTGAATTGCGTCACAAGGAGTAGAGGGTAGCCCTCAGGTCTACCTGCCAAACCTGGCAGCCAGCAGTGAGTCACACTCTGCTTCCTGCCCTGCTTGGCTGCTTTTCTGTATCTGATTTAGATCAGAGTCGGTATCAGAAAGGCAGAAAAATGGCACTGGTGGAATGCGGTAGACATTACATTTTTCTGTGCTGAGATGTTGATAAATACCTTTATTTTAGATATTTAAGCCTATTTTAGCACCAGAATGGATAGTTACTGATCTGGAGCTATTGATATGGAATGTTACTATGTATGAAGTCTGATGTAGTTACCTCTCATTGTAGCCCTCCCTCTCTCTCTAGTCATTCTTTTCTCAATGCCAATAACTACTCTCCTCACCTTCCCCTGAGGCATGAAATACGTTTCCACACTCAATAGTGCCATCTGCTGTTGTGCTGTCATTTACACTCCTAATGCAGAGTTAGTGCTACCAGATGGGTATTTTGTAACCACAGATAAACCAGGGTCAGGGACAGGTCTGTTCCAAATTCCTCTTAAATCACAAGCTGAATGATTGTGTGCAGTCCAGGAATCAGCACACAATCATAATAGACAGCAGGGGTATCAACACCTCCAACACACACACACACACACACACACACACACACACACACAAAACCAGTACTCGTTACACTTCTCATTCGTGGTTTATGTTTTACTCAAGTGGCCCCTCTTCTTGAAAGCCTATTGTCTCACTGAATCAAAGGCTCATCCCTCAAGACCAAAGCAATCCTACAAACGTTGACCATAAACAAAGGTCACACGTGTATTAATGCAGTCTGATTACACCGCAGTAGCCAGAGATAGATGCCTGCCACATTCGTCTCATTTTAGAATCTTTGATTGTGTCGTCAGTCATGCTGCGTTCATGTCATATAGTTTAAACCGTAATTACGAGCAGTCGAGTGACTAAAACTGTATACATCAGTCTTCAACTTGAAATTCAGAGTTGGAAATATCTGGAATTTCTGAGACAGGGGATATCTCCTGCTTGGTGAAAAGAACTAAAGACATTCAATTCAATTTTATTTTATTTATATAGCGCCAATTCATAACAGAAGTTATCTCATTGCACTTTTCCTATAGAGCAGGTCTAGACCGTACTCTTTATAATATTATAATATTCCACAGGAGAGGAGCTTGATAGCTGAAGGCTCTGGCTCCCATTCTACTTTTGGAGACTCTAGGAACCACAAGTAACCCTGCATCCTGGGAGCGCAGTGTTCTAGTGGGGTACTAAGGTATTATGAGATCTTTAAGATACGATGTTGCCTGACTATTAAGAGCTTTGTAGGTGAGGAGAAGGATTTTAAATTCTACTCTGGATTTTACAGGGTGCCAGTGCAGAGAAGCTAATATTGGAGAAATATGATCTCTTTTCTAGTTCTTGTCAGTACACGTACCACAGGATTCTGGATCAACTGGAGAGTCTTAAGGGACTTATTCGGGGAGGATTTGCTGACGAAAAAATGACCGTAGATATATTTTTGATGAACAGTCACAGTCAGCAAACACATGCCATTTCCTGTGGTTGATTCACAATAAAAGCCACCCCGTGTTTCGCCAGTTCAGTGCTTTTAATGTGATGCAGCGGCAGTAGGAAATGTGGGTTAGCATTAGCAGTAACTTATTACAACTCTATCAATGAGATTGGATTACATACACGCATCATTTCCTGTGAATCCCTTGCGCATGTGAAGGCATCTTCAATCCAGCACAGGAAAGGTATAATAATTACAGAATATAAACACATTGAATGGCTGCTGCAGAAAAAATACAGACCATAAATGATTTCAAAAATGGTGCTTGACTTCATGGAATTTTAAGGATTATGATTTTAATAAGATTAGAACAAACTGAAGTGCTTATTTTAGCAGTTATTGTTAAAAATATTCTCAGGGATGAATTACTGCTAACTTTTTTGACACTAATATCACAGCAGACACCCATCTGAGAGTAACAAGAGGATGACTAAAAATGCTTTTTACAGAGCAGAGGGGATTGAGATTGTGTGCGTGTGTGTGTGCATGTATCTTTTCTGTGTGTGTGCGTGTGCATGTGTGTTTTCTATCTGTGCAGACCCTGGAGGCTTGGAAGCTGTAGCAGCTACAGCAGTGTGCTAGCTACGTTTCTGTTGCTGCCTGGCATGTCACTGAGGGTTTATGTAAGAGCACACACAGGCTCCGTCTCTCACGCAGACACACACACACACACACACTGTAAATACCCCAGCGATGGATTATGCATGTATTCCCTCTCTTTCTCCTTTTCAAGCCATTGCGTTCTGCTCAGTGAAGAAGCATCTAGGCGATGCTTTGATGAAGTAATGTAAACAGCCATATGCAGCAACAGCCAGTGCTGTTAAACCAAGGTCCTGCTAGTGCGTTTCTCCAAACAGGCTTGACTGCATGCGACAATGTTAGCAAAGGGGTGCATGAAACATAAGGCATTATTTACACACGGAAAATACAGACCTCAAGTGCTTTGAAGGGCAGGTTACAGTCTCAGACTGACCTCTAAAACCTGTGCTTGTATGCTGGGGAGATGAATAGCCAATGGCAAACTTGCTACATATTGTTGATAACATTAGAGGCAATGCCTGTAGGACCCTTAAGTGAGGAGAGATGACCTTGTGGGCTTCATGAAGTGTGTGTGGAAATATTCATAGGCTTTAGACCATAAATTCTTATTAGATGTGCAACTCAGATCTATTGTATTCTATTCTATTCTCTTATGTTCCAGTTTAGGTGGTCACTGAGCAGTTACAGTGAGGGATTCATTTCTCTTTTGGCACTAGTCCTGCAGGTAATGATAACATTTATCCATGGGGAAAAATTATATTGAACCATCCATATTGCTTAGGGAGAGGGAACCCGCGCACAAACGAGCTCTGAGGCTCCCAAAAGTGTGTACGTGTGTGTGTGTCTGTGTGTGTGTGTGTGTGTGTGTGTGTGTGTCATGTTAGCATGTGTCTCTGGACTATGGAAGCAGCAAGGAGAACAGAAAGATATGTAGATGGATAGATTTGGAATCAGACACTGTCAGTGGAAAATAGAAGTACACACGACAGAACATGGCATCACCATGGCAGCGGTCCAGGGCAGGCATTATGGGACAGCGAGTGCATGAATGATCACCCATTGGGTCATCTTCTGGGAGATAGGGTGGACAGGGAGAGGTCTGTTTTGGCAGCTTGTCAGCTTTCCTGTTTATTGGCTTTGTCAGGTGTGATTAATTGCAGCATATAAGGAGAAGGCTCATGGTCTTAATTATAATATTTGATCAAGATAGAATCAATGGTTCAAAACTTTAAAGCTATAATAAACGAAATATTGATTAAAATTTCCGTTTCTTTCCGTTCTCACTTTGTCATAGAAGGTGGCAGCAAAGTAAAGACAAAACACACATTAAACATTGCAGATGAATTTGACTGATTTATATTATAAATTATTATATATTTGTTTTTTACTTTCTATAGATATTGTGAATTCTTTTGGTGACGATAATCGTGTAGTGAAAATCTGATATCGTGACAGCCCTAGTACAAACCAAATAAAAACATAATTTTGTCTGTTGAAAAATAATAGAGCTGATTACAGTATAAATAAAAGTTAGGCTAAGCTAGCTAGCAAAAAGGAGCGTGTCTTCCTCCTACTAATAAAAAGAGTCTTCCATATTTGCTTAGTAGGAGGAAGTGGTCCATCTTTATACATACAGATAGTTATTTCCATTAGGAAGACTGTGAGATGTGGTTTAAAGCACAGGAATAAGCTAGTAAGTGGACCTTGAATGCAGACTTGGACGCTGATCAAAATAATACATTTCTACATAAACCTTATGACTGTGCTAACTTGTGACATTGACATTTTACAACTAAATGACAAATACACTAACTGATAAAACAATCAACAGATAAAATGACAAAGTGAAAGTAAACCTCAATTTGGTCCAAAGAGTATAGAAATGTGATTCATATTGCTGCAGATGCCCTATATCTAAGTGATGGTGCAGAGAGCCAGAAAGATCCCAGAACTACTTACGGTAGGCTGCCTCAGATCAGTTACACTTATAAAGGCTTATATTTACCATTTTTTAATTTTTAATTTTAGTACTCAGATAACAGTAATCCAGTTACATGCAATCTGCAGCTCCCCAAACTGCAACAGAATGTGCATATAGTAAATAAATCTTCATCGCATTTAAATCCTGACCCTCGCGAGCTCAACACTGGAAGCTTTTAAACTACAAGATGTCTGTCCGGCTTAACTGTTATCTGTAGAGCTGGCAGTGCAACTCAAGTCTGGATCGTACATTGCTGTTACCTAACTGAAGCTATTTTCAAACCAAACACAAGTCAGATGTTGCGTGTTACTGATGAGTTTCAGTGTTTTGAGCTGTATTATTCATCTGTTCTATGATCTTGCAGTCAGTCACTGTTCTGTTAGTGTGAAATGGCCTTAACTGAAGTGTGACTAGTGAAGTGTTTCCTTCTATTTCGCGCTATTTCTCTCACTCTTCCTCTCTTTCCTCCCTCTTCCTGTGTTTCTATCTCCCCCCTCTCTGGCTTTCCAGCACCAGTGCCAGCTTGCAGGCTGATTATGAAGGCTTTAATGTTCCATTCAACAGCAGCATGTTTTGGTTTGTGTGTGTGTGTGTGTGTGTGTGTGTGTGTGTGTGGAGGTTGGGTGTGTTAGGGTAGGGTATCCGTTTCACAGAATAGGCCTCGCCACACACTCATTGACACACACAAACACTGCAACATTAGCCTTTATTAAGCCAGCTGTGCCTGTCCGCCTGGCTCTTCCCTGAGTGGACAGAAACTGTCTGGCATTCAGCCTGTCCTTTGATGGCCGACTTCAAACAGCCGTATCAAACACCCATAATGGCAAATGGGAGCCAAATCAGGAGAGGAATAAGACTTAATGGAAATGTTAACAGCCTAATATCCGTAGCTGTAAAGGTGAGGAAACAGTCACTTCAAGTCCTGACCGGGTCATATTGGGAATCGTGTGCCATCTAGTGAAGGTTTTGTTTTTTGTCCTCGACAGCTGCCGTCTATTTCTCTGACGTCTGACAATGCTTTTATATGTAACAAAGACAGATAAGGAGAACCAAAGAATCTCAGATGGAGGAATTTCACAGTCTCATCACCCTGTCCCACTTTCTTTCTTTCTTGTCTCCGTTTTTACATAACAAAGTGTTTCATAACTTGCCAGATTGTCGAGGAGCCACAGTGGCTTTCTCTCCCCCTCCCTCCCATGATCCTCTCTCCTGCATCACTTCCCTGACACCTCTCCTCCTCCCTCTTATTTTCCCTCTCCCCTCAACTCAAAACCTTCCCACGTCATCCCGTCCGTCCACGTGCCTCCTCCTGTTCCTCCAGGACCTGGGCAGATGAGCCGAGGCAGGGCAATACAGGGCAGTACTCGTGGGAAGGAAGCCACATCGCATCCTGGCAGCTTCACGCCACGTCCCCTGTCCCGAGGGGGCTTCCTTCCTCAAATTAGTTTCTCCGGAGCAGAAGGGCAGATAGGGACCTGGATTGTGGGGGTGACTCTATCGCTGTCACACTCCCTCTAATTCTTTTGCTGTCACACTCATTTTAGTCTCCTCCTCCATCTTTTGTTTCCTGTTTTCATTCTTTTGTCTCTCCTCATCTCTTTGCTCGTTGACATTCCCCCCCGCCCCGTCTGTTAACTTCTCACTGCAGTCTGATCGGTTTGCTACTGCAGTAAAAATTTACATGGGTGGGACCTTATCGCAGATGGGCAGTTTTGCAACCCGAACTGATTCTCACTATCTTACCCTGTCTTATTTATCCTCCTCCTCTTTCTCTCACTCCTCTCTCTTTTTATCTCCCATCCACTGCACTCTCTCCTCTCCCATTAGGATTCATGGCCTGGACAACCCCCCCCCCCGTCGTGACTCCAGACAGTTTGTGCATGCTGGGGTGGTTACACTTAGTGGAGAACAGGGCAGCGTCCTCGCCTTTTTCTTCGCCTCTGCATGACGAGAGTGTCTGCTATGCACTCGGGCACAGTTCCACAGTGTAGAACAGTCTTGTGCCATCTGAAAGAAAAGTACACGTGCCTCTGATTGCTTGCTGCGTGAAACTGCGGCAGATTTTTTTCCAACTGCTTTGAAAGTTGCCCTCTTCTCTTTTGGAATTTAAAGCTGCTATAATCAGACTTTTTATATTAATAATAGATGAAATGGCTATGTGTAATGTGAAAGGGGTCGCTCTTAATGATGAAACCATAGATAATAGTCATCTGACTCTGCAATTCCCCTCAGTTTTACAGACTTTTTCAGCGTCTTTAAATGTATTGTTTTGGTTTTACAGGTTTTGCTCTCGTCAACGTCGTTCCTAGAAAGGTTCTAAAAACTCACTGTACACTACCTGTCCAGCACTAAACAGCAGACAAAGCTAGCAACTAGCTGGCACATTTAGCAGCTAAAGAGACAGATGTGTCCCTCAGGAGTTGGTGGACAACAAAAACAGAGCTAAAAGAGAATGAATACTGGACTAACATTCGCCAAGTGGCCAGAAACACAAGTGCAAATGAATGATAAAGTTGCTCTGTATCCACTGGATGTGTAAAAAAGCAGCTGTTATCTAAGATGTCAATGCTGTGTTCACAACTTGTTGCTGCTGCCCCCAAGTGGCCAAAATAATCAGTTATTGCAGGTTTAAACCTTTTTTTAAAGCCTGTCTTAAAAAGTACACTACTTCTCATCATTTAGTCCCGCAAATGTCAGTACAAGCAGGATCTGATGACATTTGCTGACAGATGAATATTTAAAATGATGAAGGTATTCACCTTGATTCATGCTTGCAGCGTTCACTGAATATGAGAACACAAAGCCAAAGAGGTAACACAAAGTTTAAGAGCATCTGACTCTCTTTTTTCAGTGATTCCTTTTCTTCTGTCTTAGGTAAAGATGTTGAATTCATAGTTTATATACATATGAATTATTTTCGTGAGATCGGCAACAAAACTGTACAAAATAAACTACAAAACATTCCCTCGAATAACAAAACAGATTGGAATATCTCTTCCAGTTTGTTCCATTTCCTTGATGAAGGTTGCTTCTGCAACACCAGCTCTCTTTTGTTTACACAAGTCCTCAGAGAGGCTGCTCTCTCGCTCATCTTGGATTCTTGTTGAGTTTTTTACCAGAGAGGTCAAGTGGAAGGTTATATCTAATGAATCGCTCGGCTTCTCCCAGATAACCACAAGGTTCACGGTCTACAGTAGATGACGAGCCAAGCATTAACCTTTGACTTTGTGTAGCGCAGGGATGCAGTGATGAGATGGATGGCTTGGACTGCAGAGGGTCCTTAAGTTTTAGCCAATACCAAGAACAGAGCTGATCCATAGTATTTTGTGGATTATATACAGTAGATTAGTTGGGCCGTAGACTTTGCCATCATTTCACACCTTTACCTTTTTCACTGTTACTCTGACATCTCTGACAGTTGTTAACATGGTTTAGGCTTCATATTAGTTTCTTAATTCTCCGGTACTGTTCTTCTGGCATTGGTATTGGTCTGGAGAATCACATCATCAAAATTTTTTAAATGATTAATTCACAATCATAATATTTTTTTGTGATACTTTTATTCCGCACCTTTCTAAAAGCTCTGTGGAAGTTGTTTTTTTTATATTCTTCTATGTAATAATGTTATCAATATAACCTTATATAAGTGTCAGAAAACATTTTAGACAGTTTTGAAGGGATATAAGAAATGATAACACTTCAGATCTACATAGCAGGAAAGTACTGTAGTGAAGTTGTGAGGGAGGAGATCCTGTAACTGGAGGACTGATATTCAAGTCACGTGTCAGGATGCAACTGGTGTGTGAACGTTTCTGTGAGCGAATGAATGGCTCTGCCAGCTCCTGGCTGCTGTGTGTCGGTGACCCTGACCTCCCTGTGTAGGGGCCTAAAGGCAAAGACAACTTCCCTTCAGGGATCAATAAAGATTACAATGTAATGGATGTCGCCTATTTTAGAACTAGGATTTCATATGCATCTCTAAGGAAAGACTGTTTCCCAAGGTAACTAGAAACTATAAGGCAAATCTGCAAGACATCTCCAAGCCACCTTGCAGTATGGATAGTTATGGTAAATGGTAAATGGACTGTACTTATATAGCGCCTTTCTAGTCTTTCTGACTACTCAAAGCGCTTGCTTATGCAAACATATACATGAACACAGACCAATGATAACATTTGCAAAGGTAGAGCTTAATAGTGCTGGATGAGAATAGGAAATCAAAGTTCACTTAATTACTGTAGGTAATGAATGTCCATTGAATTTGTATGCAAATCATTCTTTGTCATTATGTTCCCAAATAACACCATCTGTTTTCATTAATCTGCCCTTTTATTACAAACTACCACACGATCAGGCATCAACGAGAGCGATCAAGCTTGTGACTCTTATCTGAGCCTCATATCAGAGTAGCAGAGTGTAAGACAGGTTTTACTGACCCAAAACTGCTGGCAAAGTGTCCTTCAGCAAGGCTTCAATACGCAAGGCATCATTTTTGGAGGGATTATTAAAACAAGTTAACTTTGGAAGACTTGACCATAGAAAAAAAAAGAGCTATACTCATGTTTATAATCTCTTTTCTTTTTTTCATTCCAGTTCTTCCCTTACGGCGACGCGTCCAAGTTCGCCCAGCACGCCTTCAGGACCTTCGACAAGAACAGCGACGGCACCATCGACTTCAGAGAGTTCATCTGCGCGCTGTCCATCACATCACGAGGCAGCTTCGAGCAGAAACTCAACTGGGCCTTCAACATGTACGACCTGGACGGAGACGGCAAGATCACACGGGTGGAGATGCTGGAGATCATCGAGGTATCACAGCAAAGAATAATCTTGGAATAATCTTTCTACGGCAGCTAAATGGATTTTGTTTTGCTTTTGCGGCCACATTGCAGTCAAGTCCTTATACACAAGTTAGATTAGTAGTCTTTATATTTTTTGATATATTTTGAACTGTTAATGATTAAGTAGCACCAGTGCATTTATTGGCAATACTGTTTTAATTTATGACATGTCTAATTCATTTTTAAAGGCATAGTTTGACGTTCTGGGAAATACGTTTATTGCCTTTCTTGATAAGAGTTAGATGAGAAGATGATGTCTCTCTGATGTCTCTCTGATGTCTGTACGCTAAATACCAAGCTACAGCGAAGAGACAGTTAGCTTAGCTTGGCTTAAAGACTGGAAACGGGGAAACAGCTAACCTGGCCGAAGGTAACAAAATCCACCAACCAGTATATTTAGCATACAGATCTGTAGGTATTATTCATAAACACAAATGATATGAAACAAGCAACAAGAGGCATAAGTGAAGGTTTCGAGCAGACTCTTGTTATTCCGCAATAAACACTTTAAATTGTATATCTGCATAATTTCTTTTCACTCACGTGTGACGCTGAAATCACTGCACCCCGGGTATTTCCATTTCTCTAAAATATTTAGACTGCAAAATTATTTCTACAAATTATAAGTCATCTTAAACATAACCTGGTTTATTAGATAATGATTTTACAAACAGAATATCCCTACATGCAGACGCAAATAATCAGTACATTGAAAAACTGGTTGTCAGTATAAATGGCTCGTGTGAATTCAACATCTGAGCAGCGGAGTTCACTAACAAACTGTGGTTCCACTGATCTGTACATAGTATAAATATAGAATCAAGTATTTTCATGGGTGCTAGCAGAGACTAATCTTTCACATTTTGATTTGTCATGTGGGAGGACATCAATTAAAAAAAAAAAGCTAATAGCACAGGCTGTGGTTACGGTGCGCCCTTATTATTCGGACAGCACATTATCTGTGCAAATACAGACTCCCAAGGCATCAAAAGACGCTACAGCGTAGCTGAAGCCGACTAGCAGCTGATCCAGCTGTGCTGCTGTCAGCAGAAACTGACAGAGGAGAGGACACCTCATTTCAACACACAAACATGTTTCCTTGACTCCTCTCATCCTTGCATCCCTCACAAAAAGACACAAGTGAAGGAAACGCTGCTCTCTTTCTCCCCCTGCAGGCGATCTACAAGATGGTGGGCACGGTGATCATGATGAAAATGAATGAGGACGGCCTGACGCCCGAGCAGAGGGTGGACAGGATCTTCTCCAAGATGGATAAGAACAACGACGACCAGATCTCGCTGGAGGAGTTCAAAGAGGCGGCCAAGAGCGACCCGTCCATCGTATTACTGCTGCAGTGTGACCTCCAGAAATAGGCCGGAGGGCGAGTGGAACGCTCCACCAGTCGCCAAGGACTGCACAGAAAGAATTTCATGTTCCATTCAGTTTGCAGCTATTTCCACTGAAAAAAAAAAAAAATGCTTGGACTACCTTTCAATGGATCTGCTTCTTGTGTTTGAAACACTCGTGTGCATGAGAATGTTATTTGCTATAAAAAGATCTACACACACAACATATAACAGTGTGCGGGTGCACACTCACACCACAGACACACTCCCAGCACACACACAAACACACACACACACACATCTCGCACAAATAATATATATAGATATATAAATATGAATATATATTTAAATTATTTAAAGATCAACTGCCAAAATGTGAAGTGTGCAAAGTATTTTCCATACAGTTTCATTCTACTGGAGCTTGCGCATCAGTGATGTGCTATGTTGAATTTACCGCTACTCTATTTATTGTTCCGAGTTTACTGACGCTAGCTGTACGTGTTTCATAATACTGAGTAATGTCAACTGAACCAAATTCCTATGATAATGTATCTGCCTCCAATAAGACAGTCTATCCATCGTCTCAAATATTAGCTCTAGAAGAGATGGATTAGCGTTTGTCCAACTTTTCCTTCCAAAACATGCTTGTACTGTCAGTAAAAAAAATGTAAATGTAGTTAATTTGCATGCCTTTAGGTTCTGCCTTAAAAATCTCCTCATTTTGCATCCTGTAATCGAAGACAGAAAGCCTTATCAAAGCAGCGCGGTGACACCGAATAGGGAGAAAAAAATCATATTGCAGTAGGTCCTTCTACAAGTATTGTCATATGGGATGTGATGTTTGTGATCTGTCGAGACGTTTTCTTTTGACTGCTTTAACTGTGGGAGCATGTTTCCTTGTAGATTAGCTGTAGTATATGTTGCTAAGAACTAAATCCCTGCCCCTGTGCATTTAAACACCCTATCTCATTACAAATTAGCAGATGTTGAATGTGGAGGAATCCATCATTTCGAACCAGTCTCAGAGATAAAAAGAGATAAATTGATACGTCTCTGAAGCAAACGGACTGGAGGCAAGTGAGATCAAACATTTACATTAGGATTCCCTGGAGAATGAATGAAGCTTCCCTTAGCTGGAGTTGAATTAGATTAGAAAGAAGAACTAATTAGTCATCTATAGTTGGAGAGCACTGTTGTCAAACTTAGTTATAACCTATGTGTCACCATCACAGCCACTTTTTTCCAATTAGCCTGCAGGTTGCATATCAATACGATGAATTCAGAGGAGTTTTTTTAGACTCTATGAGCGTTAAAGAGGAGAAGAAATAAGGCCCGCGCAGCATTTTAACTTTCTTGTTTGTCTTTTTCAGTGGAAGTAAATGAGTGCTGAAGTAGTGAGAGGAGCAGTGAATGGTGTTTCATTATACACTGTAACTACTAGAGGACAGCCCTCACGGCAAAGCCATGTGTTTAGTAGGTTGGACAATTCGCCCTCCCCAACCCTCGAAGTATTTTTCTCTTAAAAATCAGTCAATCTTTTTGTACTTTTTTACTCCCCCCTCTCACACATTGTACACATACTGATGCATACTAAATGTAGAGAAGTTCAGTGAAGTGTGGTACCTCCTAAATAAGATTTGGATGCAACATCTAAGCCCACTTGTATCTTTAAATAAGGCCCTGTCTGAAAGCACTGCAGACACTTTCCAACCTGCATTAATACTACCAGTGTTTTAAGAGCTAAAGGAGGCTAAAGGAGATAATATACAGTATTGCAATAAAGATCTAGCATACCAGTCCATCGTCATCTCTCAGCAGTGTGGCTTGTCCCCTGTCAGTTTGTAATCTGAACTTCTTTACATGAACATCTTTGGCCAAATAATGTTTCTAATTCCAACTCTGTTATTACTATTATTGCTATCAAGAAACCAAATGTAAGCAAAGGCAACCGTGTACAAGGATTCTTTTGTAGCATGTATTGTGTCCCTGACAACATGGCTGCACTACTCCCTGTGTTGTGATTTAATCTAATAAAAGGAACTCTATGGGCTCTTGTCTGGTCTGCTAATTCAACAAACGATCTTCTCAAGCAACGTCAGATGTACAACTACACCTAGATCTGTGGGTCCCAAAATTTTTTGTAACCCCACATCCATATCAGACTAGCTTGAATACCCCATCCATCATGTTCCAAATGTGTTCATTTCAACTGATTTTAAAGTAGATGTTAAGTAACACTACATAACAGTGGATACTATTACAATTATTTTTTTCATACAATTGAATTTTAACTGTTTTTCAGTTTTGTCAAGTTTGCATCATCCATTATCTTCAGCTATCCATTTCAACCATTTATCCCTTACTTTTAGCTAATTAATTCAACTGTTTAGCCATTATTTTTAGCTATTAACTATTTCAACTGACACACAAATTTGTGGTACTTGCACTTTACTTAAGCATTTCTATTTTATGTTATACACTACATTTCAGAGGGAAATATTGTACTTTTTACTCCACTACATTTATCTGACTGCTATATTTCCTTTGCAGATGTAGATTTACAAACAAAACATCAGTGTATAAAATATTCCATATTATAGAATAAACTACCCCAACAGAGTATACATCTGTCAAAATTAGCCCCAGCTTTACCATCTACAACATAAAAATGCGCTAATGCATAAATTATATTAATCCATTAATATAATACATAAACGTAATAATATAGCACTCACAGCGGCCATTGTTCTGTCTAATGAGTACTTCAAAATGTCAGAAAATTGTGACAAAATGCCCATCACAACTTCATTAAGCCCACTGTGAAGTCTTCAAATGTCCTGTTTTGTCTGACCAACAGTCCAAAACTCAAAGACATTCAGGTTACTATCATATAAGACAAAGAAAATCAGTAAATCCTCACGATTGAGAAGCTGGAACTAGTTAATGTTAGGTACTTTTTGTTTCAGCTTTACTTTTGATACTTCAGGTACATTTTGCTGATAATACCACTGTACTTTTACTTTAATAGCACTTTGAATGCAGGACTTTTACTTGTAGTTGATTTTTGTTTTTAATATATATTGTGGTATTACTACTTTTACACAATCTGAGTACTTCTTCCACCACTGAATCCGTCTGTAAAGACTTGCTGTTAGTTGCTATGAAAAATGACATGTTAATGTCACCAAGGACACCAGGATGACACTCTGGGATCAGCTGCATTAAACCACAGAGTACAGCTGCCCACACATCGCTGTAGTAACTCCTTTTTACTCTGTACAGAAAAACAAATCAGTGGAAAGCCTGCAATGTTCACACTACCACTAATTATAGGGTTCACTTGGAGGCTTGTGTTCTCACACACACATTTACAGCAAACTCCAAACTAAAACCCGCAGGGACTGCATTATCACAAGCTGTTTGAAGCATTAGGCTAACCAAGAATCAGGCGACCCCCTAACCCGTGTGCAAATGTGGAAATGCATACAGTCCATCGACCTCAATGGGTTCACACTTCCACTTCATTACATCTACAGTAACTAAAAAGGGAGGAGACAGGAGCTTTTAGAAAAGGAACATTTATTTTAGAGGAACCATATACATGGTGATGACCATGGTTAGCTTTAAATTAAAAGACTGTAGAAGTATGAAAGGAGTGACAATTAAAAGACTGAAAAATAATCTGCTCTGGCAGATTTTAACATATTACCCACGGTGAATACGATGACCAGGCACTATCTAAATCCTGGTTTCTGCCTGTCAGTCCCTTTGACAGGAACACCAACCAAAACGTTGAAGTCCTATTCTGTAAAACATACTGATGAGTGAATTTTGAGAAACAGCATGTGACTGGCACACAACAACTCCCTGCCCTGATGTTGACTGACATACTGCCAGTCTAACCAGTATTCACACGTATTTGATGATGGAAATAATAAAACAAAAAAATATCTAACCCATCTTTTCGACAAGACCTTTAAAAAAAGAATATTTTCAACAATTGTATGAATAAATCATTACTAGCATAAACCATGTGCAGGGTGTAGACAGAAAAAGAAAAATTCTGGACATGGGGGGGGGGGTCCGAAACGCTACTTTGGAGGGTCTGTGTTGATGCCATATTTCTCTTTTAGAAGCTTCAGCTGTTCCTCTTTCTTCTTTGTGTCCATCTTCTGGAAAGCCTGCAAAGAGTTGACAAACAGAGAAAACTAAATTAAATTTGGAATAATTGCATGAACATATACAGTATGTTCATATTTTCTAAAGATTAAAGACGTATAATGTTTTTCAATTCTCAAAACTATATTTTTGTTTGATATTTACTACAACATTTTCCATGATTGCCCTTTGACCCGACGATGCCTTCAGACACCGTAATGCTCATACATACTCTGTTTGCATTGTAGTAGAGGACCACCAGGTAACGGTTGCAGACATTGAAGCCTGACAGATGGTCACAGGCGTTCTTGGCATCAAAGATATCTTCATAAACCACATAGGCCGTTCCTCTTGATTCGGGTGTGTTCCCTCTGAGAAGCAAGAAAAAATAAAACACACAGGAAGTGACTACTCAGACAGTGACTGTCAAGAGTCCCACAGGTGTTTAGGGGAATGTAAAGTGTACATGTAACATAAAAAAGACATTTTAGTGGAACCAAAGCAGTTAAGAATCAATTTTACGTAGGACATTATATGTAAGTGTATATGGGCAATACTGATTTCATTCTTGCTGATCTACAAATCTGTGCAGCATCAACTGTGGCAGATGCAGGCTAAAATATTCTGACCATCCTCTTTCAGGCAATGTTTTCCTGCTATCTCTATAAAAAGTGTGATTCGCATCCATCTGCCCTTTTCAAGAGATAAAACTTTTGAGTAGTAGAGATGCGTTAACATGTGCCTCCAAAAAATCTGGGAGAGGGAATTCAAGTACTAGTTTTGTATCCATTTAAGCTTTAGAATGGCACTGAAAAAGCCCCATAAATTGATGGGGGTTGTGTGTGTGTCACTTTAATAACATTACATGTCATAACAACACAACCTAAACTGACCACCCTCATTCACACACTCACACTTCCTTTGGCTCATTTGGCCTATGTGAACCCCCCAGAAATCGACAGTGTATAAACACTTACGTTCTGATTTGACGTATTGGTCCATATTTCCCAAAGATATCATACATTTCCTCAGCTGTGATCTTGTAAGGAAGGTTCCTGACGTACAGGATTCTGTTCACCTCAGGAGGTAATCGTATCTGCAGCACAAAGTAAGAAAAACAGATGAGTTAAACTTCTTTTTAGACAACAGGTTAAACCACAGAGAAGTCAGAGCATGCAATAAACTTATAGCCGACAAAACGTCCCGACCACTGCTAAGGCAATTCCAATTAAAAACAATAGTTCATGCCACACATATAGCATACCTTCAGAAAGAATCTAATGGAAACCCAAGACTGCGGTAAATGCTACACATTTATTTGACTCTTTAGTTGTGGGATGACCACCAAGTTATCTTCTTGGCAATCAAATCCATATTAATAATGATTTTAGTTTCCCAGAGGCCATATCACCCACCCCTAGATTAGATTAAGTAACGTTACTATGTTGAAAAACCAATAACCAAGTGTAGCTAACACATTAGCAATTTTGGGGCAACGATGTTAAAATGTTTGCTTAAGTGTACATGTTGCCACATTCTAAAACAAAATAATTTCAGACCGCAGATGGTCCCAAATAAGTCACCTAAATAAATATGTGTTTTAATGTTATTGTCTATCAAAAGCTGTCTCAATAAAAAGCAAGAACGCGGAAAGTTTTAGGCAGTGTGATTGTTTTCATTTCGTTAGTAGCATGCTAACGCTGGGTGACGCTAGCTTCTAGCCTAACCAAGCTAAATATTATTAGTTATATTAATCACAGAACACACCCGCCGACTCGCTCAAACTTACATTAGCGCGTTTCGCAGCTTGCATAGCCATGGTGAAATATTATTATGTGTAAATCAGACCGCTGAACACAAAACACGCAGTTTCCCAGCTCTTCACTCTTCCCGTCAAAATGGCAGCGATCGTAAGCAAGTGACGAACTTCCGACTGGACGCAAATACGGTGCGGTGCTGCTCAATATTAGTGCTGCCCCCTGCAGGATGGCTGTAGATTTTATCACAGCACTCCACAGATGAGACCAACACTGATGCTAAAACCACCTTTAACTCCATAATGCTTTGTTTACAAAGACAACAACCTATATATTTTGAATGCAATTTGAATAAGACACATGTTTGGGCCGTGCAGCAGTGAAACACAATTATTTTATTATCTTCTTTTACAAACTTCAGATACCTACAAAGGACCCTATTGGAGTCTTTAGAAATGAGAAGTAGACACAATCTCTCATGGCTATGCCATTTTCAAAAATTACCTGTTCTTGAAAACTGCATTTCACAGTAGGAAAAGCGCAGGTGTAAATAATAAAATACATTTTGGCTGAATTCCATTTAGCTGCTTTGGTTTCTGGAATTGTGCATGCTGGCTCACAGTCACACTGTCATGGCTTACTGGGACACTTAAATATAGTAGAGCCATCTTTAACGTTATTAGTAACACCTTATCCTGCTATGACAAGTCAAAATGTCTGCTGTGATAAGTGCGTGTTGTATACGTCAGTCACGCTAGACGATCATTTTCAACAAAATCCTTCCAGAAAACTGTCCAAAAAGGAAAGAAAAGATGATAAATACAATTTCCGCCTTTGTGGACTTTGAGTACACGAAGGAGGAAGTGAATTAATATTGTTTTGTGCACTGACCACAGTGAATAAGCAAGGTATCACGTATCATTTAATGTACAGGGCTGTAATTTATGTTTCAATAAAAGAAAAAAATAATAAAATTATGTTGAAGGTGCTTATTAAAAAGTGTAGAGTATATTTTTTTGATGTTGGCACACTTTCAATGGATGCAGTTGAATTTGCAAATATGAAAAGAGCATAATTCCTAATCTTAGTTTTATTAGTTTATTGGACACATCAATGAGGAGAGCAAGAGTTGATTAGCTCAAAATCACAATGTGCATGAGAGGACATTATGCCTAATATATCACTACTGGGAGTGCTAACACAATACTACATTGCATGACAAGTATTGGATAAGATGCATGCACACACAGAAAAAGAAAAAAATATATAAACATATTCTTAGAATGATGTGTTCAGTAAGTAGATTCATGCTTGTGAGCTAACAAACAAATCAAGAGCAAAAATGTAAAAAATAAATAAATAAAAATACTCATTGATTCATCTAAAGAGTCAAGATAAAATGTCAGCTAAAATGCCTGCGAGCAAAGCAAATGTGCCCCAAATCTGCAAGTACCAAGGGCGGAAGTAGATTTAAGCATAAGAGCACCGTTAAGGTATATTTTATATCACATTTTCTACTAAGTTATATTTTTTACATTAAAACTCTACCAAATCCCTGCAATGTGAAAATAAACATCCAACTGTGCAGTAATTTGCATCTGAGTGAAAAATAAAGTGAAAGAAAGAAAGACAGACAGACTCTGTGTCAGAACGAAAGCCAAACATTTTGCATCCAAACAGCTAAAGGTGCATTATGTTTCTGGGGACTTGGTGGAACAAACTGAATATTGGACTTCAAATTCATGGTCAAATCACATGAAGCAGTAACAACTGAGGGCTGTCTTGCTGCCATTCTTTTGGGAATGGACAATCAAGAGATGGCAGGAGATCATATCCCATCTAATCCATCCATCATTTCCCCTGCTGAATTACACCACTAGAGGGAGCCAATGCGCCATCCTGAACTAAAAGTGCAGCTCTGGTGAAACAGAATGTACACACAAGTGTGGCTTGCTGAAACCAGCACATTCTCTTAAAAAGGTAACTTGACTCCTGAAACAGTGACTCCAGAGACACCTGAAAGATTTTGTGTTATTTTTTGTGACAGCTGTCCTACCAAAGCACTCTGAATATAATACAGCAGAAGTCTGTGGGCTTCATTTGGAGAAAACTGCTTCTTGTACAGGTGGCTGGATTTGGAATCAGCATTAAACATTATGATATTTATATTTATTATTTATATTATTTGGTGAGACACTTTTATATACACGTTATACTACATTTCAAATTACATTTCAAACTCACTCTTTTTCTCTCTCTTGCACGCACACACGTCAGTGAAGTCATGGAAACAGAATGATGAAGTGGCCGAGGTTATGTGCTGCTGTAGAACTTAACTGGAGCATGACTGCAGAAGCGAAAAAACAACTTTACTTGTGGAAACCCGAACTCGTGTAAGAACTGCTGGGAAAATGGCTTTCGATGAACAAAGCCCTCAGAGAGAAACACCTGCTGATTGGAGTCACACATGATTCAGACAAAAATCACGCAGGTAGGAGTTTGCAAACTCTATAAATAAACCACATAGTCAGTGTGACCTCAGAGTATCTGAACAAAAACCTGTGGAACGTCCTGTTCTCTGAGTCTCATTTCCACCATTAAGACTTAACACTGATACTAAGAGGCAATAAAACATAAAGAGCAAAATCCTCCATTTAGTAAGTGTTCATTTTGGTTTCCTTTCTTTTTACAGTTCTCCCCAGAAAGCAAGCCAACACTGGTACAATATAGAACTTTCTCTACAGCAGGACAATAACAGTTCTATCTGAAATTCAGCTCCAGTCTTGGTGTCACTGCTGATGAGACGAGTCGGATCCGTCCTGCTGTCCAGTGACTGTGGGGCGGCTGTGGAAAAACTCCCTCTGTGTTCCCTCCGCACTCACATTTGTACACCAATTCTGTCTGCTGCAAATCAGACACAACAGGCACTGTGTTATGAGCTGAGTAACAAAACCAAAACCTGCGTGTGTGTGTGTGTGTGTGTGTGTGTGTGTGTGTGTGTGTTCAGCCAGTGATGATGTGACTGAACGAGGACAGGTAGATCTCACCATCAGGTACTTCTGGAGCATCTGTTCCACGGAGCCTCCAGGAACCAGGGCCAGAGACCTCCTGTCTTTTTGACTGGGCCCCACACCTGCACATTAAAGGAACAATACACTTAAAAAAAAAAATGATACAGCCACAGAGGTCAGGACCAGACCTCCTGCTGGACCAGACCAGGGGCGTTTCTTGACCAGATTATGAGGGGGACAAAGGGAGGCACCAGCATCACACCTGTTGGGTGAGGTTCTGCATTTCAAATCTTTATATTTCTACTATGTTTATTAATTTGCACCAAAATACCAAAGCAAATTCCTTGTATGTGTTAACTTTGCAATAAAGCAAAGGTAGTCTGAACGGTCACCAAGTAAACTCAATTCAATTCAGTTTTATTTATATAGCGCCAAATCATAATAGAAGTTATCTCAGGGCATTTTTCATATAGAGCAGGTCTAGACCGTGTTCTTTATAATATTAATAAAGAGTAAACAAACTCAACAGACGGGTGCTGTATGACACTATTGGAATAACTGCACCCTTAGTTCATTATTGTGCGTTGGCTCAACCTAGTGGTGCAGTTCAGCAAGGGAAATGAATTGGATGGGGAGGCACAGTATGTATTTATGTTACCATGTGTTCTTGAGCCATATCTGGATTGTCCATTCCCAAATCATGGCAGCAAATAGTTGCTTTTACTGAAATGCAAATGGTTGCAGTTTGATGTTTATTGTCCCATTGCAGGGACTCATTTGATTTGAATTTTTATATTAAAAAATATAATTGATAGAGCTTTAATGCATAAATAGTCTACTTTGTATCTATCTTTGGTACTTGAAGATTTGGAGCAAGTTTGTTTTGCCTGAGACTCTGAAATGTGGTGTCTCATGAAAACACACAGCCTCAAAATTGTGCTCATGTGCATTATTGAATAACATGTCTCTTGTTGCTTTCCATCTCTAAAACCGAAGCTTTTAGGCAAGGGAACTCCTCCAAATCAAATGTCATAAGACCATCCACACCTTTGGAGATGGCAGTTTGGGCAACATGCGACATAAAAACAGAAGATGTTTTTGTCCTTATTATAGTACTCCTTCAGTGGTAGGTGTGACAATTGAAATTAAAATTTGAAAAATGACATGCTGATCTTTGTGGCCTGGGACAAAATTGCAGAACTGCACGTGTGGCAGGTCTCAAGCACATGCAGTGGTTATGCAAGACAGAAGATTAGGTGTGTATTGTTTAAGCAAGAATCGATCTGTGTTCAAATAAAACTTTTAACGACACAAATTGTTCTGTGGTGACACTAAATCCTGCCGCTGCTCTCGTCTACGAATTATGTATGACTCAGCAGATGATTATATACTCCGAGTGATGTTCCTACTATATCTATCTACACACAGTGACCAGTTTGCTTTTATCCTGTCTGTGTAGAGGAAGGTACTGGTGAAATAACTCTTGAGGCAACACTTTCCTCATCTCCCCTTCAAAAGTGTTTCTTTGGGCCAAGACATATACTTGAGAAATAGACATTCTTTCATTTCAAGACAGAGAGTTACACCAGTCAGAGGGAGACACATAGTTCATTTTAAGGCTTGGCATTCACAAGCACTCACATATTTGTCCTAGTTATAGGACTCATTTGTCACTTTACTAAAGAAATATAAAAAAAACCTTTTAGGCTAGTTCAATTCAATTCAATTTTATTTATATAGCGCCAATTCATAACAGAAGTTATCTCATTGCACTTTTCCTATAGAGCAGGTCTAGACTGTACTCTTTATATTATTTACAGAGACCCAACAAATCCCACCATGAGCAAGCATTTGGCGACAGTGGCAAGGAAAAACTTCCTTTTCCTTCCTAGTTCAATCTCAGTGTATGTGACAGAGAGAAGGACGCTATATCACAAATATATTTCTAGTCCATGCATGAAAAGAAGAATTATTCATGAATGAAATTAATAAAATGAAAAATACTATTGTTATGTTTTGTGTGTGTATTTTTTTTCTCCAAAAGCAGCATTAACTGAACTGAGTAGACTATAAGAAAAAAAACGTTGAATTTGTGCATTTACTTGTGTGACATTGTAAAACCACGGCAGTTCCGGGTCAGGGATGAAAAAAGGAGGGAAAAAAGAACGGTCAGAGTTTTCGGCATGCGCGTGGTTTTGGGCTAGTTAGCCACTAACTAACCGTTACTAACGTCGGTTTGCTGTGGAGTTTGTTGAATTTGTAGCTACATTAAAATATTTTCCGAAGCAGTTAAACGGATCATCTGTCACAATAGTGTACATCAGAACAGAAACACTGGAACTGGAACCAACATTGGCTAAATTAGCTAAATCTGAAAAGTTTAGGCGGTTGGAATAACGTTAGCGCCGCCGCGACTGTGTGGATTTGCTAAATTAATCTCTTGGAATAAAACGGGTGAGTTATTGTGTGCCAGCTCATCTTGGAGCTAATGCTAAGTATGGTTAACGTTAAGTCTAAATTACGGGGAGGCCATTGTGCTACTCTGCCCACAGTTAACTAAGCACCTGTAACGTCACCTGCCAATTAATGTTTTGATTCAAATGGCTGAGGTGCCGAAGTATGTTAACGTTAGCGGCAGCTGCTAACTTTGGTAAGGTTAGCTAGGTTAGCGTTATATCTGAATGTAACGTTAAGGTTAGTTAACATTAAACAAAACCCATGCCCTTGTTGTGAAAAAGTTTAATTTAACGGTGCAGTTTGGGAATTATTTTCCTGGAAAACAGTTTTTAAACTAATCACTCCTATTCATGATTATACATATACATTTAACCGATTTATAGAGCCTAACGTTACCGTCGATGAAAATTAACAGCTCAAAACATTTGACAAGATGGGTGACAAATTAAATGGAAAACCATCATGAAGTGTGTTAGTATGGAGTCAGAGCCTCCACAGCAGCTTCTCCTTGCCAAGTCTGTGGAACTCTAGTGAAAGGATGGACACCATTCTTCCACAAGACATTCCCTCATTTCTTTATATATATACACAACCTTTATTTAATCAGGTAATCTCACTGAGATCAAGATCTCTTTTGCAAGAGAGACCTGAGTACAGCAGATAGAAAGAAAAACATATAGCAGTCACAGATATCACTAAATATATTTTAAAAGGAAGGTTTATATTATATCATTTGGTTTTATGGAGATGATGGTGGAGAGCATAGACACGGTGGTCCAAATTCCAAAATCTTCCCTAGGTGTTCAACTGGGTTGAGATCTGGTGACTGTAAAGGCCGTAGCATTTTATTCACAAAATTTTCTGCATCTGCATTTTATGTTTATCCGCTCTTTTATTCAGCTTTTTCCTTTAATTTGTCCCCATCTGTATGTGACAGATCTACAGTTATCGTGAAGTGGTCTCAAATATTTAAGTTACCCTTAAATGCTGCATACCTCTGTCTGGTCTGTTAGAGACTTGGGACCATATTACATGCAGTCTAATTCATTTTATACTCTTAGTGTAGTTAAGGCTTGTGATCTAACGTTAAGTCCCTTCTAGTCCCCAAACTATTTGTTTTTAATAAGTCAAATGTCAATGTGTGAAAAATGGTTGAAAATCGCTGATTGTCTAAGGTTTACTCTGAAACATTAGGAACTTTAGAGACTTGAGGTACGTACGAATGTTGTCTTATTTCTCAAGGTATGCAGGTAGTGTTGTGTTTTCCTGTATGGCCCATTTTGTGTCACTGGACAAGGATGAAGAATAAAGAAGTTTGTTTATGTCAGCCTAGTGTCTGCAAAAAGTTTGCCTACTGTCACAGTAACATAATAGTTTACTGCAGAGCAGTTTGTTGTTTAATAGAGGGTTCTGATGACGAAAAATGTGTGAAGCAATGATAATGAAGATGACAGTATTTCTGTATTGTGTTCATTCAGATCATTTAGAAGCAGAAATAGAGCCCAAGTTTGACATTTGTAGCTCTGAATACATGAGCTAGACCACAAAACAGTGGACTGTTCCATGTTGCAATAATCACAAAACAGTGACTGTGATTTACAATTACAGTGCTGACTAATTTGTGTTTGGTAAGAACCAATCAATGAGCAGTTACAGTAACCTATGAATAAAACAGTACAACAAGGATACAAACATTTAAACTGTACTGGGCTATGTTGAAAGATATCAAAGTTTTAGCAACTGTAAGTGATTGAATAAAAAACAAAAAAATGTATTATTGTAAATACTATATTCTGAAAAGTTTATAAGCAATATTTTAATTTGTAGGTTAATCTAGGTTACATACGTAATGTCTCTCTAAAGACTAGAAGTATGTAGGAATGTTTAGCAAAACACACATGCATTTAAGATTTAACCAATAATTGACTTTTATTTAGCTTTAAGAAAATGTCCCATCCCAATAATTTTATATTGTCACCCAATAATTATTCCAAATGATTGTAAAAATTTCACTTAAGCTAACTGGTGATTTTGCCAGAGAAGGATGGAAAAAAATAACAGACCAAGCAAGTCAGTGGTTGTTTAAGGTATGCTTTATTTGAAAGTTGCACTATGAGGAAAGTGTAATATCTTTGATTAAATTTGATCAAACTATGTGAAGAAACGGGTATTACCTTAATGTATTTTAGGGAAGTTTGTTTGTCTGTGTCTCTCTTATATTGTCCCACCATAGACTTAGTTTATTTTTAATTATTACTTTATCTAGACAGTATATTTTAAAGACAATGTAATGTAATTATGCTAAATAATTGATTAAATAATAGATGCATGAAAAATATAAAGTGATCAGTGATATTAATCTGCAAATAAGATCAGTAATGACAACTGATAAAACTCTTTTAAATGTAAATTGAAAGTTATGGTTACTCCAAACAAGCAGTATACTCCAAACAGAATCAAATTTGGAATGTCATCACAAGCAAAATGGTGGTGTGTGGTATTTTATTTTTACCCCCCAAAAAAATCCTTGCTTTTGACTTTGATTGTTGCAGTGTGTGCTGGCTGCTGGCTAAACTTCGTTTTATGCTATCAAATAGCTTCATCATCACTGCCTCTCAGTATTCAGTTGCATGCAATTGATCAACAGTGTCAATGTGAGTTTCTGTTTTTTACATGTGCTTTGGGCCTCATGTTTTCAGATTTCCCCACTGCATCTGCTCTCAGCAAGATTTGTGCAAGCTCCATCATCTCTGGTGAGCATCAAAAATCAAAACAGACACAGTGAGTATTTTGGCATATAGCAGCATTTCCCCCCAGTTTCCCGAGGGAAACCCTGAAAAGCAGTGTACAACTTTGTGTCAAAAATCTACTTCCTCCCAAATAAAGTAAAGCTCATATATTTCTATTTCACCTTTCATGCTGTCAGATTCGTCCACTTGCTTGTGAGATTATATTGACTGGGAAAAGTCCTAATTTTTACTGAAATCAAGGAAATGAGCTATAGCACTCACCGGTTTGATATACATTTGATTGACAAAAGAGGCGTTCTAACCATAGACTGTATAAAAGAAGTGGACGTAGGCACCGTGACGTCACCCATTGGTTTGTGGACTACTGTTGTGGAGCCTCGAGTTTGGCATTTTGACCGTCACCATCTTGGTTTTTTGGAACAAGAAGTTACCATAGTTGGACAAGAGTTTGGAGCTAGCTAGCTTGGTTAGCAAGGTGCATCTGTAATTCACATTAACTGTGATAATAACTGGGATGCTAATTTTGACTAGCGAAAAACGGGCTAAAAACAAAATGTACGTATTGGGAAAAACTGAACAGCTGACTCCTTAGAGTGTCGTTTTTGGTACAACTGAACGCCAAACAAGTTATTTTTGGGCGACCAAAATATTATAATTAACTTTCATGAACTGAAAACACACTGAAAGGGTCAAAGTTCTTGGACGAAAACACCAACAGCACCCAAAAACAAGTTCACGGCTAACAGTGCAGTAGATACGCATCGCCTCTATCCTGATTGACAGGTTGCAGTGATAGCGACTTGTCAATCACAAGGCAGTAACGCCCTAAAGCATACCCTGCTGTATCGTATTTTTTACTTTAAATGGGACCATAATTTACAAAATGAACATCATGCTGTGCTGGAGAAGACTTGAAACTAGCGATTGAGACCATAAACTCATTAGGAAAGTGTTTACTGAGGTAATAAATCAAGTGAGAAGTAGGGTCATTTTGTCATGGACTTCTATACAATCTGACTTCTTTTTGCAACCAGTGGAGTCGCCCCCTGCTGACCATTAGAAAATAATGCAGTTTTTAGGCACTTCACATTGGCTTCACTTCAGACCCGGAGGTTGCTGTTCTAACCACAAATGCTTGTGATTCAATAGCGCTAGCTAACGTTACACGTACACGCGAGAAGTAACCTGGCCAGCTTTTCACTGAGGATACTTTAAAGTGAGGAGAGGAAGAAAGGAAAAGTCACTGAGATACACAAGGAGAGAACTGTGGGGAGAGAGCTATGTGTGTGTGTGTGTGTGTTGGCACTGTGTAGTCTATAACTTAGCCTACTCTAGGAAAATTTCAAGGAAAGGAAACTCCCGCCATTGCAAATTAAGTATGATATATAAGGAGGGATGTGATTGCTTCTACAGTTTCAACAGCCATGTTCATACAATGATGTTGCTAGGTATGCGTCCTGCGTCTCTGACACATTAAAATCCGAAAGGACGCAGTAAACTCACTATCGACGCATCCAGGGGGACACCCTATTTTTTTTACCCGACAATGCTACATTGTGAACAACAAATCCATGTTGAGATCATCGAAATAAACAAAAGAAACCTCGCTGTCAAAGGAATTGGTGTAATTTATTATCACACTGCAGCCTCTGACCTGCTCTCTGTGAGGGCTGAGCGCACGCAAACAATTTTTGGACCCCACAAACATAGGAGCGACGGTGGAGATTATTCGAGTTGATGACAACTACGCTCATTACTGTAAGTGCAAAATAACCTTTAAGAGTGAAAAGCCAGTACTTTATCAATACACCTGTTCAACAAGCATAAACATGTAGAAAGCTATATTTTAATCTGCTCTCATCCACTGCCGCTTTGTTTTACACAAGCACATCGAGCTGGCTTGGCTTATAGCGAATTGTTACAAACAAAAGCTCTGTATGTAGTCTAACTGTTTCTTAGTTTGCCATGTATCTTAAAATTTGGCAAATTTTTTTAAAAAGAAAATATATAGATCCAATAAGAGTAGTAGTATCGATAAAGAACCTAATGATACCCATCCCTAAACACAAGTTTAACACTACAATTTATCAAAAAACACAAATGTTATTGGGGACCCACTCAATTTTCCTGGGACCCACTCAAATGATCACCTGTGGATCCCAGGTACTTACTGCATTGAAAAGCTATCAACATCACTGTTCATATTCAGCCTGTATTGTTATTAGGTCATCATACCATTAACTCATACTAGTAATAATGAGAACAGTTGTATTAACCAGCTCTAAAATATTTATTTCACGATAGCCACAAAATAGTCTGTTTAGACTGGTTAAGTTTTTTGGTTTAAAGTTTGATTATTATGGAGGTGTAAACAATAGAAACTATGTAAATACAGTAGTAGTGGTAGGTTAGTGTGTATGTTATGTTTAGGCAGGTGAAAGACAAATGGACAAACATAGGCACAAATGACCAACTAACAGTATTGGCATCTGCAGATATTTTTGTAAACAATCTGTTATTGGTATCAAGAATTTTCATATCAGTGCATCCCTGACTTTTTTGTCTGTTTTGACTGCTGCATGTAAATTATGCACTGTAATGCATATGTATGCAAATTATGCACAATAATTTATTGTGCGAACAGCAGTAATTTGCATCTGATGCATCTAGGTTGCCGAAGTGGTACTCCAAAAATTCGTCCAAGGTTGGCAGGTCTGCATTATTGTGGAGATAATCAGTAATGAAAATTGTTAGTTGCAACACTAATTGTGATCTGTCTTCTAAAATGCAGGTGAACAAGAATTCTAGCAGTGAGTGGCAATGTTGTGTTTAATGTGTGCTTTTGTATGTGTGCATATGTTGTGTGCTTTTATGTTTTCCAGATAACATCCAGTGCTCACACGACTGTGTTGATGAGAGGTGACAAATCATGGGTAGCTGGAATTCATAAAACTGCCAAAATGTCTTCAATCATAGGACTCCCTACACGAGGATCAGATGTAACGATTCTCATAACCAAGGTCCACTTGCATCCCCTTTGTGTGCTTGTGGAGTTCTGGGGAAAATTTTGCCAGGAGAGGACTGCAGATTATGAGTGCCTGGCTAAAGACATTCAGTCTCCTGGAAACACATTTCAGGAGTTTGAAGGAAATCCTGGTGACCAGTGCTTGGTTCAGATAGATGATACTTGGTACAGGTCTCGCATGGTCTCAAGAAATGGTTCGAAATACAGCGTGTTCCTCATTGACAAGGGGATGACATATAGCACCACCACTAGTAAGCTGGCGTGGGGTAAGAAGAAGCACTTCCACCTGCCACCCGAAGTGGAATTTTGTGTGCTAGCTAATGTGTTACCACTCTCGCCTGAAAACAGATGGTCTCCAGTGGCTCTCGAATTTCTGAAATCTCTTTCCGGGAAGTCTGTGAAGGCACATGTGCAAGATGTACTGGTGCCGCAGAGAACATTTCTCCTGCACGTCCCTTGCATATCCAAACAAATGTATGAGATGGGAATTGCCAAGAAGCTGTCTCCAGACATGTTCCAGGACTTTGTTCTTATGTCACTGCAGTCCCATAGTGGAGCTGAAGTGTCTCCAGAGACTCGCCAGATCTCCATGGGAGCAGGTGAGCGACTGCACAAGCGAGAGCTCTTCATGTACCCAGAGCTGCCAGCAGGAACTGTGGAGACAGTCATAGTCACAGATGTGACAAATCCGCAGCGGATTTTTTGCCAGTTAAAAGTGTTTTCACAAGAGTTGAAGAAACTCTCAGAGCAAATCACACAGTGCTGTGAGGGCAGAATGACCAATAGCATTGTAGGTCCAGAAATGATTGGGTTTCCGTGTGCTGCAAGAGGAAGTGATGGCAGGTGGTACCGCTCTGTTCTACAACAGGTATTCCCAACCAACAAAGTGGTGGAAGTGTTGAATATTGACTATGGAACAAAACAGTTTGTTCAAGTGGAGAATGTAAGACCACTGGCTGCAGAGTTCTTCAGAATGCCTGTTGTGACTTACATCTGCTCCCTCCATGGAATCATTGACAAAGGGGTTGGATGGACAACCAGCCAGATTGACTATCTCAGGACCCTTCTTCTGTACAAGACAGTGATAGCCAAATTTGAGTACCAAAGCATCTCTGAAGGTGTTTACTATGTCACGCTCTATGGGGATGAAAACACAAACATTAGCAACTTGTTTGGTTCCAAGGAGAACTGTTTGCTGGAGTGTGAAAAAACACTTGGACATTATGCCATCCGTACCACTGCATACAGCTGCCAGCATCCAGCTCGGCAAGAAAGAAACCAAAGAAAGATGTTAACTCTTGGACAGGCTGTAGAGGAAAAAGAAAGGAAAGGAATAGTGGAGAAGTTGCCAGCTGAAGACCTCTCTCTCAACTCCTCACATGTGGCAGTTGTTCAGCATGTATCTGACCCATCAGAGTTTTGGATCCAAACAAAGAACTATGCAAATGAGTTGGATGAACTGATGGATAGTATCTGCCATCTGTACAAAGATTCAGTGAATAAAGATGTGGTGAGAAATCCAATTGTTGGGCTCTACTGTGCTGCTAAGGCAGAAGATGGTGACTTCTACAGAGCAACTGTAGCTGAAGTTAGTGAGACACAAATCAAAGTGTTCTTTGTTGATTATGGAAACACTGAAGTGGTTGACAGGAGTAACATCAGGACCCTTCCTGACGAATTCAAAAAGCTACCATGTCTTGCACTGAAATGCACCCTGGCTGGTATCAGGCCGAAAGATGAGAGATGGAGTCAAAGTGCCTGTGAGTTTCTCCTCAAAGCAGTCACAGATAAAGTACTAAATGTACATGTGACAGCAAAATATGATGAAGGCTATGTTGTCCAACTAACAGATCCTGAAGCGCATGAAGAAAGAGATCTTAGTACACTGATGTGTAGTTCTGGCCACGCTGAAAGGGCTGAGACACAGAGACAACCCAAAGCCAAAATGACCACGCAACCTGCCATTCTGCCCACCACACAACTTCAAGATGCCAGATTCTATAACAATAGAATGTCTTTCCAGACCCTAAAGACAGTTGACCCTGCCAGTAATGAAAGAAGAATTCCTACATTCAGGGAGCACATGTTTCCCATCGGAAGTGTCCTTGATGTCAGTGTGTCATACATTGAAAGCCCAAATGACTTCTGGTGCCAACTAGTGCAAAATGCAGGGCACTTGAAATTGCTCATGCATGACATACAGGCTCATTATGCAGGCAGTGAGTTTCAGCCTCTTGTAGAAACAGCTTGTGTTGCTCTCCACCCTGATAATGAAATGTGGTACAGGGCCCTTGTAATTCACAAACATGAAACACCTCATGTGGATGTGTTGTTTGTTGACTACGGCCAGACGGAGACAGTCTCCCTCTATAACCTGAGGAGGATCTGCCCAGAATTCCTCAGTCTGCATGGCCAAGCTTTTCGATGCAGTCTGTTAAACCCTGTTGACCCCACGTCTGCCACAAATGAGTGGAATGAAGAAGCAATAGCAAGGTTCCACAACTTTGTGGAAACTGCTGCATCCAACTTTGTGATTTTGAAGTGCACCATATATGCTGTCATGTACAGTGAGCAGAAGATTGTTTTCAACATTGTGGATCTAGAAACCCCTTTGAGAGTGTCTCCACCAGTATGGTCAATCTAGTCAAAAGTGCACCGCCCAAGAAAGCCACTGGGCCATCTTTCCGTTTGGACACGTACTACTACTCAACGCACAATGTCAAAACTGGAACAGAGGAACAGGTCACAGTGACATGTGTGAACAACGTCAGTCAGTTCTACTGCCAGCTTGACAGGAACGCTGATGTGATAAAAGATCTCAAGATCAAAGTGAGCAATCTCTGTCATCAGCTTGAGAATGTAAAGCTCCCAACAGTCTTTGGAACTTTGTGCTTTGCGAAGTACACTGATGGGCAGTGGTACAGGGGACAGATCAAGGCCACAAAACCAGTGATTTTGGTTCACTTTGTGGATTATGGTGACACTATTGAGGTGGACAAATCTGACTTGCTTCCAGTTCCCAGAGAGGCTAATGACATCATGTCTGTTCCTGTGCAAGCAGTTGTGTGTAGCCTCTCTGATGTCCCTGCTGATGTTCCCAGTGAGGTGAACAACTGGTTTGAGACAAGTGCGACAGAATGTAAATTTCGAGCACTAGTAGTGGCCCGAGAACCTGATGGTAAACTGCTGGTTGAGCTGTATCATGGAAACACTCAGATTAATTCAAAGATCAAGAAGGTGTTTCAGATTGAGATGCACACAGAAAAGCAGGTTGTCTACCAGGGTAGGAGAGCACCTGAGGCTTCAGCAAATCATGCACAAAAGACTCCAAAAGCTGTCCCAAAACAAGCTACAGAAATGGAAGATCACATTCAAACCATCAAGAAATATGTCTCCGCCTCAAAACCAGCACATCAAATGAGGGATGCTGACATGAATGTACAGTCTGCACTGAAACCTTTGCACCATGTTTGTGAAAATGGCCAGAAGGTCAAAGCTGCTCCGTTAGAGCTGTACAGACCTCCACACCAAAGGCAGTCATGTGGAAGGGCACCATGTAATACGGGAAATGATTCTGAGTCAGCAGGTGCCTATATCAAACCAAGAAGAGGAAGTTTTCCCACAGAAACTAAACAGCTCATCAAATCCAAATCAACTGGCACAGAATCTCAGAAGGAAAGCAATGTAGAAAAACTCCCTAAACTTGCAGACCTGCCCTCAAAATCTATCACATCAGGTATGGAAGCTGATGTTTATGTCTCACACTGCAACAGCCCATTGAGTTTCTACGTGCAGCTTGTCAGAGAGGAGGATGAAATATTCTCCCTTGTGGAAAAGCTCAATGATCCCCAATCCACCCCCCAAACTGACGACATCAAAGACGTGCATCCAGGTGACCTTGTTCAAGCAGAGTTTGCAGATGATTCCTCATGGTACCGAGCAGTTGTAAGAGAAATCCACAGTAACATGATGGCTCTTGTTGAGTTTGTTGATTTTGGAAATACAGCAACAATGCCAATTTCCAAGATAGGCAGACTCCATAAGTCTTTCTTGCAATCTCCCATGTACAGCACACACTGTGTGTTGAGCGATGCTGCAGCTTTTGGAAAAGAGGAAGTGCTTGATCCAGAAGTGGTGTCAGCTTTCAAAGAAGACATCGGTGGTAATGGAGAAAAGGTGCTCAAGTGCCAGTTTATCAGGCAGTCAGGATCTGTGTGGGAAGTTAGTCTTGAAGACAGCGGTGTGAATCTCATGTGTAAAGTACCTACTAGATGTTCAGCTGATTGTTCTGAAGCCGCCTCAGAGAAACTTGAACAAGTTAAGGAAAAACCTGCCCAGAACTCTGACATCAGGCAAGTGCCAGAGAACTCGCAGACATCTCTGTTGAACTCCTGTTCTCTATGTTACCACCAACAAGAGTTTTTGGAGGGACAAAAATTAGAGGTCTACATCACAACTACAAATGATGCTCAGACATTTTGGTGTCAGACTGCGGACTCAGAAGAGCTTGATAAGATAACATCAAGTGTCTCAGAAGTTGGGGATACAGCCGATAAACATATTGACCCGGGCTCTCTCTCCTCTGGCAGCCCATGTATTGCTCTCTTTTCAGACGATCATCTTTGGTACCGTGCAGAGGTCGTCGACAAAGATGGAGACGAGGTGTCTGTTCTCTTTGTGGACTATGGAAACAAGTCCCAAGTCAACCTTACAGATGTGAGGGACATGCCCCCTGATCTGATGGAAACTCCTTCACAGGCATTTTTGTGTGAGCTTGAAGGCTTTGATGCTTCACATGGATCCTGGGACAGTGGTGCAGTAGATGAGTTGAATCTGCTTACAACAGACAAAGTGTTACAGCTGACTGTCACAAGAGTAACAAGAGAAGGAGGAAAAATTAAATACCTTGTGCAGATGGAATGTGAAGGCCAGGTGATAAACGAGACACTGAAAACCTGGTGGAAGAGCTCCACGACAGAAAACAAACCTGGTGCAGTTGGACTGACCTCTATATACGAAACACCACTGCAGTGTGACTCAACTGTGAAAGAGACTGCACCACTCGAAGATCAACTAGAGTATCCCGAAAGCCAAGAAATGGATACTTTTGTTCACCCTCAGAGAGACCACAGTGAAGAGCAGAGTGCTGGCGAGCTTGCTGACCCTCACACAGCAGATGAGATCCCAAAACTAGCAAGTAGTCCAAAGAACAGTAAAAGCTCCGAAGATTCTCTTCAGTGTGAGTCTTTTGCAGAGTCCCCAGAAGAAGAAAGGGATCAGATTTTGTCAGAATGCAAAATGATGTCTGGACCTCAAATACTGCAAACTACAGAGTGCCTGAGAGAGCCTATTTCCAACGAAGTCCCCACTATAGTGGTATCTCAAGCCAAACCCACAGACATTTTGCCATTTGATAGTGGCATAGATGAAATCATGTTACCTCCACTCCATAACAAAGGTAACCAAGGTATTTTGACCTTGAGCTGGGACAAGAGTGCGGTGGAAACTGACAAAGGCACTGAAGAGGAGGGTGCTTCAGTGATGGACGCTGTTGGGCTAGATGACTTAAATTCTCCATTGGATGAGAGTCCTACGGAGGCCATAGATGAGTCAGAGATCACAACCACTGATTTGGAGTCTCTGCCTGGAGAAGTGAATACCTACAGCGTGGAAAGCGGCTTTGACATCACGACTTTTTCTGGTAAGCAACGGATTAGTTTCTCCTTTTATCTTTGTTTCTGGTTAGTAAACAACATGGTGCATTTCCTGCCCATCAAATAAGCAGCTGATGTAAATAAGTATATAGAAATCATGTTCATATGGAAATTAACAGTGTAACAAAATATTGTATTCAAATTTTATTTGCTTGTAAAATTGGGTCAACTCACAACTGATGGTCACCTGTTGTCAAGTCGTGGACGTGATTGTGTGAAGTTAATAATTTGTTGCTTTTTCTTTGCATTTCCAGATCCAACTGAGGAAAGACATGACAGCGAGGTTACTATTGCAAGGGATAGCTGTCTTACCAGTACGACAACAGCGACAATGGTAAATTGTGTGACAATGACTGAGACACACTACCACTGACTTGAGTAGCTGTTGGTCCAAGGAGAGCATTGATCTGTTTGAGACAATTGATAACATTTCTAAAGATTTAAAGCAGGTACATGAAGTTGTTTGTATCGCTACACACTGTACATTAAAGGACAGTTTAGCCAAGACTTATTTTTCCTCTTAACAGTATGTATTCATAGGTTTAGTGTGATTTGCTGAGATTTAGTTGTATGGAGATGAGCTGCACCTCATCTCCATACAACTAAACTAAAGGACATTTTTAGGTCTTTTGGGGCTCCAAGTTTCAAAGACATTTGGAAAAACTCTAGTAATAGTGTAAAATACTTGACATGATTTTTTAATTCCTTGATTATACTTGTGTGTTTTGTCATCTTGTAGATTCAGACTGAATTGGTGCAGCCCTCCTTCGTGCTTCCTGCGTTTGGTGAGGGATTCCTAATTCTAACCATGCAACATTGATACAGTATAGGCTTAGGCTATGAAATTATCTGAAAAAGGGGCATCATTTTTAAGGCAAGCTATCACATTAGCCTACAACACACTGTAGCTTTAGGTAACTAAAACGAAAAGACAGAAATAGGTATAGAATAGGTAAAAAGTAGTTAAAGTTACACTCAGCAAATGTAGGTATTGGTTTGCTAAAACAAGTTTAAAGTGTAATACTGTGTGTGTTCTAAAATGATGATATTTACAGAGCAGGGCATTGAAGCTGGAAATGGTGTCCCAAAGGAAGAGGTGCCATGTGTTACCACCCATGTCGAGGTAATGTTATGGAAATACACTATTTTGGATGGTGGTTTTGTCAGTTCTTCTTGTGGAGAGTAAATAGTCATTTTTGAATATTTACAGTACAGATGACTAATTTGAGCACCTGTGTATGTCAGTTTTACAAGGCATCATTGACAAAGCCCTCACGTCAGTGATGGATAATCGTTTCTGTTTTAGAATGACTTGATGACTGAAGAGGAGACCTTGGCTCATCACACGAATCCATATTTAGGTTTGATGACATCATCTCAGAATATTTGTTTGCCAAATTGAATTCTTTGTTTAAACACCTTTCACGCTTTTCTCATTTGTTTTTCTTTTGCATATATGTGTACATACTGTGTGTGCAGTACAAATGGAGAAATGCAAACATGAGCCCTATTCGTAATGAATAGTTACGCAAGCTAGCAGTGTAAAACACAGTGGTAGGCAAGGTCATTTTTAGTATTTTGAAACAGTAAATCCTTTTAATCTCATTCAGTTGTGCCAGTAAAGAGGCTTCTTGGCCTGTCTGCTATTTTTTCTTGCCTTTTAGGCAAGTTGCGTATCTAAATCATCTGTCTTCATATCTGCAGTCTTGCTTGCAGCCAGTGAGCCACACACCTGCACAGCTTCCTCTCAAGATTCGGTAATGGATTTGAATCCACAGAATTTTAAAATCACACTGCAAAACTTGTCATGTCTGACATGTGAATTTCGTCTTTATTGCTGCTCAGGGTGACGGGGTAGAACAGGTGACCTGTTCTGTTGAAGAAGCCTGTTTGACAGATGTCTGCACAGGTATCAGACTTCAGTGGCTATTGAATAAACAGAAAAACAATGTGCCAGGCAGTGTGATTACCATCACAGCACTGCTTTATAGTAGTTGGCAGAGGATGCAGTGTTATTTCTGAGTATGTACTGAGTTATCAATGATTTGGCTTTTTTGTCTTTGCACTGCAGATCCAAATAAGCCAAGTGATGACGGCAAAGTCACCAGTGCAAGAGATAATCATCTCTGCAGTATGACAGCAGAGGAAGTGGTAATTTGTGTCACAATAAGTTTCCCCATGTGAGGTATATGCATCTGCAAGTTTATACTGGGTCTCAGGCTTTGTGGTGTAGTTGCAGCTCGAGGTGTGTAAAACAGACTTATTTTAAACTTAAGAGGCTATATAAAAGCCGGGATTCAAATAATCATGGCCATCATGAACAAATAAGGGCTAATACAGGCCAGGTTAAAAAAATTACATTGAGGGGGGGGGTGAAATTACTTGTGGCCATCAACAACTCACATGGTAAATTCAACATAATGTACATTTCCACCCCACTAATTCCATCAGCACAACACCGTCACGATATACTCACCATTTTGCTGCTCCGAGTTTCTGCTTTTAACAGAAACACCTGTTTCATCCACCTATTTAATTCCAGTTTTCCACTTTTTCCTAAAGCTGACGCTAAGCTGCCATCAATAAACTCAATACTTCCTGTAGGTTTTTCACATTAAAAGCCTACCAATAACGGGAAGGCTTGAATACTTTTAATGTGGAAAAATCAGAATGAAAATGGCATTTTAGTTAAAGATAAACTGAGTATGACATGACTCTGTTGTGCTGACGGAGTTGGTGCTGTGGAAATATGAAAAAAAAAAATAATTAAATTGTGCAATTTCTTAAATTTTAGGTCCTAAATGAATCACCGTTTCCTTGTCGGGAGTTCCCTTGTGAACAATTAATTGGTGAGTTATTTCTAACACAACATAGATAATAAACCATAAAATGGGCAATAATAAATACTGCAAGGTTGGGTTACAAGGTTAATATGCTAAAATATCAGGTTACAGTTTTTTGAGGTATAGGGAGTGTGTCTTCCATTTACCACTGGACATTTACACAGATCACTGTTTACACCACTAGCTCCAAAGCTACTCATCGGCCTGGTCTACAGAACGGTCCATGATTGGTCTACTTGGTCCAGTTAATGTCTTGTTGTGTTCTTGCGTACAGTGTGATGATGTGCAGTAGGTATGGAGTGTGATTATGAATGTTTTCACAGAAGCTCCCTCAGAGCATGAAATAGAAATTGGAGACATTTCCCTAAAGGATGAGATCATGCCTTACAAGGTAAGGTAGAACCCAATTTCTGTCAAAATAATTTTTAAGCAGTTTGAACCGATCTTGTGTACCAACATAAATATTGACCGTTTAGCTTTGAAGATTGTTTTCATTGAGCTGGTCTGGCTATGTGTTCTGTTTTAGGATAACTCGGTGACTGAAGACGAGATCTGGGCTCTTCACGAAGATAAACTTTATGGTTTGTTTCTATCATCTTCATTGTTTGTGTGTCAAATTGGATCGTTGAATTGAACACATTTTTGGCTTTTTCCATATTCGTCTTCCAGTCGAATCGGTTTGCATTCTTTATAGTATATTTAATTTTGGGTAACAGTTGATTAAAAACATTGCGACATAGGATATTTGTGTCACCTTTCTGTTTGCAGCTCTGCCATCCGACACTGAGCCACAAGCCTACACAATTCCCCATCCAGATTTGGTAATAGAGATCAGTCAACACCAATCTAAAATTAAACACCAAAACATCACATCACTGACAAGTGAGTGCTGTCTGTATTTCTTTTCAGAATAACCTGGTTGAAGAGGTGACCTGTCTTGTCAGAGAGATCTCTCTGATGGAAGTCTGCGGAGGTATCAGACTTGATGAACAACAGAATGTGCCAGCCATGCATTGCGATTTATGGTGTAAAATGAATTTCCAATTTAACATTTCATTAATGGCCTAATAACTCCTCTCTCCAGTGTTAAAACTTGGGTATGTAATGTATTTAAGAAGCATTTTTTTGTTATATTTGTTGAAATTCTCTTTACATCCCGACAGCAATCAATAAATCAAATGCTTTGAGGGGGAATTGAGACAAATCCGTTATCTGTGGCTGTCACAGGCCTGTAGTAAGCCCAGCCAATCATTTCATTTGGCCCGAATGAAATGATTGGCCGACCTACCTGCCTGTTTGCCTACCTACCTGTGCGCACTCTGCCTGTGCACTCATAGTGCATGAAATGTGTTTTGGGGGAGTGGCTTTGGAGGGAGGCCTGAAGGGAGGTGGTGAGATTTTTTTTTTTTCGTTGGACACTTTCAAAATCTAGCGGTCTCTTGCTAGTTTCTCCAACCTTACTTACGGACCATATTCTGCTGGTTTGTAAGCCTGATTATACTGATTTCTCCTTATTCTTTCAGACCCACGACAAGAAGCTGAAACGGAGGACAGCGAGCAGCTGGTGCATTCATCCCCCAAACAAAAAGAGGTAACTATGTTTGCAGTCAGGGACAAAGATGATGCCTTTTGAGGGTTGACTTCATTCTAATATAATTAGTCCAGAGTTGATAGCTGTAGACATTATATAGTGTTAATTAGGCACTCGGGTTGTACTAGAAACCAGGCTTATGTTGGGTGTTTGTCAGTGTGTTTGCAGTGCACATTGCTTAGGCATATGCACTTTATAGGCTGCGTGGGGCCCCGCATAATCTCTTAATAGTGTGTGTTTTACATGGCCAGCAGTACAGTTGAGGTCAAACAAATATCAACCAGCACAATGCTTTCACTCACTCCAGTGATGCACAGCCTCCACAGTACACCTCACTGCACCACCTGAGCATTCAGAAGGCACCAGTGCAACTGAAAAATCAAATATACACTACATTGGCATTTCAGTAATTGCTGTGCAGCATACTGAACACTTAACAACAATGTTTAACATGTCAAGAATGAAAAGTTGGACTATCACTGAGTGCATTTACATGCACACTAGTATCCTAACATGATTGTGCTTTTGGAGTATTCTGGTTATGTGTTGCGCATGTAAACGCCATATGCTGGCTCAGAACACTCCTTTGTTGGTACAGAACATAGTGGCTGAGATGGTGAGAAGTCAAGACACAACTGCACACAGATGATCAGAAACCTGGTTACTGTTAGTCATGTTTCTCATGTTCCATGTAAACTTCATACCCCCAATAAGATCGAAACCAGGACAAGACTCTTAAGTTCTGAATTTGTTGATGATTTTCCAGGAATTCAGCGATGGTGTGCTTGAGGACGAAATGTCATCTTCTGCTGATGACAGTTTTGGTAAGAGATGAAACTAATAATTAATCTTAGAATTATATCATTTTAGGTGAAAAACACTTTTAGCATGAAGTAGTAGTGGGATACATAAAAGAAAATAATATAAATTTAGTCTTAAGCACATTTTCATGCTTGCCACTACCTGTCATTAAAATGATCAGGGAGTTCGTGTCATCTGCTCCCTGGCTTTAAAGCACTATTCTATCTTGTTTGTTCTAATATCTGTTACTTGCATGATCCCTTTACAGGATTGTATGTGCAAACTTTGACAAATGTTGCATGCACTACCAAATAAAGATTATATTCTTTCCATCCGTTTTAGAGGCCCAGCTGTCAAAGATAACTCATCTCTCTCTGATAATCAATGATGGCTCTGCTGATATTCTGCCTGTTGAGCAACAGCCAGAGGAGTAACAACTTTCTGTTTCCTTCATGTGCCTTCATCAGACACCAGAAACGGAAATGTATCAACTGCTTATGCTTTTAGTTATGTCAAACAGGGTCAAGTTGAGTTTTTTTTTCTTTGTTGTGTTCGTTGCTCAATGGCAGTATTGATTTATTGGATTGGCCTAGCAGGCCCAATGGCTAAGTTCATTGTTCCTACTGAAAACAAAGTGCCTGTGTACAGTAAGAGTTGCCAATACTTCAGGAGTTTGTTGTCAGCATCCACGTGCTTGCCCAGTGATGCTTGGAGCACTGTTGTGTTACAGATGATTTGTTCTGATAAACTGCCACATAATTCTTTGGAAAGTACTGAATCTTTTGTTGAATAGAAATGACTGATTTGAATAGTCGTGTCAGTTGAAGTGCAGCAGTTTTCAAGAAAGTTTTCTGTATTTTGTGTGGATACATGCATGCGTTGAAGATATATTTATGTTGGCACAATAAATATTACATATCTACGGAGATGAGTCATGGTTTTCCTTCTCCTTTGTTTGGAGTAGCTTAACTTTACATTATGTGTGTAAAGTTACATTTGGGTGTTGTTGTAAATTGTAATGTTTGCAAAATATGAAAATCCACCATATTCTGTCACATCCCATAGTATCTAATGATGATTTCATGTTTGTCCATTTTAAATGCACCTGTAGATGGTATGAATTGATGAGGTCTGGTGTCCATGGAGGCACTTTTCTCTTTCATGGACTTAAATGATGCCTGGCATCTACAGTGTCCTGCTGGAAAGTGTTATTTTGTCTCATCTTACTAGTAAGAGCAGGACATGTGTTCAGTTGGCTGTCTATCATTGGAAACAAGTGCTGGGCTGTATATAATATAAAGGGTGTGGTCTCTCTAGGACTGCCTGGTGGTGTTTGGGATGAAGAAAATATGGTTTGTGAAAATGTCTTTGGTACAGGCTCTTCAAATGTTCAAACATAGTGACACTGAACAGTTCTTTATCAAAGTTAAAAGCATGAACAGGATCAGAGTGACTTTGGTAATATATGGTATTGGTTGTTAAAAAAGTTAATTCACTGTATTCACTTGTATTATTTTTGAATTAATCAAAGACTTTTCAAAAGATGTATAAACAGGATTCTCAGACATTTTCAATTTCATACAAGCACCTCGTAAGAGTCGGACATTTAAATTGTCATCAGTGTTTCCTGAATAAGTATCAAAAGTAAACGGACTCAAGTTTTTCAGAAGGATGACAAGTAGTTGTTGGTAGTGGACTTCTGGAGTTTATACAAGCATATTATTGAAAAGCAGTTCAGTTCTAGCCTTAGAACCTGATTCTAAGCTAATAGCATTAAAAGCTTTAAAAATGGAGTACCTGGAAGATCAAGCCACTTAAGTAAAATGGCACAAAATGTATGTACAAACGATATTTATTGGTTTTCTGTTGTGTACAAATGGCAGATATTTTAGACGGTAAGTGTATAAAAGTAGAAGGATGTTACATGTCATTGACCCAGGATGAACAGTACTGTGAGTTATGGCACATGGTATCTTAATGCAACCTTTTAGTGTTTGTATCCTTTTAATGATGCTGATTTGTTTATGTAGCTGTCTGTTGAATCAGGATGCAAACATCTAGTTTGCTATCTTGGCTAGGTAAATATGTCATCTAAAATTATATGAGTCTTAAGTCTTAAGTCTTAACAGTACCCATCCCTAGCCCTTTGGATACGATTCTCATTACAGGCCTCATCACATAATCTCACTGCAATCATAATGTAGCTTGTCTGCTGGAAAGTCATATGGAGACATACAGTATTTGTGTGAAATAACATTATCTTAGTTGGCTTTCTATACACTCAGATGAAAATGATTAAAAAGAATTTCTCTAAGAAATTGCTGGTAATAGAGAAAATTTCACTTACAGTGAAAAGAAGTGTAAGCTACTCGTACGCAACATTCAGTACCCATGAAACAACACTGAGTGTTTTCTGTCAAGAAAAAAATCTTTCCTGCTGGTGAGGTAGAGATTACATTTCCTATCCATTACTACTCAAATGTTATCCTTAGTCCATTTGGGACCGTTCCACTGACTGCTATGCACGAGGTGAAATCATTCAGCTGACGGCCAGACAGTCCCAGGTATTATCTGCAGTTCAGATGGCAGACTGTAGCAGAGTAATATTAGTTCCCTGAATGAGGTTTTCATCCTGCCCATCAATCAGAGGGTCCCACTGATTAAAGTTCTTCTCTAGACCTGAAAAATCCAAGATGATTTATAGCATAATTCAGAATTGCAGCAAAGCACAGAACTGAAAATGTGTATTTCTGCATTAACAAATGATACAGACTTCATGTGAGGTACTGGCAGGGATTGTGGGTGCTTAACTGTTCTTACCAAGATGGCGTTGCAGAAAGGCTAGTGTTGCTTTGTTGCAGAGGTCTATGGCGAGCTCTGGGTCGATCTCTCCCTGTAGCTTCATCAGTTTACCGATCCAGTGGCCCGTCAGGAAGGTGAAGTCTGGGAAACTCTGGTGGACTGTACCTCTGAAGGAAAACATCACGGCGAAGTCAGCGGAAACAACAGATTTTACAGAATCAACCAGACTAAATTTGAACCCAACTTCAGTTCTGTCCATTATACCTGATGGTGATCATTTTCCTCTGTATGACTGCTGAGTCCAGCTCCTTCATGCGGCTGATGTTCCCCGCCCACTGGAACTTCTCTGAGTTGATGAAGAAGATCGGCTGCTTCACCCGAGGAAATAACTCGTCATCTAAAGGGAACATCCAGGCGTCCAGCGCTACGCCACACCTGAATGACGAGAGTTTCCAGGGAAAGTTATGGCCAAACACAAGAGACGATACTCATTACTTCAATATCTAGAACTAAGATTGGGTATTGGCTGAGATTTTGTGATATTAGTGTCATATGATATGAGATTTCGTACGGATGCCAAAATGCTGTTATTTCAACACCTTCTACAAAACCCATTTTGTTCTCATATTAAATGTAGTTTAAACACAAAATACCATACAACATTCTAAAACTTATGACTATACAAATATTAACTTATGACTATACAAATTATGACTGAAATCAAAGAATCAGTAAAAGAATCTGACCAAAAAAGAATTACCAAACCATATCTAAGGCTATGCTGACTAAAAAAGTTTGTTTATTTATGTTTTTTTTTTTTTAGGAGGTTTTAAATTTAAATTCCCATTCCAATTCCAATGTCTGAATATTCTTAAGATTTTTAAGTTAATTAAAAGGGTGTACTTGTATTATTTTGCTAATCATTATATCAGTGGCAATGATATGATTTATCGCAATTATTTCTGGGACAATATATCGTCCAACCAAAGTAGTGACAGGCCTAGATACATGTACAGTGGGTACGGAAAGTATTCAGACCCCTTTAAATTTTTCACTCTTTGTTTCATTGCAGCCATTTGCTAAAATCCAAAAAGTTAATTTTATTTCTCATTAATGTACACTCAGCACTCCATCTTGACAGAAAAAAAACCCAGAAATGTATGCAAATTTATTAAAAAAGAAAAACTGAAATATCACATGGTCGTAAGTATTCAGACCCTTTGCTGTGACACTCATATTTAACTCACATGCTGTCCATTTCTTCTGATCCTCCTTGAGATGGTTCTACTCCTTCATTGGAGTCCAGCTGTGTTTAATTAAACTGATTGGACTGGATTAGGGAAGGCACACACCTGTCTATATATAAGACCGTACAGCTCACAGTGCATGTCAGAGCAAATGAGAATCATGAGGTGGAAGGAACTGTCCAAGGAGCTCAGAGACAGAATTGTGGCAAGGCACGGACCTGGCCAAGGTTACAAAAGCATTTCTGCAGCACTCGAGGTTCCTAAGAGCACAGAGGCCTCCATAATCCTTAAATGGAAGAAGTTTGGGACGACCAGAACTCTTCCTAGACCTGGCCGTCCAGCCAAACTGAGCAATCGTGGGAGAAGAGCCTTGGTGAGAGAGGTAAAGAAGAACCCAAAGATCCCTGTGGCTGAGCTCCAGAGATGCAGTAGGGAGATGGGAGAAAGTTCCAGGAAGTCAACTATCACTGCAGCCCTCCACCAGTCGGGGCTTTATGGCAGAGGGGCCCGACGGAAGCCTCTCCTCAGTGCAAGACATATGAAAGCCCGCATAGAAAAAAACGCATGAAAGACTCCCAGACTATGAGAAATAAGATCCTCTGGTCTGATGAGACCGAGATTGAACTTTTTGGCGTTAATTCTAAGCGGTATGTGTGGAGAAAACCAGGCACTGCTCATCACCTGTCCAATACAGTCCCAACAGTGAAACACGGTGGTGGCAGCATCATGCTATGGGGGTGTTTTTCAGCTGCAGGGACGGGACGACTGGTTGCAATTGAAGGAAAGATGAATGCGGCCAAGTAAAGAGATATCCTGGAAGAAAACCTCTTCCAGAGTGCTCAGGACCTCAGATTGGGCCGAAGGTTCACCTTCCAACAAGACAGTGACCCTAAGCACACAGCTAAAATGACAAAGGAGTGGCTTCGGAAGAACTCTGTGACCATTCTTGACTGGCCCAGCCAGAGCCCTGACCTAAACCCAATTGAGCATCTGTGGAGAGACCTGAAAATGGCTGTTCACCATCCAACCTGACGGAACTGGAAAGGGTCTGCAAGGAAGAATGGCAGAGGATCCCCAAATCCAGGTGTGAAAAACTCGTTGCATCATTCCCAAGAAGACTCATGGCTGTACTAGCTCAAAAGGGTGCTTCTACTCAACACTGAGCAAAGGGTCTGAAAACTTATGACCATGTAATATTTCAGTTTTTCTTTTTTAATAAATTTCTACTTTTTTTTTTTTGTCAAGATGGAGTGCTGAGTGTACATTGAGAAATAAAATTAACTTTTTTTATTTTAGAAAATGGCTGCAATGAAACAAAGAGTGGGAAAATTTAAAGGGGTCTGAATACTTTCCGTACCCACTGTTTTTTTTTGTTTGTTTTTTTTTAACATTCAACTTAAGTTTTGTCTTCCTTGCTAATTGACAGATTGCAGGTCCTGTAAATTTATAAACAAAAAAACAAAAACAAAACCATAATCCCATATTTCCTAGGTTGTATCACATGTATTCACTGCTTCTCCAAAACAAGGAGACATGATGATGGAAGAGACCTGGATGTGCATTGTAAATCCACATACTTGAATTTAACCTCTTTGCACAGAGCTTCAATCACTGTTGCTCCCCCAAAGGAATGCCCCAACACTGCTATCCTACACAGATCCATGGAGTTCTGTTAGCCAGGAGACAAGAGGAAATGGATAGGTGATAAGAACAATGAAAGGTTTACGCTCAACTGACTGAAGGAAGCACTACAATATCTTACTCACGTAGGACTAGTATTATTTGACCTAAATGTCACTTGAATAGCAACAAAAGTAAAGCTACAACTACCCATTGAAGATTTTTGAACTGTTGATTTAGTTACATAAGGTCACTGTGAAAGGACCAATGTGACGTCCTGACCTGAAGCATTTTACTATAAATATGCCATGTCAACAAACCCCTCTCCATTTCAGTGATACTGTCCGAAGTGGTGACCATGTTGTATTCATCAAAGCTTTCTCAGAGGTCGCATTAACAAGACAGAAGTTGAAAAACAAGCTTAAATGGAATAGTTATGCTTGTCCAGTAACAGTGGAACTTTAAAGACACTTTTATGGCTTTATTACAGACAGTGGAGAGATGCAACAAAGGTCCACAAACCGGGGATAACAGCGTAACTTTAATCTACTCTGGAAGTAATACTTTCTAAGTACATATGTGAAAATAGAGCCACAGATGTTAGTATGTACCCAAACTACCTAAAAAATTACTTCATTTCAGCTAAAAAAAAAAAAAAAAAAAAAAAAAAAAAAAAAAAAAAGGTACCTACAAATATTTCGACCCTTACTATTTAAGTTGTACAGTCTTTACCTTATTGATATTTGGTTACTACAATGGAAACTAATTGCTGGAACATTTTTTTCATTTTAGCTAAAGTTGGTGGTGTTATACACCTGAAAAGATTAGATTACACTGATTAGTTAGAAGTTGTTACGCCCCCTTTGTTTTGTTTGTTTCTTTTTACCTGTGAATTTCCTGGAGACTTATCTACTGTAGTTAAGAACACGGAACTATAGGGACATACTTCCTGTTTTATTCTAAATATAACTTCTATATTTTCATTGTTTTGTTGCTGCTACCTTGCTTGCTGATTTTCATTTCAAAATTCAAAGTTTTGAACCGAGGTTACCTCCAACGTCGTCCAGTCAAACTGTGTTTGCAGAACATTTTCCACTGCTGTCCCTGAGTTGATTTCAGTGAGTTTATCCAGAGCCAGAATGCATTCATCTGCTCTCTGTTTCACCTGGAAATGACATGAACGATTCACACAAGTTAGGAGAAAAGAAAAAAACACACACTAAATATTGCCACAACTTCACATAAACACATGCCTTTGAAATACAAACTCAACATAATAAAGTGCGGTATTTTTAAAAAAAAAAGACAATATAGATGAAATGTCAAGATAAATGGTTCAAATGTGAGACATGAGACATATCAGATAAAATATCAGAGAATATACTGAACAAACAAGGATGCGGTTTGATTTGAACAACATCTGAGTCACGCAGCATACTGGTCTAAAAGGTCAGATGTTGTGCAATCCAACTGCTGTCAATGCTAAACCCACACTGTATAAAAGAGGAATAATGTCTTCACCTCTACCTTTAATACAAGGACTGTTGCCGCTGTCACTATGTTGGGAAACAAGGATTTACCTTCCAAAGTACAGTACACAAATACTTGTTACCTGTTTATTTCTGAGGGGGAATTCGCTCTCTCTGTGCTGCAGAGTTCTGTAGTACATCCACTGTTTTACCAAGTTGTCTTGGGCTGAGGCAGATGTTTTAGGCACTTTCTCATGTGCCTTCTCGGACTCTGTCTTCTCACGAAAATAATACGTAGCTGAGGCTGACTCGTCTCTGCATAGAAATGAAAACACACAATGCTGCAAAATTATAATGAGTCAAAGGCTGAGTATCAAGGCAAAAATAATATTATTTGGATTTGTTTTATTTGACATAGGTCGGGCTGGCTTTTTAAAAATTATTATTTGGATAGCTTAGATAACTTGGAAGTTTCCCCTTAAACAAAATTGAGTCCAAAGTTAAAATGAAAATATAAGATGAACTTCCTTTATTATGTTACGAAGGAATATTGAGTGTTAGCACGAGCTTACAGTACATCCTGTTGAATAAGAGACCAAGGGCAGTTTCTAGGTTGAAGATCAATCTAATAAATGAATGATTGATTGATTATTGCTATTGCAACATCTCTCACACATACCCATACAACATAAACATACTGTGCAGTTTAGTTGCCAACCCGGGCTTGAAAGTTGTTTATGACTGTTTTGGTTTGTTCTTGGTCAGAGACTAAGCAAACTCATTTGGCAGTGTGACAAAAGCACCACTGGCTGAGCGGCTGGACTGACCTCTGACCACCAATGCAGCCATGTGAAAAAAAAAAAAAGTCTGTCTCATGTCACAGCTATGAACTAGGTCACAACACTAGCACATGCTTTTTCTGTGGCTTTAGCCTTTAACCAGCTGCTAATATTCAGTGGAATACCACTTCAATCCACATGAGTGACAGACTAACTGTGGCCATTATGTTCATCTCCATATGGTCCCCTTGTCTCTATACTGAAAAGAAATGTGATGACCTGGTTCATACTATTGTCTGCACACCCTTTCCAGTCCTACTCCACAGATAAACAGACAGCCGCTTGCAGAAGAGGCGGCCCTCGGTTATTGTTTGCTTGGCTAACGTTCAACTAGAATTTCCTCCAACTGACACGCGGCCTTCGTTTCACACTTTCACTGTACATATTGTCAGCCTACAGTTTGAATATAGTTCAGATACCTAAAGATTCTATACATGATAGCTTACAACATTCCTCTGTTTTTAAATGAAATAAATCCTGCCATCAACAAGAGGATTACATCTCAGCTAAAAGTGCATTTAATAAAGATAAATATATATATATATATATATAAATACCTGTGTTCCACAGACGCCACAATGAAGCCATGAGAAGCCAATTCTGCACATACAGCTGAATACAAAGTCCTAGGAAACACCAAGTAGATGTCAGTTACACCATTCATAGTAGCTGAGCAGAACCTCCGGTTCATAATGAGTAAATACTGTAGCAGTGTTAAAAGTGATTACCTAAAGGCTCCAAGGCCATGGGAGAAGATAACTACAGGACATTTTCCATTTGATTTAAATGGAGCATCCAAATATGCTGGGATCTTAAAGGACCCTGAAATAAACAAATGATTATAGAAGCGTTTTAAAGAACAATACCAGTGTTTTTTAAAGAAATTATATTACTGATGACCCAAAGCATGCTGTCGTGTTGTAGGTTTTTACCACCTTTTACGCAACTGCGGATTCCCATACATAGCTACATTGTGAACATTAACAGAAGAATTGAAACTTACCAGAGTTAGGTCATTATTATTTTATATTTAATTATATAATTACAGAAGACATCATTTCTGCTTTGTCAAAGTTATTCTTGCTTGGTAATGCAGTTGAAAGTGCAGATTGATTTAAAATGGCTTCTCTGGATTACTGTGCAACAATAACAACACTGACAAAAAAACCCCCAACCCAAAACGTTACGCTTGGAAGGAGTGAAAAACATTCAGGAATCTAAAACACTATGGTATACCTGGAAACAATTTAATTGTTAATTTATTTAATTAAACAATATAAAGTATATTACATTTGTCATAAATGAACAAAAGCATGCAAAAAACACTAGTATGGTCCTAGAAAGACTAGCTGAAACAGCATATACTTGTATAAAACACATTTGAAATGTTCTGCATATTTCTAATTTAAGTTAAATTACCAAAGAGGTAGTTGAAAATCTTTTCACTGAGGGCCCTGTTGATTTTCATGAAGTCTGCCAGACCGTAAAAATACTCCCTGCTCGGTACCCAGTCTGGTTTATCTGCTTTTTCAGTTTCTTGACAAGGATAGAAAAGCCGGAAGAAGCTGCCCTGTAAACAAGACGGACATAGACATTCCCGCAATTAAGCACACACACACTACTGTCTGTCATCATGTGATTAGCAGTAAGTCCCAAATATCTTGTTCACAAAACGTGTTATCACATGTTTTTTTTCTAGCAGATATTGTCTCTTTCTCATGCTGAAACTCAGTGTTGTAATGGAATCTATTATCAACTTCTTACTGCTGCAGACTTTCTGATGCTGTTCTTCACAATGACTAAACAAAGATGTAAGTATTACATGACATAACATTGCTCAGTGCATCCAATAAGTTTGCCCAGATTTACAGGCCATGATCTCCAAGTAATTATATTCAATTTATCCTTTCTTTTTCTTATTTGTCATTTTATTTATTTTCTTTTGGGCAAAGCATACAGCAAAAACTTCTTTGCCTATCTAAATAATAAGTAACACATTTACACATACAATGTCAACATGTCCTCTGTGGTTATATATCTGGTTCTGCTTTTACCTGTGCAGTGTGGTCCATCATGAAGTCAGTGCATCCCACAGCATTGGGGCCCTTGGCGGGAGGGATCCCAAGATGATTACTGCAGGTGTTCCCCATGGCGAAGAAACCAAACGTGTACCTCCTCTGGTCTGTCAAATAAAGAGACACGTATTTGATAAAATGCTCAGTCAACTTGACAGGAAGCAATGCCTATGACCTAACAAGGAGGACAGTCATGATAGAGATGGCATGACAAAAAAAAAAAAAAAAAAAAACAGGACATGACAACACTCAGATAAGTTCAGCTAAACTGATGACACTAATTTCAGGCAGTTGATTTTAAGTGTCAGCATATTATGAATACAGCTCCAATTTGAACACTTTTATTCGACAGTATCATAATGCTGAATGGTCTTTTTTCCTTAACATTACTAGTAATTTTCTACCTTTGTTAATGAATGAGAATTGAACTAGTTTATTGCTGCCTTGAGTGTAACTCCATGTTTGAGTAAGCGAGAACAACGCAACACTTTCACTTATAAGGACGGGAAGACAAAGACTAAGCTGTGTTCATTATTACAATATGTAACTAACTTCAACAGGTGTACTTGAGTGCGTGCCGAAGTTCACTTCTTAATGTAACAACCATACATAACCTTACAGCGGTTTTCAACTAACTTAGCTAACGTTATAGCTGTCAACAAAAAATGTGACGTTTCAACCCCTTACCTGTCTGCTCGTAAATCCTCTTGACTAATAACTGTACAAACCTTCCATGAGAAAACATCGACCTGAGTAACGTTAGTTTCAAAAGCCAGCTAACCTCGGTATCTTCTGGTTAACGTTAGCTGTTAGCCATAACACACTAATATAACCATTTAACAAAAAAAGCAATGCCTACCGGAGATACAGAGGTAGTTGGGTACCAATGTTACTACATCAGTTTCGCAACATTACTACGTAACTAATGTCAATTTCTCGAGCTACATGTACCGGTCTGAGCCACTTGGGAGTGGTTTGACAGGTCGTTATTGTTGGAGTTAGCTAGCCACTGCTAGCATGGGAGGAGACTAAACCAGAGTCGTGAATGGAAAGTGTTAGGTTGCTTCTCCGTCCTGTAACAGACGCCACGCGTCTTGCTGCCTAAAAAATTCCCCCAACTTAAAGTTAACACAAGCTCTAATAACCTACCAAATAGGTTAAGGGTTGGTCGCCAAACATATCATCATAATTACACTATAGGCATATGTGAGCACATCTACGTCTGTCCTCCAAAGTCCTTTGTAAAACTGGGTGAATCATCAAGCGAATATGATTGACAGCCCTGCAGTCTATGGGCACGTGCATTTGTTGACAATTATTGATGTTTTAATTAATATTTTGTGAGGCACAGTGCTCTTTTAAGGGCAGTTACAAACAAACAAAGGCGAGCTGTTTTGCTCAGTGTTCGGCGCATTTGGCCTGCCTGTATAAGCTATTTAACTGTGACTTAAGAAACACTCCACCTCTGTATTGCGAGGGAAATCGCCATACGGGATCAGCACAGTGCCCAAAAAGAATTAGGGAAGTAACAGTGAATAAGATCAGAAAGGGAATGGAGATGATCAGAGCATCTGCATGGACAAGAAACGATTTCTGGCATTCATTGCCATGGTTATGAATTGTGCTGCTGAAATTAAGGGGAAGTCAGAAAGGATGGTAAGATGGTGCTGAACACTGCAAGACGATTCTTGAATGTTGTGGACATATCTGGAGAAGATCTAGATGTTACATTGAGGGAAGGAGTTACACCAACTCAGACAATTGGGTCTGAGTTATAGATTGGACTGTCATGGGATCACTGTGAAGCTGTTCTAATCCAGCAGTTGGCGGCAATGCACACTTATGGATGCCAACCGCGAAGAAGAAGAAGAAGAAGAAGAAGAAGAAGAAGAAGAAGAAGAAGAAGAAGAAGAAGAAGAAGAAGAAGAAGAAGAAGAAGAAGACTCCACCTCTGTAGGTGGCAGTAGAGGGCAAAAGTCAAAGAAACAAAACGAGCAGAGTTCCGAAAAACGCTAGAAAGATGCAGTGTTAGCGAAGCCGACTACCTAAAACTAATTTATCAATCGTTGCCAGTGTTAAAAATGAAATTGGTGAGTAAACAGGCTGTTCGCATAATTAAAATAGCCAAGTCGACCTCAATTGACTATAATAATGCGTTCAGGGTATCTTTAGTTATAGCTACTATGTTAGCTTAGCAGCTAATAGCCCTGTTTGGTTCTGCCTCATCCACTGGGGCTATCGTTAACTTGGCAGGTAACAGCTAGGCTGTGCAAATTATTTAATGTGTGCAGTCCCTAGTGAACGAAACATACTGAGTCATTTGGTTACAATGAGACTAACGTTACAGCTGTGTGTGCGCGCGTTTGTACAAAGATCTACAGACTCTACCTGTACTAAATGTGTTGTCCTGTTTATTCTGCTTCTGCTGTATCTGTCATGTATTGCGTTTTTGGCACAGTTATAGTTTTTTTTATTCCCACGTGTGTCTCTGATGACTTTCCCTTCCATGTCTTTCAGTATTGTCTGTCTGGTCATCCTACATTGCCTTGCAATGTCCTCAAGTTCAAATCCACCACTATCATGCTGGACTGTGGGCTGGACACCACCTCTGTCCTCAACTTCCTGCCCCTTCCTCTTGTGCACAGGTGAGTCACTGGCATCAGCTGTAGTGCCTTTATTTATTTATTTATTTATTCATGTATGGGTGGTAGACTTGCCATTGCACTGACTCATGTTTCTGTTTTTTGTTCTTTTTCAGCCCCAGACTCTCCAAGCTACCCGGTTGGGTCTCTAAGGATGGAACAGTAAACTTGGAGAAGGTATGAGAAGCTGTTTTTGTTGCATTTAAGTCACTGAGCACTTAATCTGGATCTGAACTTGAAATTGTGTTACATTGTTGCTATGTGAGATCACCTAAAGTTGTTTGTTTCTTTCTATGTCTGTAAATTGTAAATGTATTAAGATTTGATTGTGACAAGGGGCTACAAAAGTAAACAACTATTTCTTTCCATCTTTCCAGGAGCTGAAGGAGTGTGCAGGAAGAGTGTTTGTGGACTCACAGCCAGAGTTCTGTCTCCCTGAGGTAGTAAACCCAGCCACCACACATACAGTATATTTAGCTATAGTGCATTTCTTTTGTCTTGCTAATCAGTTAACTGCTTCAAATTAATGATTTTGCTGTAGGAAATTATAATGCTCGCATTTCTAGGACAGGGAACCAAGAGAGCAGCCTGACAGAGATTTTTTCAGTTTATTAGTCAATTTCATTTTGACTGCATGACCTATTATTACTTCCACAATAAATAATTCAAATGTAAGTTATAATAAATGCTTTACTTAGAATAATAGTTTATTTAGACCAAATATGTATTATCTTTCCCATTTTGTATTGGCCACAGAGAGAACTGCTTGATCTATCTACAATTGATGTCATCCTGATCTCCAACTACCACTGTATGATGGCCCTGCCCTACATCACAGAACACACAGGCTTCACTGGGACAGTGTATGCCACAGAACCCACCCTGCAGATTGGCAGGTAAGGAGGTACAAGAGATAAAAACTCCATCATATTGTTTTTATATTAATTTGGAAGGAAAATACGCATGTCATTTTATTAGTTTTTCCTAATCTTTATTATGGTCATATCAAGAGATAACCAGAGGTCTAAAACAACGATGTTTTAAATTAAAAAATTGTGTTTTTGAGTTTGAAGAATAATATGTATAACTCTGGCTGATGTTGTATTGTGAGCCAAAATACACTGCTTGTCGTTTCAGTTATTTAAGAAATGCTTATTCTTGCTGTTATTTTCCTCAGACTCTTGATGGAAGAACTGGTGAACTTCATGGAGAGAGTTCCCAAAGCCCAGTCTGCCACCTGCTGGAAAAATAAGGAAATACAAAGGTAGATTAACTGTAGGGAAAAACTTAGAATGTACAAAAATACGTATTTCAAAATATGAAATTTCCCATTGGAAAAAATATTTTTCTATTTTAAAATCTAAAATTTTACATGAAACACAATCTCATACTTGCTTATTACCTGTAATTTGCCTCAGTTTCTCTCTTTCTGTTTCTCTTGTCTTGCTTTGGTTTTAATTTGCACATTTTTTTATGATGCAGTTTCATTTTACTTTCATGCATTTTACATAATACAATATGATGTGAATAAATAAATCATTTGATTACATTAGGATGCTCCCTGGGCCCCTGAAGGATGCAGTAGATGTGTGGACGTGGAAGCGATGCTATAGCATGCAGGAGATCAACTCTGCCCTCAGCAAAGTGCAGCTTGTGGGTTATTCACAGAAAGTGGTAAGAACCTCTTTTCTCCTACACTGCTTGCACAGGAATACACTAATACTGACAATGAGACAAATGTCAGCCCATCAGGTCGGACTGAATGTACTACTATCTACATACAATGGTGGTAAAAAAAAGTGGATTATGTATCAAATAGTTTTGAAGGATTATGTCATGTTATTGTGTAAAAATGTTACAATATGTATAGCACATTTATATGCACGTACTTTTGCATATGCTGTGTCTTTACATAGAAAATGCATGTCTGGTTAAAAGAGCCTCAGTTAAATGTAAATGTAATACTTAGTATACATTCGTCTTTTCTAAGTAACACTCAAAGGTCAAACTTAAAAATCAAAGGGAAAAGAGCGTGGTTTTCATTTTATTTGCACATTAGAAAGAGTGTTTGTTTTTGTCATGCAAGACCTTCCTCACGCTGTGAATGCAGTATTAATTTTTGTGCTTGTACATACTACTAAAATAGCTGTATCTGTCCTCCTTTCAGATTTTCTATATTTTTGTGTTCTCATAGTGACTTCTTTCTGTCTCCAGGAGTTGTTCGGAGCTGTACAGGTCTCCCCCTTAAGCTCTGGTTACTCATTGGGTAGCTCCAACTGGATCATCCAGTCTCATCATGAGAAAGTTTCCTATGTGTCTGGTTCATCCCTCCTTACCACACATCCACAGGTAGGTCAACAGGCCTAAGGCTAGATGAAATTAGACATTGGGCCCGAGAAAAACCTGCAATGATCAAGAATGTGATGCTGTTTCACTGGACTTTAGGTGCATGTATGTAAAATGCATTTAATTAAATGGTAAAATGTCTCTTCTTCTCTTCTCCCAGCCGATGGACCAAAGCTCCCTTAAGAACAGTGATGTTCTGATTCTGACAGGCCTCACCCAGATGCCCACTGCCAATCCAGATGGCATGCTGGGAGAATTCTGCAGCAACCTTGGTAGGTTCAAATGTACTCATGTTATATAAACAAATAAATAAATACATACTGTATATAAAGCATATGTAAGTAAATCCTTCTTATTAAATTGTCCATGCCATGACCATTCCCTTAGGCTTTGGTTAAGTGATTGAGAAATCATATTGTCTCTGGAGTGTTATAATGTTAGTAATTATTATTCATCTGTGCCTGTAGCCATGACGATTCGAGCAGGAGGCAACGTGCTAGTGCCGTGCTACTCCTCAGGGGTGATATATGACCTGCTGGAGTGTCTGTACCAGTTCATCGAGAGCGCCAACCTGGGGACCACGCCCTTCTACTTCATCTCACCCGTCGCCAACAGCTCGCTAGAGTTCTCTCAGATCTTTGCTGAATGGTGAGGAGCTGTTCATCCAAATTTCCTTATTTCAGAAATCTGTCATTGTATAAAGTATAAAGTATTTCTGATTCTGTATGGTACGTATGGTACGTAGAAGGAAAGCGGCAATGAAAGAAAAGAAAATGATACAAATATGCGGATGGATTAAGGTAAAATCCAATTTCAGTGACTTCTTGTTTTCTTATATCGCTGTTTGACAGAGTACTGGGATTTCAGAAGCATTTAGGGAATAAACACGAACATGTAATGATAAAAATCCATCCAAATCCATCCATCCAATATGTGAGTCCATACATTTTGTTAGCTTCAGTTTACACAGTGTTGCTCAAGAGAGCTTAATCTTTGCCTGTGATTCATTATACATTCAAAACAGTGCAGATGTAACATCCAGTGTTAGTGTTGAAGTCAAACATTTACTATTGGTGACTGCAGTAGTGCAGTCTGATTATAATTTTCTGCCAAAATAGTGCATTGCTGCAAACAAAAGTATCATTTTGTCATTTATGTGAACTGCTGCATTTTCACTTGATTTTAATGTTAGTTTAAAGGAGAGGTGTTTAATATTTAGTGGCATCTAGTGGTCAAATTGCAGTTTGCAACCATTTGAATACTGCTCACCTCACCCTCCCCTTCCAAGTGTGTAGGTGAAACTACGGTGGCCGCGAAAATGCAAAAGGCTGTATCTAAAGCCAGTGTTTGGTTTGTCCGTTCTGGGCAACTGTAGAAACGGTGGTGCAACATGGTGGCCTCCGTGGAAGAGGATGACTACATTTATGATTTTGTTGTTTTGTTTTGCTTTTTTTGTCATTGTAGGCTTTGCCACAACAAGCAGACAAAGGTGTATCTTCCAGAGCCTCCATTCCCTCATGCAGAGGTGAGTCCTGCAGCTCTTTCTCCTACTAGCGAAGAACAACAATGCTGCATTTCAGAGATAGTGGATAGTTGGAAATCCTGATTTTCTGCTAGCAAATAAACACTGAAATGACCCTGTAAAAAAAAGAAATAAATAAATAAAAAAAAGAAGAAAAGCCAGTAAAAAGCTTGGAGAGGGTTTCTCAAACTATATGCAGTTATCTAACATCAGTACAACATGCCAATGTTCACTGTAAACACTACATACAGAGATGCAAAATTCTCTTTCAACATCAGTATTCCCTAAATATATTAAGTTCAGTGTCCAGCATAACAATGTCAAAAATCCATTGCAACAAGTACTTGGTAAACAAGTACATGTGGAAAGTATATTCTCATTTACATGTTATGTTAATCAGCCTTTGCATGGAGACAGTATTTTACATTAGGAAAACTCTTCAAATCATTCAGATACTACGGGAAACAGGGCACCGTAATCAGAAAAGTCATTCAACAATGTACAAAGAACAACACTTTGTTGGGCACTGTTTGGTAGTGGGAAGTGATTTGATATATATTAAAAATAGAGGAGTTTTCATGCCTTCTACTTTGTGCAAGAAAGCCATCCTCAGTAAATCATTGTGTACATGTTCACAGCACAAATGGCCATGGTCACATTCAAAGTAGTGGTAAAGAAGCTTACTTTGTGTTCTGCTTCTGCTTCTAGACCAGCCTCTAGAGTTTTTAATCTTGAGCTGGTGAGTGAACATACAGGAAAAGATCATGTAGACTTCTCTCTTACAACTCCTGCGTTGTTGTTTCAGCTGATCCAAACCAACAAGCTGAAGCACTACCCCAGTATTCACGGAGACTTCAGCAGTGAGTTCCGTCAGCCGTGTGTGGTGTTCACCGGTCACCCCTCTCTGCGCTTCGGGGACGTGGTTCATTTCATGGAGCTGTGGGGCAAATCCAGCCTCAACACCATCATCTTTACTGGTAACGACAACTGTATTACAAGCACTCCTCTATCATACACTAGACATGGGTGAAAAGATGTCATCCTGTAATTATAAAGCAAAAGCTAAGCTTCTTAAAGCCTCTGTGACTTTTCTTTCTTACCACCAGAGCCAGACTTTTCTTACCTGGATGCTTTGGCTCCGTACCAGCCACTGGCTATGAAGTGTGTTTACTGTCCCATTGACACACGGCTCAACTTCCACCAAGTATCAAAGCTGCTCAAGGAAGTCCAGGTGCGCTTATTTGTCATGTTATCATCTTATTCATAAATATGGTAAATGTACTGTTAGCACCTTTTCTCAACCAATTATAGAAATAAGCATAAGTAAGCGGTACATGGATTGCACCTACATAAAATGATTTTATATCAGAGTTTGTAGAGGGAATCTTAAGATGGGTTTGAGAATTGGCAAATAGTGTGAGATAATGACTGGGAAAATATAAATTTGTCTAGCTCAGAAATGGCTGCCTCATGGGTTTTTAATTGTTTTGTTTACACGCAACACAAGTGTGCAACAAGCAAATAATCACAGAGTCAGTAGCTGTCCTGTGGGTGAAACCGGAGAATGGAAATAGATTTACAAGCTAAAGGGCAAGGCACAAACAAGATAACAGAACAATGTTAGATCAGCATTCAGGGCAGAGCAGGAGGGAATACACAACAGTCCTGAAATGCAGCAGAGGCAAATTGACTGTTTAATTGTAAGTGATTCAGTTGGCCCTATAATTCTTGTATGATGTAATCTTGTCCAAACTCATCGTTTAGTCAACCAAATGTCCTCTTTGCCTGTAGTGGACTTGTGGGACTTTAGTTAATAAATGGTTTCTATGAATAGGCCCCATTCAGTTTGTCAGATAATCAGTAATCCTCACTTTGACTTTAAAAATGAACTGAGGCAGAAGATAGACCTTTTTAAAATGGAATGTAATACTTATATTTGTCTCAATAATAATAATAATAATAATAATAATAATATTATACACAAGGAAAGATGTTAACCTTTACTAACTATCCAGTTAACTTCAGCTGCAAACTTCGCTTAAACAGAGTTGTCCTGCACTGACTTTAAACCTCTTAAACGATGTGTGCAACAGGTTTAGATTTAAGCTCAGATATATCTAGTGGCACTCATGTGATTGTTTATTATTTTATGTATTTTTTTTAGCCATGCTAGTAGCTTGGCTCTATGGATAGCAAGTTTGGTCTGTCAGTCTACCACTTCGGTCCTGACTGAAATATCTCAACAAATGTTGGATGCATTGTCATGAAATTTTGTACAAATATTCATGGTCCCCAGAGGATGAATCCTACTGACCTTGGTGATCCCAAAGTGTTTGTTTTTTTTCCCTCTAGCGTCATCTTCAGGTCCAATAATTTAGTTTATGACTAAATACCATGCAAGACTAATGATATTCCCATCAGCCTCAGCTGTACTTTTCGTTTAGTGCCAAATACCATTTTAGCATGGTGAACATGGTAAATACCTGCTAAACATCAGCATGTTAACATTGTCATTGTTATTAGCATACTTATGTTAGCATTATGCTCAAAATACCACTAAGTACAACCTCACAGAGCTGCTAGTATAGCTGTAGACTCTTATTCTTGTTCTTCAATACACAGCATCTGATTGTCTTCTGAGGAAGCAGCAATAGAGTTTAATTTACCACTCGTGCAAAACTGCAGCTAAGCTAATGTCGGAGCAATAACCTCCATATGCCCCCCAAAAAGGCTAAAAGAGTCCCCCATCTCTTTCCTGATGTGATGCAGACTTTCAATTCCATCTCCAAAAGAGTCATGCGACTGTAGTTTTGGTTAGCCACAGGTCTTATGGCTCAGCCAACTCCGAACAATGCAGTCTGATTGGATAATTAACACCTGATAGACATGTTTTTATTTTATGTTGTATCAGTGAAAACTGAGTCCAATAAAACCAAGTAATCACAAGCAACATCATCTGATCAAATATCATTTATGGTTAAAATTAGGTTAAATTAATTATTAAAATGAGTCAAGGAAACCACATTATTATTTACGGCACTCAGAAGACTGGCCCAAAAAACCCCTGTTTTAAATACTTTTATCATATTTCATTGCCTATTTCCTCAAGTAGTTATTCGGTCCCTTTTTTCTTCCAGTGCCATTGACCAGCAACAGTTATGAGAAGTTAAGCTCCCCATGCAGCTTTAATTTAAACCCTCCCTTTAGTCCTGTCTATCTTCAATAAAAGCGGGCTTAGTCTAGAACATGGTACAGCAAATGTGTGTAAAAGCTACTTTAGTTAATCCACATCCAAGGACTGTTTCAGCCATAAAGAGTTAATCACTGTCTCCTGTCTTTACCTCCTGCAGCCTCTCCATGTGGTGTGTCCAGAGCAGTACACCCAGCCTCCAATGACCCAGTCCCACCGCTCTGATCTGATGCTGGAGCTGCAGCCCCCTCCTATGCCCTACAGACGCTGCTCTGTACTCAACCTGCCCTTCAGACGCCGCTATGAACGTGTCTACATACTGCCTGAGGTGAGTCGCATCAGAGCAGTAACTCACGCAACTTGAACTCGTGGGTATGAATATATTCTTCTTCAACTTGTCCGGTTAAACGGGATCTAATAGACTGAGTTGACAATGTTGAATAAAAGATAAAATCACTACCTTTGGAAACAGATGGTGAGTGCATATTTTAAATTCTCTCATGTGTTGGTAGGAGACCATGACTGTCAGAGCTGTCAGAGTTAAAGAGAGAAATTTATTATGGAAATATTCCAACTCCTGTCAGAGAACAGGTGGCCAATTTTCTCCAAGTCTAAGGTCTAAAAGTCTGATTCTTCTATTCCTAGCTGGCCAACTCCCTGGTGCCCTCTGAGATTAAACCTGGCATCTCCCTGGCAACTGTATCTGCAGTGCTGCACTCCAAGGACAACAAACACACACTACAGGTAAGTGTATGTCTGTCTGAATTTGTAGCACAAATATGAATGTGTAAATGTGTACACCATTGCTTAACTTGGTCAAAAATTGATGTTTTCCCTCTCCTGTGTTGCTAGTCAGTGCCCAAACCCCCTCCAGTGCCCCCCAGCAAGAAGAGGAAGCGGGTAATAGAGGAGCCACCAGTAGTGCTGGCCCCCAAACCCTTGCTGAGTGGAGCTGTGCCCCTGGAAGCTTTCCTGGCCACACTGCAAAAGGTGTGAAATCTGCAGACATCTGTGGGGACCTCAATATTGTTTTTATAACAGCCAGCAGTTAAAAAACATTTTTGTAGTTAGCCCCTTGTCATTGCCCCCTCTTTAGTATTCCCAAAGGAGATGACTGTAGCTTTAAATCTCATCCCATCTGACATTACAATCTCCTCATGCATAACGTGGTTGGGATTAGTAGGTTTTTTTTTGTTTGTTTTTTTAGCAGAGGCCAGGCATTTTACCACAGCAGATTTAAATAATAAAATAAAACAAAAACATCTTAGATTGAATTAACTGCATGAGCATGCCCCAGTAATATAATAAAATCAGTTTTGTGAAATTACCAAGGCTTAGGGATTTTTTTACATACTTTTTTTTTTTTTGTAGGAAATAACATGCCTACATCTGATTTTGCGTGCAAAAATATTAAATTCACACAGGCCTATCGTCTTTTTGTGTTCATTGCTATATCTATAAAAATCTGACTGTGCATTTGTCTCGTCCCCCCTGCAGCATGGTATTACAGAGGTCAAAGTGGAGGAGACAGCAGATGGACACATTTTGCACCTGCAGGCGGAGGACACACTGATTCAACTGGAGGAGGATGGGACACACATCGTCTGTGACAACAACGAGCCACTGCGTACCACACTGCGAGACCTGGTGCTCCGCTTCCTGCAGAAACTCTGACCTGAACCCTCTTCGTGCCGCCTTATTGTTAGTTTTTTAACAGTATTTCTGCTTTATTGGACTGCGGATAGCAACAGAGATGATGGTGGAGGGGAGGAGGACATGACGAAGAGCTGTGAACCGGACTGTCCCCGCCTCAGTCATATTTAACGTGGCAACATTTACAGTAGTTTTACTGTACAGTAATATTTTGTAAAATAGCGTTTTGTATTAAGAGATAAAACATGTTAAAGATCATTCCAGTGAGTCTTTCAACCCTGCAACCTCTTCTTTCAGGATGGAAAAAATCTTGTATAATGAAAATGCAGAAATCATCATGAGCTTGGGTTTTTCAATGGAGGACGTTAAAAAACAAAAAAATACAGAAAAAAACAAGCTTTATACTGTAAATTCCTCTGGGTTATCTCTGCTAAATGTCATTTGCATTTCACATAATCCCACAAAGTGTCTAAAATAGCATTTGCAATCCCTACGTATCAAATTTAATCCAGATCTAATGTTACCTTGAGAACAACTCATCAGTTTAAGACGCTGCAAGTTTCCAGATGTGATGATTAACCACAAGCTCTCCATTTAACGTCAGGTGCTTTTCAGTTGGGTACAAAATGTTCCCAGCGATAACTGAATGAAATGTTCTAAGGTCGCTGTCATCGAATTGATCCAACCTGTGCACCTCTAAGGAAACAGCCATAATAGACCTTTTTTTACAGAAGACATTTTGACATGTCATTAGGAAAAGCACGTCATGGCTTAATGGGACACTTGAATACAAAAGGAGCTGTCGTTAATGTTATTAGTAACACCTGTACTTTTCTCACTAGAAGCCAAAATGTCTGCTGTGAAAAAGGCCTATCAAACAGCTTGTGGATGGAGGTTTTTAATGATTGGTAGCTTGGCAACGGTGTGGTAATCACTGAGCTTTAGAATTGAAACTATTAAGTCAATTGAAAGAAAATTAATCGTTAAAACATTTTTCAAGCAAAAGTGCCAAATGTTCACTGGTTCCAGATTGTTAAATATGACGATTTACTTGTCTTGTATGATAGTTAAGTGAATATCTTTGGGGTTTGGACACTACGTCTCTGCAAAAAACCCAAAAACAAACTCCAGGTCACTTATTATTTGTGTCAAAATATTTAATTGGTGCAGGGTTTACAGCTAAAATACATTTAATAATATGCATTCAATGTACAATATCTTACAGTGTACTACATGATCATTGCTTTGATAATACAACTGTGTGCAGCAGGAAGAACATCGAGAATTGATAAATGTCCGGGGTTCTTAGGCTCAGTGAGAAAACTCAAAACAAAAACACTCCCCACCCCTCAAAAAAAGAAACCACTTTTCCTTCAGTGACAAATTGACAAATACTACAGACTTGGACAGACGCAACACACTTTAAACATAACTGCTTCTATTTGTCCAAATGTGCTGTGAGTCATGTTCAGGAAGGAAAAAAAAAAAGGGTATCAAGGTATGTTTGTTACGTTTCAGCGGGTGTAGACATTAAAACAGAGACGACACATTTTGTTTGTGGTTCCTGGCAGGAAGAACAAATAGGGGACAATGGTCTTGGTTCCATCAAAGTCATGTTGGTTGACAGTGCATGTGTGTAACAAGGTCAGTGAGGTAGTTACCTCCACTACAAAAGCAAATTCATAACGGATGTAATTGGCCAGAAATTAAACTAAAACATATTTATATATTATTAAGAACACACACCAGCTTTATTTATAATCCCTGATGTATAAACACCAGTATTGTCCCCTCTTTGTTCGTCCTTCTGGTTTACTGTAGTTACAGGCAGTGCATTTGGAAGGTTTCTAGTATGATGACATCTTTTCCTGGTGCGACCCAAGCAGTGTTATAAAGATCTTAACTTAGTCTTGGTGCACCCTGAGGCTCGTTTGGTCCTAAACAGACTGTAGCTTGGGAAAAAAAGGTGGACAGTGGAGGTAGCAGGGCTTTTAGAGGGCTGATGAGATGATAGAGGTTGCCAGCAATTTTGTGTAAACTAATTAAAACACAGGGAGGGAACCTGACTGTCTCCCTCTGGCAGTAGAAGTCCAACCTCGATGTGAAATGATTTCTCTAACAGTATAGTTGGACGTTCATTACTGTATTTATCACAAAAAGCCTGTGATTCCAACAACCATGCTGGTATGGATTTTTAATGTTTACAATCATTTTTTTAAGGATAGTATTAAGAATTTGGTGGATCGAGTTATGATAGAAAAGTATTCAAAACTTAGGAACTAGAGGGCAAAATTTTTCCTCCATGTGTTAAGTGATAGGGAAATATAAAAACTGCTGTAATCCATATTTGTATTTTAAAAATCTGTGTAATGTCAAAGGTCGCTACTAGTGACGAACCCACAGAGAATTATCACCGGACTCTGCAGTTTCCCTCAGCCATATACAGCTTTATAGCATCTTCCAGCTCATTGTTTTGGTTTTCTCACTCGCAACTTCACTGTTTTGGTTCACTCGTTTTTGGCTGCAGCAGGTAGCTGTCATCAGCAAAAAAGCTCTGATTAACCCAGTGTATGCTTCCTGCCCAGCACCAAATGGCAGACGGACAAAGTTAGCAACTGGCTGGTGAACATAGTGGAGCATTATGCAGCTCAACAGCCAGATATTTTCTCTCAGGAGTTGGTGGAGACTAACAACTGGAAGGAGAGTGAATATTGGACTACATTCATCAGGTGGCTAGAAACACAACTCCAAATGAATGCTAATGTTGCTAACGAGTGCCATATCAACTAAAAAGGTGATAATATGTCAGTGTTGTGTTTGCAACTTGTTTCCACTTCCCCTAAATGGCCAAAAAAAAAAAAATCATTATTGCAGCTTTAAAGAGAAGATGAAAAATGTGGGTAGAAGGTTAGGTATAACTGATTTTGGATCCCTGTGAAGACACTGTCCACTCTTTTTTTTTTTTCATTCCTACATTACCTGTCAGGTACATAATCTGTGCATATTTAGAGGACCTGCATTGAGTATAAGCAGTGCAGCAGGAGCTCTGTATTGCACTCCAAGCTGTTTATAGGTACGGAACATGGTAAAGTGTAAACCTCCATGACTCAAGATACAGTGCTGCCACCAAAACTGCTTACACTAGTCATCTGCACTTGCTGTGCCGTAATGTCTAGAAAGGTCAGTCAATTTTAGCTATGGCTGCCTAGAGTGGATTTATCTGCTAACATCTGAGCGGGGGATTCAACCTGATAAATGTGTCCTGTGTCTTTTCAGCTGTTTGAAGTTTATGCTCATCCTCTACTTGGATTCTTTCTCAGCGTTCAGCAGTGCAGAGCTGATGCCCAACTTCTTTAACTCCTCCACCAGATCTCCGTTCTGGTGCATCTGGAGCAGGATGTCGCAGCCTCCCACAAACTCGCCGTTGAAGTACACCTGAGGGATCGTGGGCCAGTTGGAGAAGAGCTTGACTCCTGTGGAAGGCAGATGGCGTTGGTGTCAGAGGCAGAAATAAATTAAAACCAATACTATATTAGGTGCCAGGCGAAGAGAATCGGAGAAAAAAAAAAAAAAAAAAAAAAAAGAGTACTAACCTATGACAATTTAATGCAAGTAAATTTCAGTTTAAAACCAGTTACATGTCCTGTTCTTAACACCCAGGGACTGGTGGGTTCCCCCCCCCCAGACAAAAAAGGCAAGCAGGGAGTGATGCCTTGTGGTTACACCCCCCAGCAACAGTAGTTTGTATGTTATCAACAGAAGCACTGAGTAGTTATATAGATAGCCACCATGACAGAAACTTCAACGTCAGCAATCACAAATCCAAAGAAACGGACCTCACAGCAGCAGCAACTCTGCTTAACCATCAAGTGATCTCAAATAGGTACTGTTTAGAAAACACCACAACAATGACCGTGTAAAAAAGATATTGCTACAACAAAATGTGTTTACACAGCTCAGCGTTAATACTATTTGGTGGCCTGTGTATTAATATATTAAGTTGGTCACTTTTGATATTAGCAGTAAATAAAGTATTAGGGGATCATCCAAATGTAAAGGATCACGTTTGATGGATAGTGCTGACAGAGTGTCAGAGTGTTGTCTTTTAAGAGCGTGTACTGTAGGATTAGGTTTAAAACTGTGCAGAGCTACAATACAATGATGGTAAAGGAGCACGCCACCGATTTTTCACACGAGGATCGGTTTACTTGCCATGAGGAGCACTTAATCTGTTAAAACAGTTGTACAGTTGTGAGAACCCCAGCTTTATGAAAGAGCAGTGCTTAATTGCTGGAGTTCCCCTTTAATTATACACGTCTGAGATGCTTTTTAATGTTTTATACTACTGTAAAGGCAGCAGTGACAACACTAGACTTAAAAATAAGCTATTTTACATTCAGTGTCAGAAAATTCTTCGCTTTTGGCACTCTTACAATTAACATCCTGTCTAACTGACCCCATAGGCCCAGGTCCTGGGAAATTAAAGAGACACAAATTGTTATGATTTTGTATCACTTGGGAATACCCAAAACACGTTTTTCAGTCCAGTCTAATGCCGTTTAAACTGTAACTACGAGCAGCCGAGTCTCCAACGGAGAATTCAGAGTTGGAAATATCTGGAATGTCTGACACAGATGGTGAAAAGAACTACGGACATGTCAACAAACTGTTGGCAGAATGGCTCCAAACGCACCACCGCCGGCAGCAACATCTAAATCAAATCCAATATTAACACTAATGCAATCAATTCAGCTAACTTAATAGGAGCTGTACACTGTTTGTTTCTATCAGGTGTCACTTGGCATCGAACTGCTACAAATGCGCAACACAACAAAAGTAGCTCATTTAGACTGTTTAAATGGTGTAACTACAAGGTTAGCACTAGGGCTAACCACCTTGGTCTCTCCACTGACCATGGTCGGTACTAGGGGCGCTGAAGCTGGTGGTTCGGACCAGTTAGGGAGTGGTCTTTGTGATCTCCCCTTCTCTCTCCTTTGGCCGCGTGGTACATTTTTGTTAGCTATTAATGCCTTGTTTTTGTTGACGGAGACAAACACCACAACTTACAATATTTTGTCTATGAATTATATTCTGTTGTCAGTTAGGCCTAGGTTGTATTGTTACTCTGTTTTGAAGTTTGTGTGATAGATAGATAGATAGATAGATAGATAGATAGATAGATAGATAGATAGATAGATAGATATAGCCTATCTCTCTCTAACTACAGACACTGTAGCCTATGTGCAGTCCTCGCAGTCGCTATACGGACCACTGGTCGCTACCACTAGGGGCGCTGAAGCTTGTGGAGCTTAGGATTTAGGTTATACTGTTCACTTAATCAACCCTAAATACAAATAGGTCTGTTATTTATTATTAATACAGCTGTTAATTTGTCATCTTTCTTGTAATTGATCTATTTTTTTCCCCCCTAGATAGTCCTCAACAAAACTGTTTTATTTTACATAGGCCACAATTGACATTCTGGTGTGGTTGGAGTGCTTTCCAAGCAGAAAAATAAATCCTTGGAAGGATGATGAGAGATGGATTGTTTTTGTAGTTTTAATCAAATGAATGTATTCTGTATGAAAGTTTTTTTTTTTTTAAGTAAATGGCACACTTTTTGTCAAAGTATTTTGGTTATGGTGATTTTGTTGTCTTCCTCAAGTCTTGAGACACAAGACACAATAGGCTACCTCAAGTCTAAATGTAGACAGCCATGTTAACAAAAATTCTGTTTAAAAAAAAAAAAAAAGGACCACAAAGACCACTTACTAACCGTTCCGGACCACTGGCTTCAGCGGCCCTAGTGGTACTGACCATGGCCAGTGGACAGACCACTGAATTGGCAACAACCCCCTCTCAATAATGCGTGAGAACACTCCCAAATTGGAATAAGGGGGTGTTTTTCCTGTTCTTGCCATTCTGCCAACATTGCATTAATGCAGCATATGCATCACCTTCAGAAGCACCACAATAGTGCATTGTGGTACACTTAATTGTGTTTATGGCTTTGGGGAAGTATTCTGACTCATAACGCTTCATTCACCCAAAATCCAGTTGATGTGGGATTTAAATTGGAGCAGGGCATGATATTCAATTTCTTGTCGAAGAACAGCAAATAAAAGGCCTTAATACTGATATTTTACCTAATTAGATGTAGAGTAGCTGGAACTGAGAATTAGAGGAGCCTGTGCCTTTCAGCATGCTGTATGTCACCTGGCATTACACTGCTGTTGCAACATAAGCCTCAATAGAAAAAATCCCTTTAAAAAGGTCAGTGCTGATGTAACTGCAGAAAGCATTTCCTTGTTCCTTAACTGTATGCGGTGTCATTATTTAAAAACACAAAAGGTTCCAGTTCATGACTGGATTAGCTGTAAAAAGACAGACATGTCCATATTAAGGGTGAAATGTTTGACTTAAGGACCACACCCTTTGGTCCTGCTGCAGAACACTGATAAAAACTTAACACTTGGAAATCTCAAAGACTAGTCAGAGAGGGCCGTTGACAAAAAGGAGGATGTGACAGGTTTGAATGTTACCAATAAAAAAAACTAAAAAAATCGTGCTAACAACAAGGACAGCTGAGAGAGGCTAATAGAGCCATACAACACTGGTTACATCAATTACAAGCGCATTTTCCCATAACACTTCCACTGTTAATCATGATGAAGTTTAGCTAAAAGTTACAAGTTAAACTGAGAGGTGACAACTTGTTGCTGTCATGTCATGAACAGGTTATCTCAGTTTACTGACCTTCTCTGAGATCCTGGTCCTCCAACACGTTGTACGTAGCGTAGTCGTCCACCCCATGCATCCGGAGGATCTGAATCACAGCATTACTGAAGCCACACATGGGCTGTGCCGGCGTCCCCTTCATAAACACCACCACTTTGTCCTTCTTCACCATATCACCAAGGTCTTTCTGGAGGTCCGCCGCCGCGCACAGGAACCGGGCCGAGGCCGACCACACGCGTCCGTCGGCGTTTCTGGGCAGATAGACAGCCGCCCCCGCCCGCACACACCTCGCAGTAGATCTAATTAAACTGTTCATGACCTCTGGTAAGTTATATCTTTATATGAGGAGAAGAAATGCAGTAGAAATTGACTAGACTGCTCCTGTACAAGCCGGAGTCAACCCGTCAGTGAACACACTTAACGCTCGCGAGGAGGGACAGGACCTGAACGTTGATTGGACAGCTGCGCCCAAACAATCTCTAATCTTATTTTCTATTGGTACTGCCACGCGTCACTTAAATCAATTACACAAGGATTGTGACGATTTAATTAAAAAAACAAAACAAATTAAAATTACCACAGCCATTGTCACATACTCAATCACTTTTATATGTTCTTTGGTAAAGGCAAATATTTAAACAATGTAAACTGATTATTTCCAGGTTACAAAAGCCCTCAAGAACTTCCGGGGCGACTTGAGCACGGAGGAAAAAGACGGCGGGGGTTTGAAAGATGGCGGCGCACACGCAGAAGAATAACAAACCGGGGAAACCTGGAGGAAAAGAGGCTCAGCCCCTGATAATCGCTAAAACTCCGGCGGAGGAACAGCGTCTGAAGTTAGAGAGGTTGATGCGGAACCCGGATAAACTCGCTCCCATTCCGGACCGGCCGAAAGAATGGAACCCGCGGGCTCCGCCGGAGTTCGTCCGAGATGTGATGGGCTCCAGCGCCGGTGCAGGCAGCGGGGAGTTCCATGTTTATCGGCACCTCCGACGCAGAGAGTACCAGAGGCAGGATTTTCTGGACAAGATGGCAGATAAGCAGAATGAGGACCTGGAATATCTGGATAAGGTGAAGCAAAACAAACAGGCAGCCGAGGAGAGAACGGCAAAGCGCAGGAAGAAGCGGGAAAAGCTGAAGCAGAAAAAGCTGATGGCAAAGAAGGCTAAACTAGAGGCCAAAAACAAGAAAGAAGACGACACCGACACGAGTTCGGAAAGCAGTGAAGAAGAGGAGGACGAGGAGGGAAGAGAGGCTGATGATGATGCCGAGGCCCCTAGCTTCATAATGGGGAAGAAATGACGCCCTCTGTCTCCTGCAGAGTGACGAACACAGACTAGCAGGACTGAGTACTAGTTTTAATGCTCCTTGGTAATGACATTGCGGGTGATTGATCATGAAGGCATGGGGGAGATGGACACCAGAATCACATAACAGTCTGAAATAAGCAAAAAACATTTGGAACCAGTTTAAGAGCCCTGTACAAGAGAGTGTACTCCCTGGATGGACTGCCTAGTTTAATAGGCATACCCCCCCAGACAATGGTGGTCAGTCTCCCAGTTGGGAAAGAGGCATGTTGAGACACTTCTGATAGTTTTCAGCTAGCAGGCCAGGTGTGTAGTCGTCTTGAGGGGCTTCTTGAGTTTGCCTAAATGTATGATCAAGTTTTCAGAATTTTGACTTCATTGGATTGTTAAATCGTTGGGAATCCTCTACCTTTTTTAATGGTATATTTGAAATGTTTTAATAAAAATGAGAATATGCATGGACGTTCGGGTGTTATGCAGTTTGTTCACATTTAAATGACTAAATTCTCCTTTCGGTGTAGTCCCCGTCAGTCTTTGCAGCCTTGTGAAGCTGCTCCTTGCAAGGACTATTGCTTGTGGGCACAACAAGGTTGCAGAAAGCAACTCAAAGAATGAAAAGGCGTGACTTCTGGAGGCTTAGGAGTTTCACGTGCGATGTTCCTTGGACAGACACCTGCTTTCCACGGTGGTGATAGTCTTGTTGTGTAGCCATCACCTTTCTTGAGGCAGGTAGAGTAAAACCTGACGGCCAGATATTGTTTGAAACAGGGAAAGCTCTTCCTGTCAGACACAGTCAGCTGTCACAATAACTCCTCTGATTTGTTTTTTTACACACAAAAAAATGAAGGCACATACTGCTTCAACAACTTTCAATTTCTGTAATTAATGAACTTTTTCTTATATTGTTATTTTGGCTTCAGTTTAAATGCACAGCCTGCTTTTAATGTTTTTTTTTTATTTACTCACAGAGCTGTTTGCAGAACAGATGAGACCTCTGGTCCAGTTATTGTCTTTTAGTCTTAGTTCATGTGCTGGTATTCCACATTGATTTGATTTTTACGATTCTCTTTAATGTGCCTTTTCACATTTCTGCTCTGTTGAAAATGAATTCAACTTGTGCTGTTATGGTTCATAAATGTCACGTGTTATACAAATTGCAAGTTTCTCAGAAGTGATTCTGTTCACTGATGGAAGATTCCACTCATTAAAGATGCACTGAGGTCGAAGGAGGAATACTACAGAACTGTAGTACAATGTGGGTCACTGCAAAAAGCATGGAGGGCATTTCACAGCTTGTTTTATACAAATTTCAATACATCACATTAAGGAGCAAAATGAGGGGTTTAAGTTCCCACAGCTATTCTTAAGTGATTGAAAACTTAACCTTCCCTAAATGTTTTTATTACTGTATAAAGTGAGCCCATAACACATACATTTTTCAAAATGAAATGTCACAGTAATGTAAGTTACTGACATTTAAGCAGATTTTAAAGCTGCAGAAGTAAATAAAAGCACACTATGAACAGGTTCAGCAGAGAAATATAAATGTTCTCAGTGTATGTCTCGATTGATGAACATTCATATGCACATAGTTTATTATTGTAATGCAGCATTTTGTAAAACCTACACTAGGATATTCTGATGTGCTTCTCTAGCAGCTGTTGGAAATTGGTATTAAAAGGGTGATAATACACAATTTTCAATGACCATGAGTCACAAAACTGGACAGAGTAGAAGTCTCACTTTCTAAATATATTAAAAATGCTATCAATTAGCATCATCTGTTCGCCCAGGGTTTAGGCCGGGTTCAGACCGACTTTGGCACTGTGTGAAAAAAAACTCAGCCCTCATTCATTTGAATTAAGCCAGTGTGGGTGCCAACGCAGAGGGCCCTGGCAAAAAAGTGGAACCAGGTTCAAGGTTCAGGAAATGCGACGCCATCCAGCAAGACGCTGCACTGGCCAATTACATACATGCAGACGCATGTTCCTGGTGGACTTCCTACTTTACTGTAACATGAACACAGTACTTACCTTACGATTGTCAAGACACGAGATAAAATAATTGTTTGTTTGTTTGAAAATCCTGTCTGCGAGTATTACAAACCGCTGTGCAGTGCTTTGGTGTCAGATAAGCCTTTAAACGCATTAATCTGTTACTCCAAATGTACTTTGTAGATTGCATTTCATTGCCTCACCAGTGCCTTAAACATCACGCCCCCACCAACACAGCCCCCTGAGCTGTTTTAACACAAGACTGTTTTGGGTCTGAATGCCTGCTTAAGGCGCTGACGATGAACTGCAACGTCCCTGGTTCGCCTTTGTTTCATGTTATACCCCGTCTTACTCTCCCCTCATTTCCTGTCATTTCTCTGCTGTCGCTATCTAAAAAGGCATAACATGCCTGTAAAGGCCTGATATAAGATGGCGACGTCAGCTGTTGATAACACATATTGGGGTTTTTTTATGTGCAAAGGCTTTAAAATGACCTCAGTAAAAGCCTTGGCTGCATCTGCTCATATCTGTTGTGAAAGTCAGACTATTCAGTCACGTCTGAGCTGAACATGCTTCTGTCAGTGAATCACTGTTATGAGAGTCAGAAAGATTTATTACAGGCCTCTGCAGTAAAACTGTACAACCTGTAACCTAACACAGTGATCCCAGCTGATTTCTTCATTTTAACGGTTAAGGACTTTATGCGATTGCCTCCGCAGAAAGAATTTCATGAATCGCAGCCTGCCAATAGGATCTAGGTTGAGTTGTCTCAGGGGAGTGGAAGCTAGAGTTGATCAACACCTGGGAGGGAGGTTTCAGCGTGTCCAGGCAAGACACACTGCTTCGCTTTGCCTTTTCTTCATCCTTATTCTGTTAGGAAACCTCAGAGCACCTCTAATTGCTACAAGTGCCTGACATTTTGAACTGTTCCCCCGTATTATCTCCACAATGGATCATAAGCGGAAGTGTGAAGTTAAATGAGAATGCAGGACAAGGCTAAGTGGGATTCACAAAAGAAATCAGTGGGAGACATCAGTGATCAACATGACTCAAGGTACTGTGACAAGAAATACTGTCTTATGCTGATGGTTAATACTCACCCACTGTGTGATAATAATATGTTAAATCACTGTATATACAAGAACAACTACTGTACTTTTGAAAAGAGAACACTTTGCAAGACAACATTTGTTTGTCTTTTCCTCCCTTAAATGAATTTCCTTATTAATGGTGGGATTTGTTGGGTCTCTGTAAATCATATTATAAAGAGTACGGTCCAGACCTGCTCTATAGGAAAAGTGCAATGAGATAACTTCTGTTATGAATTGGCGCTATATAAATAAAATGGAAATGGAATTATAGTCATTTTCCCAGTAGGTGTCTTTGGCATTATGACATCTGATTGCCCAATCATACACAATGTCTTCACTTGTTAATGAGTTGCTTCTAAAATACTCTATTGGGATGTGTGTTGTATGTAAAATACATTATACAAAGTTGCTCATCTCAAATATCTTCATCTTCCGCAGTCTTTTGGGGCTAACACATATGTGCCATTTCCCCATGTACTGTCAGACTCTTCCTGCTTATCATGTTCGACACATTTTGAAACAGTGTTCAGTTGGAAAACTGCAGGATTTTCTGTGCCAAGTCCCTGTTTTCTCTTCCCCAGATGAGAGGAAGGCAGTGCAGAGGAGAACCTTCACCAGGTGGATGAATGCGTTTCTGCAGAGAGTAAGGCAAAATCAATACAGTTTTGCTGCAACATTGTTCTTTTATACTTTAGCTCATAAAGACTGTTACCTATAAGGTTTTACGATTTGTTATTTCCAGCGTGATCCTCCAGTTGAAGTGCACGACCTGTTCACAGACATTCAGGACGGCAGAATACTGATGACTCTGCTGGAGGAGCTGTCTGGGTGCAAACTAGTAAGAGTCAAGCTATACAGTGGAAGCATTTGATGTCACCAAGAAGAAGCAGAAAATAGAATACAATACTATTAAGTTATTTAATTTGCCTCTGGCCCATTTCTGTTCAGTTCATTGGCTTTGCACCTTATTTGTAAGCCTATAGAATCAATAAAACAAATTCAAAATACTGTGTCTTCCAAAATAGATGACTGTTGAAGGTTGATACCACTCTCATGTCTGTACAGCAACTATGAAGTTATAGCCAGCAGCCTGTTAGCTTAGCTTAGCACAAAGAATGGGGCAGGGGAAACAGCTAGCCTGGCTCTGTTCAAAGGTTACAAAATCCATCTACCAGCACCTTTAAAGCTCAGCCAAGGAAAAAAAAAATACTTTTTTTGTTACCTTTGGACAAAGCTAAGCTAGCCCCCCCCCCCCGTTTCCTGTCTTTATGCTAGGCAAAGCTAACAGGGTTCTGTATGCATCTTCCAGCAAAATGCAGCTGAATCAGGTGCTTCTCAGCTTGAGGACAGCAAACTGGCTGCTGGTTGTAGCTTCGTATTTGCTGTACTTGAGAGTGGTATCAACTTTTCATCTCACTCTCAGCAAGAAAGCGAGTAAGTGTGTTTCCCAAAATGTTGAACTATTCCCTTAAACATTCCTTCTGTAATTTCTCACATTAGCTGTACAGGTTTAGGTCATCTTCTCACCGCATTTTCAGACTGAACAACATTTCCAAGGCCCTGGCTTTCCTGGATGATAGACATGTGAGTGTGTTTGCTTGTAAGTCAATACAGTGATGTTGTTTTGATATGCATTGCATTTACATTCAAAGTCGGAAAAACTAGATTTCAGATGATGTCTCCTCCCTGTTGTCTCTCAGGTGAAGCTGCTTGGCATCGATGCCTCTGGAATTGCTGATGGCATCCCTTCTGTTGTTCTTAACCTTGTCTGGAACATCATCCTGTATTTCCAGGTAGGGTTTTCTCCTCATCCATCACTCTAATCTCTTAATGAATTATTTTCACTCCTTGGCCATACGTCACTGACCTTACATACACTCCGCTCCCTTAATCTAATACAGGTTAAGGAGGTGATGGGAGGCCTCCAGAGGCATTTGTCTTCTAGCCTCTCTTCCTTATCAATGAGCAGTTACCCCTCCTCCAGTGACCTCGCACCCCAGCGAAATGACATTGGCAGCTACTCCTGCAAGACCCTGCCAAGCAAAGGCAGAAAGCGTGCCAGGGAGCCAAAGTACCATGGGAAAGCAATCAAGACTCTCCTGCAATGGGTCCAAAGATCAACATCAAAGTGAGTCTGAAAAAGATCCAATCGCTTACAAAGTAATTTTTGTCAACAAAACATCTCGAACCCAAACATATACCACAACCACATTGAGTGAAGCAAAATGTGTGAGCTGGCTGTATTGAGGTTATGTTTTTCTATTATGAAATTTCGAATTTGCAGGTTTGGGGTGGAGGTGCATGACTTTGGGAAGAGCTGGAGGAGTGGGCTGGCATTCCTAGCTATGATTAAGTCCATAAACCCAGCCTTGGTTGACCTGAGGGAGAGCCTGTCTAGAGAGCCAAGAGAAAATATTCAGCTGGCCTTCATGATAGCCCATCACAGTTTGGATATACCACCTCTGCTGGAGCCTGAAGGTAAAAGCTTGCTGAATGAAAAATGCCTCACACTGATCCAATCTCATCCACAAAGACAAATATGTTAGAGGCCCACCGCCGTGTAATGATACCTCGGGCTGTAGGAGTAAATCAGAAGCACTTATCCCACTGCAGACCAATTTAGAAGTTGACCTTGCTAGAAATGAGCAGCAATGGTCAATTTTATTGTATCTTCGGTATCACATACAGGCTTGAACTGGTTCTCCAACTGCAGTATGTTCTCGTTAGTAACAGTCTGCCCTGCCAATGTTTGAAAACTGTCTGTTCTTCTTTCCTCAGATGTGTCATGCACTTCACCAGATGAGCAGTCCATCATCACGTATGTCTCCATGTTCCTGGGGCATTGTTCAGGCATAGATGAGGTTGGTACAGCTTGAATAGTTCGACATTTTTCCTTTTTTGTTAGCTTAGCTTAGCTTAAAGACTGGTAACAGGGGAAACAGCTTGCCTGGCTCTGTCCAAAATCTGACTACCACCACCTTAAATCAACACATTATATCTTGTTTGTTTAATCGGTGTAAAAACGAGGTTATGTGCGGGACTATTTCTTGGCTTGGATGTGGTAAGGATGGAAAGTTTTTACCGATTAAACAAATGAGATTTATTGTGTCTTTTAGTGAGCTTTAGAGGCGTTGGCAGGTGGATTTTGAAAACTTTGTGCAGAGCCAGGCCAGCTGTTTCCTATATTTCCAGTCTTTATGCTAAGCTAGGCTAACTGACTGTTAATATTTAATGCACAGGTATGAGAGTGGTATCAATCTTGTCATCTAACTCTTGGGAAAAAAGCTCCCAAAGTGTCAAACTATTCCTTTAACACCAAAGACAAATGCATTCATAAAGACTACCAAAGATACTTCTTTCTGGGCATCATTTCAGTGGTATCATGTAACTACCACTCATAAACCCTTTATTACAGGATCGTACAACAGATATTGAAGTTCCTGAGAGCCCAAATTTTGGACCACTTGAGTCAGTCAGCTTTGGAGAGACCCTCACTGACGACCCAGAAACGCAAGCTTTGCTCAAAGGCTTTGAGAAGAGCAGCGAGCAGCTACTGTGGAACCGGTGGGCCAGAAGATCCTCAGGGAGCCACTGTCCCACCTCGCTTCACACAAATGAAGCAGTTACCCCTGACCTCTCCTCCAGCGCCGGTGACATCTTTTCATCCTGTCGTAGCCAATGCATCACTGAACAATCTGCGGGCAGTGCTGCTGCCTCACCATTCAGCAAAAAGAAAAGCAGGTGTCGAAGTGTTTTACAGCCAGTCAGTCCGCTGGATGCAGGTGTAGTCAGCCAGGAGATCCGATCATGGATGGAGAAAGTGTCTGCGGATCAGGGCTGCAGCAAGCCAAGAGTGGATGAAAGTCACTTTTCATTGAGCCCAGAGGAAGGAATCTACAGCTTGTCAGCACTGGACTCAGATGAGGAGGAGGCCTACAGCTACATCCTGGATCTGAATAAAGAGGTTTTTCAACCACATAATCAGCTGAAAAGACAAGTACCAAGGGTTGAAGAGGAAACAGCGGAAGAAATGTTCCTCAATGGACAGCTGCCTGAAGAGTCAAAACATCTGGAAGTATGTGAGATGTTAAACGGCAGTGGATGTAAACATCAAGAGGGCTCACTTGGACAAACTGTTGAACTAGAAGTCAGGGCTCAGTCAGTGGTTCATAGGAAGTTTGATTGGGACAAAAATGAAAGTAGTTCCAGAGAGATGGCAAACAATAGAGCTGTGTTTGACGTGGAGCCAGAGGAAGAAAGTAGAAGCAGAGAGGAAGGTGAAGAGGAGAGAGTTGTTAGAGGACAGGGTAATAATGATGGTGATTATTGTGAGGAAAAGAAGAAGAAGACAGAAAATGCTAGATTGATGATGCATGTATATGATAAAACAGAGGCTCTGGTAGATGAAACTAAGAAAACAAAGCTTTTTGAAGTGGCTGGTTGGAAGAAAGAGGTTGAGGAAGAGACTGAAAGAGGCCTTTTTGAAAAATGTGGACAAGTGAGTGAGAAGAGAGTGGTAGACAAAGAAGAAGAGGAACTAAATGTGACAACATTTGAGGAAGCGCTGGGAGGAAAGTTAGGGGGGAAAAAAGAGGATAATGTAAAGGAGGAAGAGAGGAAAAATCATGAAAGTGTTGTGTATTTAGCAAGTTTCAAGGTAGGAGTAAATGAAAAAATATATGAAGTCAGAGGAGCCGGTGTAACTAGAATTAACACAGAAAATGAAAATGACAGGAAAGACAATGCCCCCAAAATTGAAGATTTAACTTGTAAAGATGAAGACGAGGAAGAATACAGTGATGAAGTCATGAATTCAATGGATTTTGAGGCAGTTATAACAGCAGAGGACAAAGACGGGGAACTAAAGCTTAAGAGACGTAAACTGACTGACAAGAAGGCAACAACAAAAGGACATCCTGGTAAAACGACCCCAAAAAATGGCACTAACAGAGGTGTTAATGTCCACGGTGGTGACAATAGTTGGACTCCTGTCTGCAGTGCAACTTCTCAGTCATTCAGGTAGGTCATTTGTGATTTATGAGTACAAATACTATTGACCGTTCGCTGAGCACATATGCAGTTTACAATGATAATGGTGGTAAATTGACTACTGACATTTTTTTGAAACAATGGGTCTCTAATTTTGGCTCGCACAGGGTGAACAGCTATTTTTTGTAATTTAACCTGTAACCCCTCAAAATAATGTAGTTAGCTAGTCAATATGCCCCTTGCCTTGGGAAATAACACTAGGTTACTTCTGTAGGTAGTATGCTAGTTAGCGGGGCATGCTAAACACACAGTTTAATCCATTTCTTACACCTTTGCTCTTGTGTTTTTGGTCTTGTAAAGGATAAAAAAGATACCACCCTCCAAACTCTTAGTATATCGAATATCGCTACTACAGCCCTAAGCACACCGCTTCAACTTCAACAATGATTAAACAATTACTGGTCAGTCAATCATCAAATCATTTACAAAGACCATACAGATAGTTACATTTATATCTGTGTTTGGTTTTATTGCTTCAATGTAACTTCTATTTCTTCTAAATAAATATGAATGTAAAGTGCCTTATTTTAGTTTGAATCTAACATTTCTGTTTTTTTTTTTAATCTACTTTCCGACAGAGAGGGAGGATTCATTCTTCAATCTTTAGTAGCCTCTTGTGACATAACCCCATTAGAGTTGGAAATGCTCTTGGTCCTGTGGATCCTGCTCTACTGCTGCTTTATCTTACCTCAAATGTACCTCTGAGTCCCCCTGCAGTACACTCTTCTTATTAAGATATGCTTATTAGCCCAATTTCCACTAATGAGCCAAACAGGGACACTTAGGGCTGGGTTGACTCTTTATCTGTGTCACTAAATTTCCCTCAAGGCAACATTTAATGATTATGTTTGTTTTCTGCTGCCAGCAGAAATAATTTGTCACTTGGGTTATAGTTTCAGATAAACACATAATGCTGTTATCCCCATTATTGCACATTTTTTCAGCTACTTGGTCTTACAATACACAAATGATTAGGCAGATCTGGCAGAAATACTCCTTTCAATTTCAGTTGATGGTATCAACCACACGGTGGCATCGCGGCATCACAGCAGCAACTATCTCACATGATAGATCGTCTTTACAGCATTCTGTTGACTGCTGAGAATCCCATATGACCTGCTGTTTAATTAGAAGCTGTATTGACATGGTGAGATTAAGCTGATAATATTTAATGAGCACTTTGACATTTCGCAGACTCTCACTGTGTCACTTGTGGCTCAGAATGTATACTGTTTCATTGTTTTCATCGCAGATACTGTATGATAGTTAAAGCTTATCAACAGTGCAGGGTTTTTTCATGCCATTTTTGTGACTATGAGATATAAATAATAAACCAGATGCTTGTTCTGTGTCATATATCTTCTGGGCCTTTCCACAAGATAGAAGCGGCCATGTAAATACTGTATTTATAGGTGCTGTAGCACATGTAAAGGTCTTTGTTGGAATGCTAGTCTGTACTTGAGCAAAACATAAGTATGCATCAGTTGCATAAGTGTTCAAAATCCATGTTGACCAGAATGTGTATTAAAGGGGGGAATGAGTATGCCTTGTCCTCATTGTCCACCAAATGCACACATTCATTGCTGCTGAAATTCTAAGAAACTAAAAAAGCATGGCGCCATTGTTTGTTTGGAGCTCAACCCATGGGTCAAAAGCTTAGCCCCAGAGATCGATATACTTTCAACACCACCGCCACCCCCGCACCGAGAACAACACTTCCCCAAAGCTGGAGTTTGGCCGGTCATATGTGAGATCAACCTGCAACGTCTCTGAATCAGGCCAAGCCAGGATGGTGAGAGAAGAAGCGATTATGTCTGTTATGTGTAGTTTTACATGTCTAACAGTGCTAGTATTGCTATCGCGTTTCACAGAAGACTCTTCAGTAGGCCTCTGTGAAAGGAACAAGAGGTCAATCAGCAGCAGCAGCTCAACACATCAGCCCTAAACACAGCCTTGGCCTTTGAACCTTACCATGACCTGGCCACCAGAACTACTGCTGGGCCCGGGGTCCAGCAGCAGCAGCAGCTCTGGCCCTGCTGTCCCGAGTGTCTGGGTCCGAGAGTTGGGGCCAGGCCCGGGAGGCCCTGGGCTACCATATCTGCTCTTACAGATCTGCAACATGGCCTCACTCTTCGGGGGGGGGGGGGTTCAAAGGGCAGAATCTGAGGCTGGAGCTGGAACAGAAGCTGGGATTGGGGCCACAGCAGGGGTGGAAATTGGAGGGGCAGATACTGGAAACAGAGCTGATGTAGAACTGGAGCTGAGGATGGGGTTCATCCTGGGGGTCAGTTAAGAGTGTGGAGCAGCCTACATATTGATAGAAAACCCTCACTAGACTATGATAGTTTTTTGTCCAGGCCTCAGCACACTGGACCCTCCGCCCTCAACATCAGCTTTGAGAGGTTGATGAAAGACTTGTAAGCCTCTGAAAAACTTGATCTTAACGATTATGTGTATTTCAAAGGTAGCTTCTTGTTGTATGGGGGATGAAAGTTTGTACAAGCATATTCATATTCTCGACACAAGGTTATGGTTAAGTATTCTCGTACATCGAGGGTATAAACAATCAGACAGATGTACTGTATCACTTCATTGCTTTGCAAAAGAGAAACGTACACCTTCAAAAACATTCAAGTCAAAGCTTAAATGAAAATGAATTGCAGCTAAATTAGAAATATATGCTCATTGTGTCAATGCAAAACCACCCACTGCAGAGCATACTGAGCACCTGCTTTTTCATCAGCGATTGTTTTTATGAAGAGCAGCTGCTCACTTGTGACAGTTTGTGGTAGTAAATTTACACAGAGGGTGCCTTTTATATGTGTGCAACCTCTATCTTTGCCAATTTATTTTCGTATTTCATCCGTAACCTGTTCCCTTTATTAATGACACATAAATCAGGTCGTCAACCATTTGAGCGGCGCCACACAGTGCCACGGAGCTTCCAGCTGAATGCTACGACCGGCGTTGAGGTTGCCATGATCTTCAGGGACGACTCTTCTGAGGTGATAATGCTACATGGCACCAACTGCTCAGCCACAGTGGTGCGGCTGGCCCAGTCAGAACGCCTGGCCTCACTGCTCCTGCTTCCTAAAACTGAGCTGCAGCCCCTGGAGGACTGCTTCTCTGACAGCCGCATGAGCTTTTGGCTCAGCAGCCTGAAGCCGGGGTAGGTGGATAGTCCAAATTGTTGAACAGGAACAAGGTGCAAACCATGTCAAGCTACCCTCTCACTCGCATGTTTTCCTGACTACTTGCATGGACTTTTGTGTCAGCAACTTCAAGGATGAGTAAATATGACATGATTTCATTTGTGCCATTTCGCATCCCTATTTGAATTGCATCACGTTCTTGCTGAAGTGGATTCAGAAAAGGAGTTTCAAGATGAGGCCAGGAGGGACTGTATGGAAAATACAGTTATTGTAAAGTTAGAAAGGCAAATATTTAAGGCGTGGTTCCCCCAAAATACAATTACTTACACCCAAATATCTCATTAAGCCCTGGTGATATCTGGCGATGCATATTGTTTTTATGTGTCCTGGTTTCAAGATGTCTGTCTTTGAGAGTTCTGTTCCCAGCCCAGTTTAATAGAGGTGAATGGAATTTCATGTGTGGTGCTCACAGCACTGAAAATTTTAACATTTAAAAAATCCCACAGCATTGTGTCTTTCTTTCTAGAGGCATTAAGTACGTTTCCATGCACGTTTTTTTTTTATGTTAGTAACCTTCCTCAAATGAATACATGAAACAAACAATGCAATATTTGCATAATGTTTCCCACATTATTTGCGTTCCTTTAAAGTTTGACAGGCCCTCTTTTAATTACGTCATCTTGTTGCAGCCTCTTCATCTGCAATTGTTTAATGGCTTCCGACTGGAGAATTAGCGCCACCAACTGTTTATCTCAATGAACCAACTCCTAACATTTGCACAATTATAGTGGATGCAAACCTGCATTCATTCACATTTTCTTTTACAGTTTTTCTCAAAATTCTGTATAAATTTGCACATTTGGATGGAGAGCTGACTAGTGTCCCAGTTGCTCTGGATAGTTCTCAGAACACGCCACTCTTTAGAACCACTCTACCTAAGAAATAGTCTACAGTGAGGTCTTTAGATAATCAGCACACTGCTCCTGTGAAGAAAAATGAATTTAACATGTTTCATGTCGGGGTGCACGGTGGCAGAGCGGCTACAGCTCCTGCCTCCCAATAAGGAGATCGTGGGTTCGTGGGTTCGATTCCCGGACCGGACCAACATCACACAATCTCTCTGGGTGGAGTCTGCATGTCCTCCCCGTGTTACCGTGGGTTCTCTCCGGGTTCTCCGGCTTCCTCCCACCGTCCAAAGACATGCATGTGTAGGTTAATTGATAACTCTAAATTGCCCGTATTGAATGAATGTGTGAGTGAATGGTTGTCTGTCCTTGTCTGTGTCTGTGTTCGCCCTGCGACGAGTTGGCCACTGTCCAGGGTGTGCCCTGCCTAAGGCCCGAAGTCACTGGGATAGGCTCCCCTAACGGGGACCAAGCGGTAGAAAATGGATGGATGGATGGATGTTTCATGTCATTTTTAAATGGTGTGTACACCATGACTGGAACTCCATTCACCTCCATTGTATTTGGTAGGGGCGTAAATGTCAGATATGAATATCTCACATCCTGGACAAATAAAGCATGGCTAGAGACTACAAGGGTAAGTGAGGAAATATGTTTGTTTTTTTAAAACCTGTTTTTTGGGTGAATTGACCCTTTAACAACGCAAAAGTAGTATTTATTGCAAGGCTGTTTTATCTTTTGTGTGTTTAGAGTTGAGTGGTGAAGCATGTGTGGTGGTTTGAATCTGAGCATATTAATCCAAAGGCTTGCATGTACAGTTTACCACAAGGGTTTGAGTGTGTCCATGTACAGTATATGCCCTCTGTAATGTGTGCTTGCTTATCCCTGAGTATACAGCACATTGATCCATGTCATGGCACAGAGCAACACTCTCACTGGTCCTCTGCAGTCACTTGCTTTCTGTTGTTTGGTAGCATGATGAATGATGCTGAGTAGACTCTAAGTCAGCAGTAATTGCTGCTCTCTATACATGAGTGAGCGAGAGCCTGCAGCACGTGTCCCACAAGTTGTAACAAGACAACTTAGAGCAAATCCATTCACACATTGATTGTTGTTTTCAGAAATCCTTTTCCTGAAGTTCCAACTAAGGAAATCCTACCGTTTAGAAAGCCTCCCGAGGAACTCTGGGTGTATCATCCATTTTCTCAGACTCAGCCGACTTCTCAGGAATATCGCCAAAGAAGACGCTGAAACTTGTCCATGTTAAGAGAGAACCACAATGTCCTACTTTTCTTTGTCATTATGGAGTACCATGAAACTGCCAGGCATAAGCGCTTGGTTCAGACCTTTGAGGAACATATTACGCATTAGAAATTCACTTTCATTGACTATGTGCAGTGGACATGCTGAACTACATTTTTCTCGTCTCTCTCTCTCTTTTAATGTGCACATTCATGCTCTTTATTCTGTCTATCTCGGCTCTCTCATTAGTCCTGTTTCTGTGTCATTACACTCAGGCTCCTCATGAGGTTATGCTGGAGGTGGAAGAGACCAAGTCAGAAGATGGGGGGACTTCACACTTCGTGCTGGACTTCTCTGTCCCCCAGAGAATTACCTTTAACAGATCATTCATGCTCATAATCGATGATGATCTCACGGGACTCGCCCTGCTCATAGGGAGAATTATTGATCCTACAGATGTCTAGACCTGAGTGAATCTCTTTTTTGTCCTTTTTTTCTTTTGCTTTTGGTGTAATATGGAATTCACTTGCATTACACAACAGCTTTGGTTTGTATTTTTCCCAATAGTATGGCTTATCATTTTTTTGGGGGGGGAAATTTCGGAGTGTGTTTTGTTTTACCTCCAATTTAAAAAACATTACATGATGATTTATAGTTTATTTCTCCTTTTTCACAAAATGATGAAAAGACATTGAAATGGTGATAATTTATCCCCGTGACTGACTCTCTGCTATTCTTGCAAAAACATAAAACACTTTTCTTCCATTTCAAAACCATTTTCTCTTTTGTCATTTTTTCACTCCACAACCCATTTCCTCTTGTAATATCTCTTTATCGTCTTATGCAATTATCGGAAATTGGTTTACAAGAGCATCTAGACTTATTCGCCAACACAAAAAGAAAACTCTCCTAAAATAGTGTCACATTTTGTCACTGCAGTAGAGTTTAGTATAGCTTTGGGACAGTAGCTCATTTTTACCTGAGCATCAAATAGCCTTGTGGAGATGTTGCGATTATATTTAGCTCATTGAGGAGATGATGAATGACAGTTTGATGAAAAGGACAACAGATCTATCACAAGTAACATAAATGTCAGCCTATTAATCAAGAAGGGTCCAACTGGCTCCTTTAAAAGCTCAGGTTTGTGAGCCAATAGGAAGAGTGTGCATCACTTTTTTTTTAGCAGCCTTCTTCCCCCTAAGCACTTGTAACTGATAAGGAGAAGATTAGCTACAAGGTGAGATAAGTTATAGTAAAACATTGTTTGTTTAGGTCTTCCCTTACTGTTATTATTTTTGCATCTACACAGCAAAATGTCAATCAAAGGCACATTTATAAGCACAATTTTAAATAATTGTTTGAGTGATGTATTTGATCATTTACATTTGAGCCATTATTTCCCCATGTTAATGAGCTTTGAATTGTATCCTCAATTGCAAAGTAGCCTGTTCATATTGAAAGTCTGTTTCAATATGAGCGCCATAGCATAGGCTATTACTCATTGATCATCCTTCTGACGTTTAATAATGATGACAGATATTACTGCTGATAAAGGTTTGCAGGTACATGTGATGTATGTTTAATTGCGTTTCTGCATCCATTTATGACTGTGGGCGTGGAAATGGGGCGCTCAGTTACACAGTGATTGAGATTCATAAAACAGAGCAGGCACACGCACAGACCAAAACACTTTTTGTGTGAGCAAAAGAGAGCAGCATTATGATTGGCTACCAGGACAGATTGCCCGAAATTCTGTGCCCTCTATGATGACCATCACGTGTGCCTGTTTGGCATGATGGTTGTTTGCTATTTTTAAAAAATGGAAAGAAGAGGAAAACCTCCCATTATTCCAACGTGGGAGCTTTCACACATTATTCCAAGATGGTTACTGGTTACCCCCACTGATGGCTTTGTGGTCACATCATTTAAATGGCCTAAATTAGCTACTTTTGTTGTATTACAAATTTGTAGCGGTATACAAGTGAAACCAGATAAAAAGAAACAGTGTATAGTGCCTTTTTAATTAGCTGAATTGATTCTATTAATGTTGCTATTGGACTTTATGTAGATGTAAGTGCCAACAATGGAGATTTTGCAGCCATGTTGCAGTTTGTTGATGCTCACTGTAGTTGTTTTGTAGGAGATAAGTAGCAGTATAGGCCTATCAGTATCAGAAATGACCAAATTCTCTGACTTGGAAATCACAACTCCGAGGCTGAGGTGAACGGTTTTGCCTACCCAGCTGCTCAATATTATGGTCTACATTGCGTGAATGTGGCGCAAACATCAGCAGCTCGACAGAATGAAGTGAGTCCATGGGCAAGTTGAGTGGCTGAGGCTAATTCAGACGTGGCTGTAATAACAGAGAGGGCTGAATGGTGCAGATGTTTTTAGACAGCAGAGATTACAACTAAAATATTTGATTTTAATCTTTCAACTTTAAATCAGTATCAAGTTGAGTCAATGGGGATTGGACCTTATCTCACCAGTATGTTCATTACCCATGTTGTGCTGAGTGAGTTTTGTTGCATCAGTAAAGATAGTCCGGCCAGATATCTGTTAGCAGGACAGATATTAGGGGCTGGTCTTGGTTAATTTTTGACCAAACTGTCAGCTGACTCTCAGAGCTCCTGTATATAGTGTGGAAGTTTCTGACAAACTCTCTGCAGCAAAGAAGACATTAAAGGTAAGCATGGCACTTTACTGAAATATGAAAATATTGTTTTTAAATATTTTTTACTTTAAACTTAAGATGTATTAGACTTAGGCTACATTTGTTCGTAAACATCAGGTTTGAAAGCTTTGAAGACATGGTGACATAATGATTTTGAAGTTTAGAGCTGTTTAGAGGCTAAATCATATCAGCGTGTCCTGTTTAATTCAAAGGTATTGGGCCATCGGCTACTGTCCACTTGTCATTCCATTAAAAACATCTTCTTAAAAAGGCCTACGACCTACTGTGGTTGAGTCCAACTAACCTCCTCTGATTTTCCCAGGACAGGCTGTAAAGATGCGTGGGATCTTTGCTCGTTGTGCGCTCGGAGCGCTGCTGCTGGCTGCAGCCTGGGCAGACCACCACCACCACCACCATGGCACTGAACACAGCCATGAGGGAGAAAACCCCTGCCACAAGCTGTCCTCTCCCAATGCTGACTTCGGCTTTTCCCTCTACAAAAGTCTGAATGCCAACGCTGCAGCTGGAAAGAACATCTTCTACTCGCCGCTTGGCATCTCCACCGCCCTGTCCATGCTGTCTACAGGAGCCAGTGGTGAAACCCACAGCCAGCTGTTCTCCAGCTTGGGCTACAGTGCTCACAACCAGGCACAGGTCAATGAAGCGTACGAGCATCTTTTCGACATGCTTGGTCACAGCCAGCAGAATCAGCAGCTGGATGTCGGTAATGGCGTGGCCCTGCGCTCTGGCTTCAATCCTCTAGAGAAGTTCCTGAAGGATATCAAGCACTACTACTCTGGTGAGATCTTCAACGTCGACTTTACCAAACCTGCTGAGGCTGCAGCTGAGATCAACACATTCATAGCCAGAAAAACCCAGGACAAGATCAAAGACCAGGTGAAGGACCTGGACCCTGCAATGGCCATGGTGCTGATCAATTATGTCTACTTCAGAGGTAGGACACGTACCCATACAGAGACATTCTCAGAGAACAGACCATGCATACAGTTAGCCAGCTGCTTTGATGAACACATAGAGACACAGCATCTATACGAGTTCAAGTGCACATATCTTTGTGCAGTTTAAGGAGCTCATGCATGCAGCAAATATGTAAAACAAACCAGCTGGAAAGATATTAAAAGAATGCAAGACAATTATAGCGCATATTGCAACATTTTAAAACAAGTAGCCACGATCATTTGAGTTGACTTACAGTAGCTACATTGCTTTCATCTTTCCCTCTCCACTGCCTTATACAGGACAGTGGGAGAAACCCTTCAATGGTAACCTGACACACAAGGCGGACTTCCATGTAGACGAAACCACCGATGTTCAAGTGGACATGATGAAGAAGATGGGTCGCTATGACTTCTATCAGGACAATGACAACCACACCACTGTCATCTTGCTGCCCTACAAGGGCAACACCTCCATGATGATCGTCCTGCCTGATGAAGGCAAGATGACAGAGGTGGAGGGCTACATCAACAAGGACTACATCAGGCACTGGCATGACTCACTCTTCAGGACGTAAGAGAGGAATTAGATTTTCTTCTGAATCGTCGTGGTTGTAAAGTGTGTTGGTACAGTAACAGTGCAGTCATTTGTAGGATCAAAGGGAATGTATTGGCATTTGTTGGGCTTTTACGCAGAGAGAGAGAATAATCGGTGACTGGATGAAAATAATCAGGACAAACTAGTGACTGAGAAAACGCTGAATAGATCAGGTGTATTTGAATTGCTCAAAGTGTCCATATTTAGTACAGCTCAATTTGAGTAAACAAGTCAACTGTATATTCCAGTGATTCTGACACTGATGTTCTATGTTTCTCAGTTCTGTGCATCTGTTCCTGCCAAAATTTTCCATCACTGCTGATGCTTCACTGGACAGCACCCTGAAAGAAATGGGCATTACTGACGCTTTTTCAGACAATGCTGATTTCTCTGGCATTTCTGACGAGGTCAAGCTCAAAGTCTCAAAGGTAAGAGGAGCGAACATTTCTTCTTAGGTTTGTTATGTGAACTCAAAAGCTTTAAAGGAATATGTCTATTTCATGACAATTGCTCATGGAGGAATATTAACATGTTCACAAATACATAGAAGACAGTAGATGCTGCAAAGACCCTTTTCCAGCTTGTAGCTTCTACAGTCTTCCAAGACCTATGCTCTAATTGAAACAAGACACTGACTGCCTCCTCCTGGTTACTCCACAGGTGTCCCACCAGGCCGTGCTGAGCGTGGATGAAACAGGAACAGAGGCAGCAGCCGCCACCACCTTGGAGATCATGCCCATGAGTATGCCTGAAACCATGAAACTCAACAGACCCTTCTTGGTCTTCATCTTGGAGCACTCGACTAGAAGCATCCTCTTCATGGGAAAGATCAACAACCCCACGGCCATGTAAAGATGCTAGGGAAATGAGTGTTACATTTGTTACATTTTCACACTGCAGTAGGTTACAGTAGCTTGAGGACATTGGCTCATTTTTACCTCAGCATCTGAAAGGCCTATAGATATGTCACAGTGATATTAAGAGCATTGCGGGAATGATGAATAGAGGATAGTTTGATGAATAAGACCACAGATATATCATCAAGTAACAGAAATCTTAGTCCATTAATCTGCTTGCAGTCTGCATCTGGCTAGGTGTATGAATGTCTAAATACGTCATTATATATTGTATCCAGCTGACTGTTGTGTTTGATAGAAACATTAGTAGATATGTCACTTGAAGCATCTGCTAACATACTGAGCCAACGTGTTATTGTGCTATTGCTGTTTCAACATGGTTCAACATAAAGCAAAATAAAAACTTGTCATGAACAACTGGCATTTTATGTTATTTTAATCTTTTAATCTAATCTTGAGTTCTTAGAGCCAATTATCTTGTCTAGGGGCTATATGATTTACAATATCAGTTAATGCTAAACGATTGAGAGAATCAACCAATTGTTTTTTAAAAGTGGAAATTAGTTGAAATGTAATGTAATTGTCTGATGATTATTGCAACTCATAAGAAAACACGTACGTTTGTAAATCACATTGTGGTAACAGCCTGCAATGTACAGCACAATTACTCCAGCATTACAGTGTAATCTTTTGTACTAACGGTGTACCAGTACAGTACATACCAATACATATATGTAGGTACTGGGGAACAAGACGTGAAGTGATGGAATAAGGGGGTAACAATTCGGGATCTTGCAAAGAACTTGTATGACCTATTGAGCAATAATCTGGATGTTTTGGAGAAACTTAGAGAGAATTTATACTGTAGTTATTATTTAACTACTGGGTACCTATTCTATTATTATTATAGGCCATGATCATAAAACTGAGCAAAAATCTGGATGTTTCAGGGACGATGGAGTGATGACTTCTGCATCACTTAATAAATTTGATGTGATTTTATTTCAAAATGACCTTATTACCAACAAACGGGCAAACTACATTGATCCTTTATAATTTTGGAGTACTTAACCCTCCTATTGTGTTTGAAAAGGGTCTTTGAATTCATAAACCAGTAAAATGTTTTATTTGCTAAGTAACTTATTATTCATCCATAACCATAATATATGTACTTACTTTGATATTTTATGTACCTTAGACCACATTTAACTTACAATGTACAAATCCTTTTTAGTTTAAAATAGGCACAATTTATGTCCTATTTTATTGCTTATGATGAGCACAACAGGCAAATTTATTATAAGACCATGAGAGGCTAATGATAAACAAAATAATTCCCATTGTGTGTGTGTGTGAGTGTGTATTACTCATGTTGTGGGGACATAATTCTGTCTGACATTGTAGGGACTCCCTTTCCTTTTGGGGAAAAACACAAGTCCCAAGTCCCCATAATGTAACTCATTCAATTTTAGGGTGGTTTAAGGTTAGGTTTGGGTTAAAAGGTTGTCAATGTGCTATGGTGCGCAAGCCTACTGATCCAGGAATTTGTTTGATGGTTAGTGTGGCCATATAGTCATGTTCAAAATCTTTATCTGGCTTGTAGGCTGAAGGGTAGGGTTCTGCTCCTTCATGTAAGAGACTGTGGTTCAAGTCCCAGCCACTCATCAAACCTGTGAGGGTTAGAACTATCAGTGCTTTAGAATACAGCCTGCATACCCCGTACTTACCCTTTAACTGAATGTTACAAGGGTAGGGCTAACAGTATTTTAGATTACTGCCCGCATACCCCATAGTTACCCTGTAACTAAAGGACCAAACTCTTCTGGGACTTTTCTGGTCTTCATCCTGGTGAACTCCATCAGGAGCATCCTCTTCATGGGCAAAATCAACAACCCCACAGCCACGTCAGTTAGGCAGGGATGTCTTATACAGTCATCTGTTCATGATCTGCTCCAGGCACAGCCCGCCCACAAAGTACAGGGATGTAGCCCATCCACTCGCTCAGTCTGTCTCAGTATTCGACCGCTCTGCTCATAGCGCTTTCTCAAGTGTGGAGATAGGTCTGGCTATGCAAGACTACTCTGCTCAGGACTACTCTTCAAGTTTTTGGAGGCTGTTCAATATGTCTTGCAGGAAGTGCTTTTTCTGTTGGGAAGGAAACTAAGGAAAGGAAGTACGTTTCTTGATGGACAGGTGGCTTTGCTAAAGTAACCGCTAACTACTGCTGACGGTAGCTGTCGTTAGCTAGTTAGCTTAGTTAGCCGTGCAGCTAGCGGTCCCATTAGCTTAGCTGACTCTGCCTGGGATGGATGCTCAGAGCCCAGGCCTGAAAACCTCCTCCCCCTGGCAGTCCACAGCTCCTGTGCTAGCGGTGTAAACACCAACACTCCCCCAGTGCTAGAACTCCCAGTCCGGGCAGAGTCAGCTAAGCTAAGAGGGCTGCTAGCTGCATGGCTAAATGAGCTAACTAGCTAATGGCAGTTAACATTACAGTTAGCAGCAGTTAGAGGTTACTTTAGAGCTATCTGTCTGTCTAGAAACTCCATAAATATGATCCAGTTTCACTAAAATCAGTGAATACAGTTATAAAAATTGTGTGTTTTTGTCCAGTAATCAGTGAGGCTCCGAGCAGATCTGCCAGGCCAAGCATATCTGGTATCTACACCTACGCCCAGAAACACTCCGCTCCGGCGGCATCTACCATTTTGCAATCTAATTCTTGTCTCATTTGTGTTCTGATAAACAGCAAATTAATCAAATTCAGTGCCACATATCGCTATTTTCCATGCCGTCGAGTGTACCCAGCAAGAGGATAAGGCGATGCAAGCTCACAGCACTGGGTGTATAAGAGAACTTAGTTTACAGCGGCTCACAAGCCCCTCAGCAGGCTTCCAGGAAGTTGACCAATGAGAAGAAAGTGGGCTTCAAGGGAGGGGGCCTTAAAGAGACAGGAGCTAAAATGGCTTGTTTCAGAGGATGAACTGAGGTGCTGCATAAAGGGCCAGTATAAGATAAATAAGGATTTTTTTTTAATACTGTGAATCATGCAAAGCTACTCTAGTGGAATCCCAGAACAAAAATATAGAGCTGGAAATGAGCACAATAGGTCCCCTTTAACGTTACTTTGAGTCTGCCATCTTTCATGTGGCTAACAGGAAGGATATAAAAATAATATCACAGTGTTAATTTCAGCTTCTCCTCTCAAGCTAAACCCAGACAATGAACAGCAGTTTAGCGAACAAGTGAGTGAATCCAGCTTCTGAATGAGTCGCTGTTCTGCAGCGGTGAGAGCAGGTAGCTACTGTAATGCTACTGCTAGGTGAGCAGGTAATGAATTTACTGAGTAGAGTCAGTCTGTTGTATTACTTTTCCACTAACGTTACGATAGACGAGAACGACACCCGTAACCATGGTAACTGTACACAACAAAGATGGTAACAGCTGTAGCCTCAAAATGCTTAGAAGACTTAATAATTTGACTAAAATGTCTTTAGTTTTTTTTGACGAAAATGTCCAATATACATATATACATTTTCATCAAAAGACTATAATTAAAAATAGATCAAAATCAAGTGCCAAAATTAACACTGTTGCCTTTTCTCACTTTCGCAGTCAGGAAAATGCTAGTGCAGCCTGAAAGCCAGTACAGAGAGGCTCTGGGGGAGCTCCTTATCTCAGGCTGTCCGCATCCTCAAGGAGGACAGTGCCTAGAGCCTACATGAGGCCCCTTCAAGTAAGACCAGTGACAGTAAGTACTCTTGTTCCCTGCACTCCTTTTATATCTCCTGGCACATAATCCATATGTATTCTGTACAGTACAGTACAGTACCATTGTATTTATCGTATAGATTTTATATTTTATATATTTATTTATACTCTCAAAAAGTCTATTTTGATTGGGAAATTTTGAAACATTTATACTTGCTTCCCCTATAATGTTTTTCTACTTTATATCCACAGCATATTGACCTTGTACCTATTGTAGACCCATTGTGCCTCATTACCATTATGGTTAGTATTACTTATAGTACATCTTATATTTGCTCCTTTTATGCATTTGCTCCCTTTTAATGACTTCATTTTGACTTCATTGCCAGCATCTACTGGAGATGGAAATAAAGCATTTCCCTGAGTTTGTGACAAATAATATTTAAATTTGAAACTTTAGATAGTCTTTCCACTGAGAGATCCATGGTCATTTCTGTTACATTTGTTACATTGCACGTTGCAGCAGGTTTTAGTGGCTTTTGGAATTTTAGCTCATATGACCTCATACAGCCCTGTAGAGATGCCACAGTGATATTTAGCCAAGTGGGGAGATGATGAATAGAGGACAGTTTGCTCAATAAGACAACAGATCCATCACAAATAACAGAAATGTTATTCTTTTAATCTGTGTGCAGTCTAGCATGACAAGTTTATTATCATCAGTCAGCTGAACCTGGCTAGGTGTATAAAGGTCTAAATACATTATTATATATTGTATGCAGCTGACTTTTGTGTATGATACAGGTAATAAAAGCTGTGGTGCATGGATTGCACTGCTGACACATTAAGCCAACTCAGGTGTTATTGAGCAATTGTTTCAACATGAAGCGAAAAAAGACTTCATGAACAACTGGCATTCTATATGTTCTTTTACTCATTCAACTTTAATTCAATATTACTATCAAGTTCAATCCTACTGACTAATGGCTATACATTTATTTTTCCAGGAGGGTAATTTGAAATGACAGTTTGGAGTGAGTTGCTTCATAGTTCCATCAAAGGCTCCTGATTTCTGCTGTAACATTTGTTTTTTGTAAGTATGTGATGATTGCTGTAGGCTTGTGTGTATACAACCTTTAGACCAACAATTCCCTAACTCACCAGCTGTACTTTACCCATGGTGTGTTGAGTGAGTTGTGTTATGTGAAGGGAAGATAGCTTTGCCAGAAATCCCTTAGCACAGGACAGAAAAGGCTGTTCTTGTTAAATTTTAATAGATCTGTCAGCTGACTCTCTTCGATCTACTGAATATAATGGTGAAGTTTCTGCCAAACTGCACCAAAGAGGACATTAATGGTAAGCATGGACCTCCAGTGAAATATGCTGAATGTTTTATATATATTTTGAGGACTTGGACTTAAATTTAAGAAGTAAGTGACATGTGGAATTAGTGACGTATAGAAGTGAACTTTTTAAAATGTGGTGACAAAATGTGCGTTACAATGGAAGTGTAATGCTGTTAAGATTAGATCATTAGTGTATCCTGTGCAAAAGGTATTGAGCCTTTAGCTACTGGTGACTTTATTCTTTTCATTCATTATGTTGTATACAGTGTTCTAAAACAGCGCTTGTCATTTTGTTTCATTTTTTTGTTTGGTTGGTTTTAAACTTATCTTTAAGGTTGTTTATTATCAAATACCACTATGATTTACTGTGGTCGAGCTCAACTAACAACTTCCTCTGGTTTTCCCTGTCGTATGGACAGGCTGTAAAGATGCGTGGGATCTTTGCTCGTTGTGCACTCGGAGCGCTGCTGCTGGCTGCAGCCTGGGCAGACCACCACCACCACCACCATGGCACTGAACACAGCCATGAGGGAGAAATTAGCTGTCACAAGCTGTCCTCTCCCAATTCTGACTTTGCCTTTGCCCTCTACAAAAGTCTGAATGCCAAGACTGCAGCTGGAAAGAACATCTTCTACTCGCCGCTGGGCATCTCCACCGCCCTGTCCATGCTGTCTACAGGGGCCCGTGGTGAAACCCACAGCCAGCTGTTCTCCAGCTTGGGCTACAGCACCTTAAGCCAGACTGAGGTCAATGAAGCGTACAAGCATCTTTTCGACATGCACGGACACAGCCAGCAGAATCAGCAGCTGGATGTCGGTAATGGCGTGGCCCTGCGCTCTGGCTTCAATCCTCTAGAGAAGTTCCTGGAGGATGTCAAGCACTACTACTCTGGTGAGATCTTCAACGTCGACTTTACCAAACCTGCTGAGGCTGCAGCTGAGATCAACACATTCATTGCTAATAAAACCCAGGACAAGATAAAAGATATGGTGAAGGACCTGGACCCTGCAATGGCCATGGTACTTATTAACTATGTCTACTTCAGAGGTAAGAAGCGAATTCAAGTCCATGTCTCGTTGTGTAGTTTACCGACTTTTACGAGTTTTAAAGATGCTTTATTGTTTGACTCTTTTTATTATGTTTTATGGTGCTATTGCTTATGTTTTATTGTTGTTTCTTTCACTGTTTTTCTGTACTTATTTTTAATATTTTTACTCTTGTGAAGCACTTTGTGACCTTGCTCTGTGAATGGTGCTATACTAAATAAACTTTACTTACTTACTTCCCCTCTCCACTGCCTGATACAGGACAGTGGAAGAAACCCTTCAACAGTGAACAGACACACAAGGCGGACTTCAATGTTGACGAAACCACCAAAGTTCAGGTGGACATGATGATGAGGACGGGTCACTACGACATCTACTGGGACAATAACAACCACACCACCATCATTATGCTGCCTTACAAGGGCAACACCTCCATGATGATCGTCCTGCCTGATGAAGGCAAGATGAAGGAGGTGGAAGGCTACATCAACAAGGACTACATCAGGCACTGGCGAGACTCAGTCTCCACGAAGTAAGAGGAATCTAATTTGAATCCTCCTACCTGGCTGTAGATAAAGTGTGTCATAGAAGGAATGCCTTACTGGATGAATATAACCTGGATAAACTAGTGATTGAGAAAATGTTGACTGGATTAGGTGTATTTGATTTACTTGAAACAACAAGTATTCTGTTTATGATTAGCACAGTTACCTTAATTTGACAAGATGTAAGTAAACTGTATATTCCAGTGATTCTGACACTGGTGATGTCTTGTGTTTTTCAGTTATGTGGATCTGTTCCTGCCAAAATTTTCCATCTCTGCTGATGCTTCCCTGGACAGCACACTGAAAGAAATGGGCATTACTGACGCTTTTGAGGAACGTGCTGATTTCTCTGGCATTTCTGACGAGGTCAAGCTCAAAATCTCAAAGGTAGGAGGGGCGAACATTTCTTCTTAGGTTTTGTATGGGAATTTAAGTTCTTATGAACAACATGTGAATAACTGCAGAATAGATGTTGACATTTACCTCCAGAGTATGCTGAAAAAGACCCTTTAGCTTCTTCTTTCCCCTGGACCTATGCTGTGTTTCAAACTAGACTCTGACTGCCTCCTCCATTTTCTTCCACAGGCGTCTCACAAGGCTGTGCTGAGCGTCACTGAGATCGGAACAGAGGCAGCAGCCGGCACCTTTATCGAGTTAATATTCCTCAGTTTGCCACCATCCGTCACAATCAACAGACCCTTCTTGGCTTTCATCCTGGAGAACTCCACCGGGAGCATCCTCTTCATGGGCAAGATCAACAACCCCGCAGCCATTTAAAGGCACACGCTAGGAAAATGAGAACCATGATCACAGGTGTCATCATGAGGATCCCATCATGAGCCAAATCACTGACTCTTTACCCATCATACTGATAGTGTCGCAGGAAATGTGCCTGTAAGTGTGTATCTCTCTTTGCAGGGGAGTTTTTACTGGTCACAGAAAGGAAGTAATTCTACAAAAGTATCATTAAAGAACATTTTGTTGATGTAAATGAGAAGTAGAGCCACAGTGAATGGTGGATTCATCGATTAGTCGATACTTTTACTTGTCTTACATTATAGTAAATTGAATATCTTTGGGTTTTGAACTGTTGGTCGCACAAAACAAGACATTCGATTAATCAAGAAAATAATCAATAATGAAAACAATCTTTAGTTGTAGCCCTAATGAGAAGCTGTTTGAGTGGTTCTACATGTAAGCATGTACACATTTGTCTTTTACATTGAAAAGATAATACAGGGGTTCCCTGAAAATAGAAAAAAGTGATTTCATATTTCTATTTATTGTGCAACATGACATCAAATACACAATAAATAGATCAAAAATATTTAAACATGAATAAATAATTTTATTGAATTTCACACATTGTCCTTGGTGGTCTATTATTGTCTCAAATTTCATATTTCCCTATAAGCATAACCTGACTGATGCCATGCCTATATTTGGTCATAAATTATAAATGAGATGTGACCTGTTTCTGAGATAATCAGTCATTTTTTGTTAAAAGTCCAGCCATGTGGGTCAGCTGGAGGACAGCAGTCAGCATCTTCTAGTGGCTGAATCCTGGTGGTTTAAGTTTTATTCAGCCGATTATACAGCAGAGAGAAAAGGTGTAACCTGATGGCCATCAGCCTCACACGACTCCTCACCCTTTGACCTGTCAACAGAGGAGTTGCTGCAGGAGTGTTTACACAATCAGTACACATACACTTTGTCTCCCTTGTCAGCACCCACACACAGTGACTTCTGCGAAGGACATGACTAAGAAGTGTCTGAATCAGAAAGCTGAGTGGGCAGCTCTTTAGAAGTGTTGAAATGCTTCCAATCTGTCCAGTCTGCTGTACATAAACAGGTATAGTTGAGGAATCAGCAGCACTGAATTCTATCAGAAGCTGCGCTGGTTTGCATGGTCACTTTTGAGCTGATTGCCGTTCTTTATATGGCCCATATGGAAGTTTAAAGGACAATACCAGTATTTTTGCTTGTTTTAGTGTCACAACAAAAAAAACCTCATGTACTATACTTACCATTTTTGTGAACTATTTTTTAATGCATGCTGTTCAGTTTTACATTTTTGGATGTATTTTTCCTACCATTTCAGTCACATGCTGCTTTCTATTCATTTCTGTGTGGCATGAAAATCACTTAGCAGACTCTTGAGACTTGCTTGAGTTGTGTAATTTATTACAGTGAACATTTTCTTGGTATGGCAATGCAGTTGAAGTGCAGAATGATTTGAAAAGTATGCACTGCATTACCTAATAACAATAAGGTAACAATTACTAAAAATAATGCAGACTTGTTGACAATGTGATGGATAACTCAGCTTAAGAGATTGCTAACTGGTTCTCATACTGTACAGCAGTTTCAGTGGAAACCAAAAGCAATTTGGCATGTCAAAAAAAAAATTCTAATAATTCAAATATCTAAAAAACAACAACATTGTTTACAAAATGGTTGGCTGTAATGTGACGCATATGTGATTTGTAGTACATGGGCTTATACAAGGTTCAAGATACATTTATTTGTCATTCCACAATGCAAGGTGATTGATTGTATATTGTATAATGTTACAAAAGATATCCTGCACATAGGCAAGGAATGACTGATTGTGACACAATATTGTGGAAACTAATAATATTCAAACACAAATTATTACTATATATTACATTTTATTTTAATAGGTGTTAAATATTTATTAACTCAATATTTATGTTTAATCAAGGATCCATGTTCTTTCTCTAACTTTGTACAGTGTTTCACTGTATCACACGTAGACTGAAAATGAAGATGGATGACTTCCACTTCCTCCCACTGTATAAAAATCTACCCAAAATATCTCAGATACGGGAGCTGCCATCTTGCGCTGGTGAGATCATTTGGAGCCACAGTAGTGATCGGGGTTGGAGCCACGGAAGCGAGATCCCACCCTCAGCTGTCAATCATGACCTTTTTATAGCATCAAATAACTAATTAGAACCAAGCTTATCTGAAAAACGAACACTTGAACACACATCAGCGTGATAAGAACTACCTAAAATGACAGAAACCATCTTTGGCAAAAATGTATTTGACATGTACTTTGAGTTTTTCATTTGGCTCATGTACCATCCACTAACATGCTTGTTAATCCCTAGTTGTCTTTCCACTGTCATCGATGACAGAAAAAGTACTGGAAAGGAGGCTGAGAGTGGCAGTGGTCAACAATCATATCATACCAATATGCTAATGTTTGTATATTTTACTACTCTGCCTACAGCAGTAATGACATAATTGATATGTTAAGGGAGGTAAGCGCTTAAAGGAGCTAAAATTGATTAGATTATGTATAAATAATCTAGTACTGCATTTATTCAAATCCAAATATAAGCTTTTTGGATCCAGAGACAAACTAGTCTGCAATCTGCAATTATACCTGTCACAGCAGGGTGTCCTATTGAAGCAAGAAAGGAAGAAACCATGCTGTTGATAATTTCAAACCACCTGTTTCTCCTGGTCTCAGCACATTGATAATATTGTTAAGACAATGGGAAAAGGCATAAGCATCAGCATGAAGTGTTTTCCCTTCAGATGTTATGAACACGGTTATATCATCAATGGTTCTAACCCACCTTGAACATTGCTCTGTTTTTGGTCTGGTGCCAAAAAGATGGATAAACAAAGATTGCAGTTGGTTCAAAACAAAGCTGCTGGACTAGCTCTGCACTGTCCTTATCACACTAGCAGTGAAAAAATGCATTCCAAATTATGCTGGTTGCATAACTTCTAAGAATGTTTATTAGGAAAACCATTTTCTCAGCTAAACCCGAATTCTGTAAGAAGGGTCATTCATGTCTTCCCAAACCCAATGACTTTGTGTGATCCCCTGACCTTTCCCCTAGCACCACCAGCAGGTCAAACCTTTCACATTTTCAGTGATAACATGTTCTGGATGTATTGGCACAAATACAGACATTCGTGGCTCCTAGACAATGTGTCCTAATCACTTTGACACCCCTGACTTTTCATTTGATGCTATCATCAGGTCAAAATTTGTCCAATATTTAGGTTTATGACAAAATTCGTGCAAAACTAATAACATTCCCCATCAGCCTCAACCATACTTAGCTTAGCATCAGCATGTATAATTGTCATTGTGAGCATGTTGGCATGCTGATGTTACAATTATTTACAAGTCCGTGGTGGACTGTCTGAGGGGCAGGGGTGAAAAAAATCAAAAGGGCACCAGCTGCATGTGGTGGGGCAGCAGCACGCAGAAAGTTAGTATGCATTTATGGTAAAATAGCAGCTGATATGGCACTGCATTGCATTTTCTCCATTTTAAGGGCAACCATTAGTGCGCTGCATCATGTTTTCTCCACTGGAGGGGCACCCTAGAAGGCACTTTATCACGTTTTCTTGCACATTGGGCCACTGTAGAGGACACTTTATGAAGTTTTATCTTTTGCTGTGTTTTTTTTGAACTTAGACTCTTCTCAAGAGTCTTGTTGGAACCTGTCTTTTTCTGGGTTATGTACCAGTTCAGTCTTGTAAACTGACTGTTAATTGTTTTATTTTTGTTACATCTTATACTCCTCACATTTTTTGTCTCTTTTATAACTGCAGTGTAGCCCCATTTACACGTAATAGCTACAGTGGTGTGAAAAAGTGTTTGCCCTCTTCCTGATCTCTTTTTTTTGCATGTAAGTCACACTTAAATGTTTCAGACTAAACTAATTTAAATATTAGTCAAAGATAACACAAGTAAACACAAAATGCAGTTTTTAAATGAAGGTTGTTATTATTAAGGGAAAATAAAATCCAAACCTACCCTGCCCTGTGTGAAATAGTGATTGCCCTCTAAACCTAATAACTGGTTGGGCCACCCTTAGCAGCAACAACTGCAGCGAGCAAGCGTTGCGATAACTGCAAGCGTTTGCGATAACTTGCAATGAGTCTTTTACAGCGCTTTGGAGGAATTTTGGCCCACTCATCTTTGCAAAATTGTTGTAATTCAGTCACATTGGAGTGTTTTCGAGCATGAACTGCCTTTTTAAGGTCATGCCACAGCATCTCAATAGGATTCAGGTCAGGACTTTGACTAGGCCATTCCAAAGTCTGTCAGCCTCACTAGAATGCTGTATCAAATTTACATCTGAATCCATATAAGGTTTAGCTATTATGCAACAGATGTTGAATAAACATTTGCAAACAGTTTGCTCAACTTATATCCACTAGGCCACTCCAAAGTCTTCATTTTGTTCTTCTTCAGCCATTCAGAGACCCCACAACAATATCCAAAGAACTGCAGGCCTCACTTGCCTCAGTTAAGGTCAGTGTTCATAACTCCACCATAAGAAAGAGACTGGGCAAAAATGGCCTGCATAGCAGAGTTCCAAGATGAAAACCACTGCTGAGCAAAAAGAACATTAAGGCTCGTCTCATTTTTGCCAGAAAACATCTTGATGATCTCCAAGACTTTTGGGAAAATACTAGACGAGACAAAAGTTTTTTGGAAAGTGTGTGTCCCATTACATCTGGCGTAAAAGTAACACTGCATTTCAGAAAAAGAACATCATACCAACAGTAAAATATGGTGGCGGTAGTGTGATGGTCTGGGGCTGTTTTGCTGCTTCAGGACCTGGAAGACTTGCTGTGATAAATAGAATGAATTCTGCTGTCTACCAAAAACTCCTGAAGGAGAATGTCTGGCCATCTGTTCGTGACCTCAAGCTGAAGCGAACTTGGGTTCTGCAGCAGGACAATGATCCAAAACACATCAGCAAGTCCACCTCTGAATGGCTGAAGAAGAACAAAATGAAGACTTTGGAGTGGCCTAGTCAAAGTCCTGACCTGAATCCTGTTGAGATGCTGTGGATTGACCTTAAAAAGGCAGTTCATGGTTGAAACCCCTCCAATGTGGCTGAATTACAACAATTCTGCAAAGATGAGTGGGCCAAAATTCCTCCACAGCGCTGTAAAAGACTTATTGCAAGTTATCGCAAACGCTTGATTGCAGTTGTTGCTGCTAAGGGTGGCCCAACCAGTTATTAGGTTTAGGGGGCAATCACTATTTCACACAGGGCAGGGTAGGTTTGGATTTTATTTTCCCTTAATAATAACAACCTTCATTTAAAAACTGCATTTTGTGTTTACTTGTGTTATCTTTGACTAATATTTAAATTTGTGTGATGATCTGAAACATTTAAGTGTGACAAACCTGCAAAAAAATAAGAAATCAGGAAGAGGGCAAACACTTTTTCACACCACTGTAATTGTATAGGAGCAGATAGTGTGGAAACAGCAGAAACCTAGTAGAACACAATGTATAACACAAAAGCCCTGGTGCATGCTGGAAGGCTTCCCTACACGATCACCTCCTATGCTACACTATAAAGTGGCTGGTAGGCTGATAGTATTGCTATGAAGTAAACAGATGGTCTGTGTGTATTTACAAAGGTGAAGATGTTCAGAGTCATCAGTGCTGCTTGTTAAATATAGCTTTTTGCACATATTTAAATATTCTCTAGTTTGGAGCTCTATGCTATATACAACTTGCAAAGTATCGCTTGCAGTTCAATTATATATGCAAAGTTAAGTCTGCACTGTAGTATGCCCCCCCCAAAATCATTTCTAAGCCTCCGCACAAAGATGTGTTCATTAGTGTCAAGCTCAACGACTCTCCCTCTTCTACTAGTGAAAATCTCTCAGATCTCTCTGCTTTGGTTATTATTCCTGCCAGTAGAATATCAAATGTGTGGTACGCATGCAAATCAAGACATGATGTGACACATTGTGAAGTGGGCATCTATAATGCATACGTCGTCAAGTTTAGGGTGTGCGAATCCTAACGCCTGTTATTTTAGTCTGCCGCTCACACAAGGCTCATTCTGTCGCATGCGACGGGAGGAGAAACAGCATCTCACTGCAGTGACACTGACTGACAGACAAGAGTAGAGAAAAGACATCGAAAATTTACTGATGAGACAACCGGGTGTTCTCAGTTTTTTGTCATTACACATTGTATATTCCAGTGTTCAACACATGCATGACATTCAGAACAGGTACTGCTGTATCTAAAAGAGGAACTGCTTAAACAATTCTGTTTGTTCACACCAGCTGTCATATGGTGTGATCACACCTATGGGTTTTTTTCTCCTCTTTTTCTAGTGTAGGTTTACTTTGTTGTATTCTTTTATGTGGTTGTAAAATTATATGGACACGCAAGCTGTTTGTTTACTGGACATTCTTGTAGGATGTTGCAGCCATTCTGGGCCTCAAAACAAATCTGATCACAGTCCCTGTAACTTAATCTAAAGCTGCTATAATCAATATTTTTATTTTACGATGATTCAAATGACTATGTTTATGTGAAAAGGGTCACTCAAAGTGACAAACCCACTGATAATTAACACCCAACTCTGCTGTTCCTCTCAGCTCTATGGAGCGTTTTAACATCTTTCAGCTTGTTGTTTTGGTTTTATGGCCTGAAATTTTACTGTTTTGGTTTTGGGCTTTTTTTTTCATCAGGTGGTCAGAAACACAACTTCAATTTAATACTAATGTTGCTCTGTGTCTGTTGAATGTGTAAATAAGTAACTGTTTGTTAACACATTTGCCATGCCAACTAAGAAAGTGCTGATATGGTAATGTTGTGTTTACAGCTTGTTTCCGCTGCCCTCTAAGGGGTCTAAAAATTCGCAATCAAGAAATAACTAAATATGAGCATAATTTCAAAGTAAATCTTGACCTCCTGCACTCAGGTCATTTTGATGTGCTCAACTTTCTAAGCACAAGTAACTGCTGACAATCAGATGTTAATATAACCCTTGAACAGCCTGTTGTGTGGTAATTATGTGGAATGACCTCATGCCCACATGTTATTCTAGCAAACAGCACCCCATTGCCTTTGGAGGAGGACCAGGCATGAATTTACAGACGTCTTGATGCGGCTTTTTGGTGCAACATTGAATGAAGTTATTCTCACCTGCACAAATATACTCAAACTAAAGAAATAAGCACCTCAAGATGGACAGAGATGGCATAAAACACAAGGTGTTATAACAGTCAGTGAAGATGGCAACCACAGCATCATTCTAAAGGTTTTCAATCATTACATGATAAGATATAGTGAAAGCAATGATTTGTGATGATTTAATCACATTTTATCAGGAATCTGAGGACCAATGAGAGAAGAGACTGTGTTCTGCTTGCTAGCACAATGTATTGCATGCATTCCCTTTGTTATTGTAACAGTGATGAAGAAACAACAGTCCAATTGGGCAGCCTAGCAACAGAGATGCAGTTGGTCATTGCTGTCACTGGCTGCTCAACCAGAAACGTATTATTATAGCATTTTTACTATAGTACACAGTATTGTCTTTATGATTCTCTTTATTTCTCCTTGGACTTCACAATTACAGATTGACTTACACTAACATAAAACCATGAGCATTTGGAGATTTGCATTCCTTCTTATTAAAAGATAGATTTATATATGAGAATATTTCAAAATCCTCCTTGGAGGACAAAGTATGATTTCACAGCAACACTTGAAATGTGTATGCACAATAAACCATGAATCAGTTCAAATAAGCTAAGATAAACCTTATTGATCCAGCAAAAGGAAGCGCAAGAACAGATCTATAGTATAGATCAGTCACCTTAAAAAACTAGAATACTGAGTGCATTATGAATATCTACTATATACAAAATAAAAGGCCATAGATACTACAGTATATACTTCATAAAGAATAGTAACTACAAGGTGCACTGAGACACAAAATATCACAAATAAGCAATGGTGGGCAGTAACACGTTACAGTAATGTGGTTACTTTTTTCAGTAACGAGTAGTGTAAAAGATTACAATTGAATTTAAATTCAGTAATTACATTACAGTTACTAATTCCACTAAGTATAATGTAATTACTGTGTTATGAAATGAGTAATTCATTGAATTGTTTGTGTAACTTGCCCAAAACTGCAAATAAGAGTGACAAAGTGACAAAATGAGGAAGTCAATAAATATTTTAAACAAAAAATGGACTTGAAACAGAAATTGCACTTCAAAAGGTCAACGCTAACCTCGGTGACAAACACGTTGCTGCTTCACCATAAAAGCCACCCTGTGTTTCGCTTGTTGAAGGTGTTTAATATGAAGCAGCAGTGGTAGGAAATGTTTCATTTGGATCAATTTGTTTGTTATCAATGAGATAAAATTGCGCTGTGAATCCCTCATGCTTAGGTAGGTAATCTGAATCCAGCACAGGAATGGCGGACTCCGCCACTAATGATAAAAACTACTATATGAAGAGATAATTACTAAATGTAACTACATTGAATAGCTATTGCAGAAAAATGCAGACCATAAATAGTATCAAAAATAGGGTTTGATTTCATTAACATTGTAAGGATTATAACTTTTCTTTTCTTAAGGTCCCCCTCCACTCAAATATGTGTTTTGCTTATTGTTAGTTTTCTTGGATTTTTGAGCTTCACTGTGCAGAATGATGTATGTACAAAGTTTGACATTAGAAAGCTGTATTCACATTTGTCTGCTGAAGGGGTTCACCTTAAATATCAGTTTAACACATGAGCATACGAGCATGATTTTGTGACATCACAACTAGTTTGGAAGCCCATCATGGCCCAGTGTGCAACTTACACAAGTGTGATGTTGAAACCTGAAACCTCAAGCACAAATACACTGAGAATGGACTTTTACAGTGAAGTAGGAGACATCTTGTGACCAGTAGTTTAACTTTTGAAATTAAAAATGTTTGCATATTCACAGATTCTGGATTTTTTATTATTCACAGCATGTTAATATGCTTTCAAACATTTCTGGAGGGGATATTTAGGTGTATAGACACAGGCAGATAAGCACTCACACAAACATCTGTTAATACTGTGAAAAAAAGGCTATAACTATACTCAGCAGGACAAACATAATCACACACACACCAGTAGGTGGCACTGTTGTGTCACAGGAACAGAGCGGGGGTTCTTGCACCTTGCCATTGTTCACTTATTTCTCTACTCATTTGAGTTTGTAATTTAGACCACAATTAAAGCACAGCCGCTCCTCCAGTCATTGGTCTACTTTACACATCAAAGTCAAATGAGTTGAATGCTCGGAAGGTCATGGAAAGGCTCTTTCTCCTATCATCTGTGTGCTTGCTGCGCCACAGTCTCAGCCAGGGAAAACACATTAAAAGGGCAATCCACCCAAAAAGAGAGCTGCTTTTTTCCCCCCAATCAACTTGGACAGTGGAAACATGCTCAAAAAAAACCCAACTAGAGCCAAAGCTTAAATCTATCTCTGTGGAGGAAAAAATGTGGACTACTATCACAGATTAGCACCTAATTTATTTTTGCAATAACAGTGAGATAGGGTTGTTTATTTACACAAATCGAGAGTTAAGATCTAAGATCATAGCAGGGATAGTTTAAAATTCTGTTTTAGGGTGTATTTCTCATTAAGATGCACCCCAGGAGTGGCTTCTACACACAGGCTTTGGCATCGTAATCAGCCACGAGGACAGTGACACATTAAGAACAAAAGCCAGTGGTTCCCCATTGCACGTGTGTCAATGATAAAATCCACTGAGTGGCATAGACCTAACATACTGAATGTCTGGGTAAAACCTCGTTAAATGTGCATGAAAGCCTACAAAGACGAAGAGGCAGGAGCTAGGTTGACAGAAGGAGGCTGCTCCTGCATCAAAGGCAAACAATAAGGAAACTGATAATGTTTATTATTGATGTCTGCCTTGCCACAGAAAGTAGAGATGTATAGCAAGAAATCCAACACCTTTTATGTTGAAACCTTTGTGGCAGAAAGGGGATAAACTCACAAACTAAAAATGTTTGTATGCACAGCGCACTTGGTTGTGATGTTTTATTACAGTAACTCATGCTGACAGTCCAAAGCACATCACTCACTAACTGCGCTGACCTATGCATCTGTGCCCACACACAAACACGCACATACACACTGAGTGTAAAGCCATCCTGAGTGGCGATGGCTGCCGCCTCGATGTGTTTGAACGTGTGGTTCGACCCTAAAATCAAAGTGCGCCTGTGCTGTTGACAAATGGGATTAGACGTAACGCGTTTCAACGAAGAATCCGCTGACTGCCTCTGTATCTCAGTTGTACTGTATCAGTCCAGGTCAGTGGTAAGACAGCAGCTGCGTTTCATTATTATTCCCCTGTCATATCGCATCAAGCCTACAGAATCACAACACTCTCCCCGGGTTCTTGATACATGAGTTGACTGTTATTTTACACCTGCAGCTCTAAGGTGTGTGGCAGTGTGCGGCTGATCCATCACATCTAATGCATGGTGAAATTGCTGCTGGCCTGTTTGGGACATCCATGCACACACACACACACACACACACACACACACACACACACACACACACATATATATATACATACCACTCCACCACACCCTGTCTGATAGAAGCAATCAGTACAGATTTACAGGATCATAAAAGCTTCACTGCAGGTGTTGACATAAGCAGCCCAAATAAACTTTCCCTCCCTGGAGCGTTGTCATGTGCATCGAGGTGACTGTAGAGCTGAGACTTTCCTGTTGAATTACTTGGTTAAGAGTTCACTTTAAAGAATGTCGTCAGCAGAAACAGCAGCACATTAGGAGCACTGAGCACTGATGGAATACAGTAAGGCTGCTGTACAATTCAAATCCTGTTAAAAACACACAAAACAGCAGGACTCACTGTGGAAAAAGAGCAGACTGTGTAGGAGATGTTGACCCAAGTGGGAACAAACCAGGAACTAACTTCGAATTAACAAACAGTTAACAAGTTTTTGCTCTCAGTCAAGAACTATTTAGTAAATAATGATAGTTACTTGAGCAAGGAGACAGTGTTAATGAAGCAGTTTCTAATGATTAATTCGTAGATATCTTTGAATTTGCACACTGACCGTTTTCTTAATTATTTGTTCATGATTAACTTTGAATCAGGAGCATAATGGGACACAATTAATGACTTATCTTTACTTCCTTATAATACACATATTAGCAGTGCATAAAGTGACAGTAATTCCATACTATTATTTTTGCACCATTAGTAAGTCGACCCTTGCATGATAATACAGTACATTTATAACACAAGCCAGAGACAACAAAACTCAACATTAGTCATCAATTCAGAGCACGAAATTAATATTCCCATCCATATGTCGTAGTATTAGCTAACACAACCATAATAGATGCTAGCCAATTAACTGGTGAACTGATATACAGTATTCTAAAGTATTGTATTACATATCTTCTAATTTATGATCGGTTAAGATTGTTTAAAAATAAAGCCTTTTCTCAATCAGTAATGGTAAGCTATGGTTCCAATTCTTACAAATGTTTATGGTAATATCTTCCTTCATTCACAAATGTTGTTTCTAACACTCTGCATGGCTACTAATATGACATATGGATGTGAATATTAATGTAAATGTGCTCTGAATATAATGATTCAAATGTTTTTTAGGAAATCTGTCGTCTCTGGTTTGTGTTATTCATGAATTAATGGTGCAGTCTTGAACAAAAAGCTTGGCAGAATGATGCTCTACTTGAGGGAACATAAAAATGGTAATTAATGGTAATCATGAAGTAATGAAGCAAACACTTTACCGGAGGGGACACAAAAATAGCAACCAATATGTATGTAACAAGTTGTGATTATTTGACACCTGATTTAGAAATAAATATAAGGTGTTAATATGCAGACAGATGTCAGTTACTGTGATCTACTGTATGTTGATGAGCCAGTGTCATTAGATGCAGTATATAGTAGTCTGTTTTTAAGTTACTTATTATGATTTTATATACTATATATTTATTGTGATAATATATTGATCATGACTTATTAAACATGACTTATAGATCATTATTACTTACTTATGATCTGATATACTATATCATGTTATACAGTAGTTCTCAATTTAGTTACATGTAAGTAGGATTAACTTGTCTTGCTATTGACTAAATAGCAGTTAGTTTCTGATTGGTTCCTTATCTTTCCATGGGTATAACTCACAGTCTTGTGTGGAGTATTGTATTGTTTTGTATTTTAGGGGATTGGGATATCCACTTTTCTTATTCATAATGCATTACAATGACGGTTGTTGGGAAAAATGTATTCATATGTCATGTCACATGTTACTCTTAAAAGTCATTTATTTAAAGGAGTAGTTTGACATTTTGGCAAATGTGATTATTTGCTTTCTGGCAGAGAATGAGATGAAAATGTCACTCTCATGTCTGTCTGTTAAAAGGTAACAAAATGTTCTTACCAGCACCTGTAAAGCTCACTAATTAACACATTGTATCTCATTTGTTTAATCTGTAAAAAACTGAAGCATAAAGATGAAATTTGAAGTTTCACGGGTCAACCAGTGGAGACACCAGGAAGTCACTGCACCCGGCCCAAGAAATAGTCCGGCACGTAACAACCTGTAATTCCACAAATTGTCATTTATACACTTCAGTTTTGTATGAATTAAAGAATAACAATAATATGGTATAACATGTTAATTTGGGAGCTTTAGAGGTGCTGGTAGACATTTAACTTTGGGCAGAGTTAGGCTAGCTGTTTCCTGCGTTTCTGGTCTTTATGCTAAGCTAAATGTTGCAGCTTCATATTTACCATACAGACATGAGAGTGGTATCAATCTTCTTATCTACTGTAACTCTCAGTAAGAAAGCTATTTCCTTCTTAAGTTATTTCCCAAAATGTCAAACAAGTACTTCAGCATCGATCTACTTTAAAAACACTAGAGGTAAATGTAATAGTAATTTATTGACTCTCTCAAGACTAGCTGTTTCAAACAGCAAAAAATTTAATTAAATGAGGAAGTGGCATACAGTATGTTGCAGTATCACTAAATACCACTAGATGCTGGCTCCAAAAATGTCAAAACACTTCAATTTGTGTCTAAAAATAAAAATCAGGCGACATAATTGAGTCAATATAGTAATTTCACTTGATTTCATATATTTTGGCACATGATTGACAAGAGTCTCAGCCTACCACCTTTAGCCATGTTGGAGGCTGCCTCCTTGTCTCACCTCAGCTGCACTCCGTGTTTTAGTGCTAAACCCAAATCCAGGCTTCAATACATCCCCTCAGAAACTCAAAGGTAAGGTCAGGTCAAATCCATATTTTAACACTGTCAACAGTCTGCCTCCTATTGGCTGTTATATAGCGTCTACAGCTAAAATAATCATAAAAGACTTGCTTCACTATACACCTGCAGTAAAATGCTAAATTACAAGTGTACAGTACACACTGAGATGCAGAGCTGTAAAAGACTGCAGCTGCTGATTTAGCCCTGCAGTATATCCACAACACAACACAATGAAAGAAAAAGCTCAGGTGGTCAAACAGGGTAGTGTCATCACAGACATACTGTTTATTCTTCACAGATTTTCCACATGAAAACCGCCTCGTACATAGCTGCAGTTGAGCCCAGCTCCTACTGAGCAAGGCGGTGACATGATGAATAGACAAAACCGATCTTGCTCCCGTGGCTTAGAGTGGACTATAATCAAGATGAATGTTTGTTTTTGATTGCTTGCTACTGTCGAAAACTCTGGGATGTAGCTGCGCTTTTGACAGCGGGGAAACTGGTAGAGATAGAGAGACACAGAGAAGGAGAGAGAGAATCAATGGATCATCTATTATGTCCAGTGCTTAATGAAAAGGCTCTGCTGCAGATGAATAAAGTGCTGCCAAAAGGAAGTCTTCAGAGGCCTTCTCTGCCTTTAGCTTGATGTCATGATCAGTTTAATACTCAGGCTGCTTGTCCTCCACTATTGACCTGCTGCTTAATGGCTTTTCTTGCACAAGCATCATTCAAACTGCACTTTATTGCTGTTGTTTTTCTGCTCTTCGATTCTTTCTTACACCACTTATCCATTAAGGTACTAAATTGCTATCTATCTATCTATCTATCTATCTATCTATCTATCTATCTATCTATCTATCTATCTATCTATCTATCTATCTATCTATCTATCTATCTATCTATCTATCTATCTATCTATCTATCTATCTATCTATCTATCTATCTATCTATCTATCACCCCTTTCCACATTCTTGTGTGTACCTCTGTTTTTCTTGGTTTGGGTTAGGCCCCTTTAACACCATTTTCTCAATCACCTTCTTACTGTGAGTGATGGGATCCTACAGGAAAACACAATTTTCTGCCAAAGTTAGAACAGTTTTGGTTATTTCTCCTCACAGATTTCTGTCTGTGATTTCCGTGTTGTTTATCTCTGTGTTCTTCTTACGGATTTGAAGTGGGCGGGGTGCCGTAGGGAAAAAGATGATGTCTCATATTTCTGTGGACCAATCAGCAATATTTTAATTTAATATTTTAATATATATAATAATTTAATCACACTCTGAGGACAGTTGTGGGGTTGTTTGCTTATGTTGCCAGCCCTGTCAATCAAAAGGATACAGTTTCTGAGTGTTTTTTTTACCTGATGATGATTTTTTCCAATGCTTAACTTTGACCATTGCTTATTTGGTCATTTACTTCTAAAGGCTTCAATTCTGAAAGTTTTCAGCAGCTTTAAGTTAGCGTTCACACAGCAATAAAGAGTGTAATCATGCTTTAGTTGTCACGTGCGGATATTGTAGGGAAAAAGTATTGTAAGTGAATGGTTTGCAGATACATTAAGAAAGAACATTTTTGCGATTTTGTTTTAAAAAAATGTAATTTTTAAGAAACAGGGCTGGCTATAGTTTCAAATCAAGGGATATTGTAACGCCACAGTATGCAATGATAGTTTAGACAATGCTTCCAAATTTCTGGCAACAGTTTGGGGAAAGCCCTTTACTATTTTACTATAACGTGACGATTCTACCTTGCATAAAGATCCATAAAGAAGTGGTTAAAGAGTTTTGTGTGGAAGAACTTGACTGGCCTGCATAGAGCTTTGGGCTCAAACTCCATCGAACACATTTGGGATGAATTGGAAACTGTTGACTGCAAGCCAGGCCTTGTTGCCCAACATTGGTGGCTGACCTCAATAATGTTAAATCTCTGCAGCCAGGTTTCAAAATCTTGTGGTAAGCCTTCTCAGAGGAGTGGAGGCTGTTGGGTGCCCATGGTGGGTGATGATGGGTTCATCAAAACCACATATGGGTGTAATGCTGGGGTATCCACATACCTTTGGCTATTAATCTGTCTGTCTATCTATTCTGTATACGCTTGTGAATTAGATTTATAAGTTGATGTCATACAGTATGTAAATACATATATCTGTTACCTGCAGCATGAGCCCATAAATCAGTTATCTAGTGGCTTCACTGGATCTCAGATGTTGTCTATGTGGGACAGCAGAGTGGAGCGTCGCTGCGTTGTCGCCATGTTAAAGTGCTCTCGCCGGTTTATGTGTCCGCTGGCAGTGTGAACCGTGGCCCTGGGATTTATAACACCTCATTACCGAGCCATCATAAAACCCTCATGTTTATAAATGTTAATGCTCGTGATTTATTTTTAAATGTCATCTATATGTCGCAGTTGAAAGGCGGGTTAATGAGGGGGCGAGAGGAGGAGGGGGAGACTGACGGACAGACAGACGGCGATGTCAGATGAGAGGAACCTTGTGAGGGAATGAAAAATGAATTTCCTGCGATGACTTTTATTCCTCCGTCTTTTTGTTCTTCACTTTATGCTTGGCAATTTGTCATGAAAGCTGCTTGTCCCATGTGGCATATCTGCAATCAATTAATTATGGATATCTCTCGTTTAGCCACAGTCAGAACTGCCACTTTCTTTTGTGCCAGTTTGTGGGCGCTGCTGATGATTCTTTGTTATGGTGATTAATAATTTGATGTACAGAACAGTGAGTGTGTATGTATCCCAGTTCAGATGGCATCTCACACATACACTGATAATATCTGTCTGTGGAGGAGATAAAAAAAAACCAAGGGAGAGAGGGAGAGTCCCTCCCTCTGCTCCTCTCCTCAGGAGGTGACACACTTCCACATCAAAGCTGAATTGTAGCTTATTAGTGTGGCAGAGTGAGACCGGTGGTACGGTTCAAACGCTAGTGCTCACTTTCAATTACACTTTTGGAGACAGATTCATATTTATATATGGGAGAAATGTGATCATCAAAGCAAACAAAGCACCACATGCTCACCCTCCTCTCCCTCTCCAGCTTAGACGAGAGTTAGAGCTCCTGATTTGAGCCAACCGATTGAATTTCATCACTGCACATATAAATGCAATTCTTATCCACTCACACTGGATAAATCTGATATTTTCGCATCACTCCACATGAACGAGAATCTGGTTTTAATGATGAGGTCTTTGATAGTTTCCATGACAAACTGAAGGTTGCCGAAAGTTTAGATCAGATGGCCCCGATAGCCAGGAAACACAGCGGAAACCTATCTATGGCTAAAACAAGTTGATTTCCTGTAGCAAAACAGGTAATATGTTCCAGATCCCTGGTAACAGATGTCATTTCAACAGTTTCAACAAAGATATGACCTTCTGGGTTGCCTGCTTTCTACTTCCTCCAAATTTAGCTTGACTGACAGGAACTGCATTCTCGATATTGGCTTCGAATCACACAACTCTTCATCACTCTCCGCTCTGCCACATCTAGCTGCTTGTACCACCCATCAAAAATTCAAATTTGGGCAACAGAGCAGCTAGGGGCTGGGTTGAACTGTGGCGAGATGAGCAAGCAGAAACTCCCACATCAGAGACACCTGTCAAATGAACAGCCCAAAATATTCTTTTCTTTGAAGTTGCAATAATTTTTATATAGTATTATCACCCAACTCTGCAGTTGCCCTGAGCGTTCTATCCTGTTTCAGCAATTTCTTTGGTTTTACGGCCTGCAACTTTACTGTTGTTGTTCATTCTCACCGCTCTCATCAAGCCAGTTTCTAGTGGCAGCAGGCAGCTCTCTTTAGCAAAGAAGCTCTGATAAAAACCCACTGTAGTACGCTACCTGCCGAGCACCAAACAGCAGACAGAGAGAGTTAAACAGAGCGACTAGCTAGTGAACATAGCGAGGCATTTAACAGCTAAAGAGCCAGATATTTCCCTCAGGAGTTGGAGGAGAACAAAACGGAGCAAAAAGGAGAGAGTGGATATTGAACATTCATCATGCAGACAGAAACAAGACTCCAAATAAATGTCAATGTTGCTCTGCGTCTGCTGGATGTGTAATTAGACAGTTGCTTGCTAACACGTTAGTGATAGCATCTTTATAAGGTGATAAATGTGTCAATGCTGTGTTTACAGCTCGTTGCCCCAAGTGGCCAAAAAAAAAACCCCTAATGAACTGATCAACTAATGAAGGTTTAAGCCTTATTATCTCCTTGTTTGAGCAATCATTTTCAAAACAGACACCAAGACACACATTCAACGAATGAAAGTAAGCTATTGAGAATCAAACTGTCACGGCTGTTCCCCTGTGTGTTTCCCTGGCTCTTCCTCCCCTGTTTGTGTGTGTGTGTGTGTGTGTGTGCTGTGGGCGCGGCTACCTCTCCTGGCACCTGGTTCAGCTCCACACCTGGCTTAAATCTACTCATCAACTCTCAGCTCAAATACCTCAGCTCTGCAGCGACTGATCGCCAGATTGTTCTGTCTTTCCCAGCGGTAGTGTGACTTTTGGCTGTACTGCGCCTGTGAAGATTTTCCAGTGTGTGTTTTGTGGTTATACTTGTTCTCTTGGGTAACTGCCCTACCATCATCCACACTCTGCCTCTACCTCCAGTCATTTTCCCCTTTCGCCAGCCTGCCTGCCTCCTGCCTTCGTCAACCCAGCTATCCCCCGCTCCTAACCACCAACTGTTTATTAAACCTTTTTATTAACTGCACCCTCTGTGTCTGCTTCTGGGTCTGTCTAAAACTGAAATGGAGAGAAAGAGGGGATTTTTCCAGTCTCTTAAACCATTTTAAAGCAGCATTACTTGATTTTTCTGACCACTTGGTCGGCAGAGGAACTCCACTTAAAGATGAAAAGCAAAATAATTACTTATTAACATCCAAAAGACACAGAGCAACATTAGAATTCATTTGGAGTCATGGCCACTTAACAGATGCAAGTTCAATATGCGTTCTGAGCTCTGTTTTGATCTCCACCAACTCCTCAGCAGCTAAATGCTTCACTATGTTCACCAGCCAGTTGCTAACTTCTAACGTCTGCTGTTTGGTGCTGAGCAGGATTACTAAAAACATTTGCTTGCTACAGCTGGAAATTAGGTTACTGAGAGCTGAGTTTGTGGGTCTGAAAACCAAAACATTTAGCTAATTAGCTATGGTGGACCTTGTCACTATAATTGGCACCTTTCACATTCATTTGATCCATTGTTAATATATAAAATATTGATCAGTGTAGCTTAAGTTACTTTCACATTTGGCTTCAACACTCAGCCGTGGCAGTTGCCACTTGGATGAACCTGCCTAGTCTTTCACTCAAAGTTATTTTAGAGTGATTTTCTCCTCTCAGTCTGGCATTGAGATCCAAAAATCTCCCACAGTGACTGAATTCCTACTTATACATTCTCATACAGTCTGAGCTTTCTAACTGCTTATCACGTTTAGCTGGAGATGAGACAGTAACACCTAGAGTTTCACCCTTTACCTCTGGAATACTTCCAAAAAATGCAAGCAATCACTAAAGTTTGTCAAACTGTATTTTTTTTCTCAAGTGGTGTCTGTGATGAGCTGACTGTGTGTTTGCAAGTAACACTGTCTGTGTTTGTTTCTGTATGTTGAACCTCATCAGTGTGCTTCTGTTTATTCCCGAGATGATGTGGCTCTTTGTTTACTCCCCAGACAAAGTGGCCCTGCGAGGCGTCTGTGTCGGTGTCTTCGTGTGTTCAAGCGATAAAGCGTGGTGGTCCTGTTGTGCAGTGTTGGGCGAGCGGCTGAACAACCAGGGGATGAATGGGCTGTGAAGTCCTTGTGTTAGCACAGACAACCACCTACAGTCTCCAGAGGGGCTCCTTACGTGATTGCCACCAGCGTTGTGTTCCCTTTGATGCAAAACTTTGGTCACCTGACAGCAGTTTTCTACTTCACTCCTTTTTTTTGTTGTTTTGTTTTTAGGAATATCTTGATTCAAACAGGGAAGTAGATTTAGTTGGAACACACATGCATGGCTTTTGTAGAACTGGATTATTTTTGTGAAGTGGTAAATCATGAATTAAAGATGAGGTTGGAGTTTTGCTATTGCAGTATGGTGCTGGCACTAAATAACAAAAAGCTGGATCACTTCAAATTTCTAAAGATGCCATTCACATCACATCCCACTGCATTTTACAAAGGCACAACTTATTTTTGGCCTGTGTTTTTATTGTACCAAAAACCCTTAAAATCCCTCAGCTAGTATAAATAGAACAATGGGGCAAATCTATACCATGAAAAGCAAACTTTCCAACAGTTGCCAACAGTGTCTCTGCTGTTGTCATGGCAACTGTGACCAGTGGCACACCAATCTGCTCTGTAGAAGGAGAGGGAAACAGACCAAAGACAGCCAACAAACAATTCACCATCAGCTGGCTAATTACAGACAAAAACAAGAAATTAAGTGAAAATTAAAAGGGGCCTCACATACAGCCTTTCCAGTGTTTTTTTTTTCCCTACACCCCTGTGGATCGTCATGCGCAGCTGAAAAGCACAACCAGAGAGTCATTCTCAACATAATGCGTCATCAGAGGACGCGTGTGGGAGAATATTTCATGGATAATTGAGCTGGTGTGATGCTGGGCAGTGTCATCGCCGGGGGAGAGATAGGCGAAGGGCTCCGGAGGAGAACAATCAGAGAGGCTTAACAAACTCTCACTGGCTTCTCACATCACTGTAATTAAACCAGATTGGTGGAACAGGCAGCCCTTCTGAACCTTTCAGGAAAAGACAAGAGCAGTACAGTTTCATGGGGCAGCACTTTTGAATTTGATTTCTAAATATTGTGGCACGCTCATTTTTCAAACTTTAATAAGACTTATCAGTGTGGTAGGAGGCCACTCAAACAACAATATGGAATTTGTGTACATCATGTTCAAATTGCAGTTGTCTTGTTTATTGCCATCACCTAGAACCGGTGAAAAACCGGCAGGTGTAACACTCTTCTGTTTTACACCTAAATACAAATTCAGCTCATAAATAATATCTGACTCATAAGTGCTGATGCTACAGGTGCTCAGGAGCTCGGCTAAAGTCCTGGATACAGCAGAAAGTGGCACAGCAAAATTCATCCGCACATCTTCTTGAAATATGTGGTTCTAGAGGCTTGGTGACGTAGTGACTATTTGCAGGGCCAGCTGCTGTAGCTGGCGAGCTAACCGCTAACATGCTACTGTAGACAGCTGGGAACTTGCAAGTGCTAGTCAGTCACAATAGCTGCACTATTGTTGTTGGTCTCAGGATTGTACTTTCATTCAATGAAAAGTTATTGAAGCTAACACAGCTAATAATTTACAATAGCTTCCTCCATTTTGGATCTCAACTCCCTTAAAGATCAGCCCATTCCTACACTGTATTTGACTTTCTTGGTGTTGTGTGACTGTCCCCCAAATTTTAAGTTTTCACTTGAACAAGTGCACAATAACTTTCAAGTATAGGAATAGTCAGTTAACTAAGCACAGCTTAACACTCAGGCCTATGTGTGTGCAGCCTTGCTGTATAACAGTAAATCTTGATTAAAATGTTTGCACTGATTATTTTCTTTAACTTTTTATTTGGTGTGTATGAGTTTTTTTGTTTTGACATCTTTGCGCATTTGTACAGTTTGGTCAGATGTGCATTATCAGCCTACACAAAGTGATGGATGACAAAGAACAATTAAGAACAATAGCCTACACGGTTGTTGGCCATTAAAATGAGGGGCGTGTGGGTGTCTGACAAAGTCGAATGAATGACAATAAAATGTAATGCAAACTAGAAAAACAAGAAAAGAAATAGGAACGAAAACAACACATGTCAGAGGACTGATTGTTTGGGTAGATAAAGCCAATAAATCCATCACTGAATACATGAGAAGAACAATAATCACAAAGCATAAATTATGATGCAAAGTTAAAAGTTTAGTTTGTTTATAGCAGCAGGATTAGGTGCTCTAGAAACTTTATTAATAATGTTTTAGTGTTTGTTACAGGGCTGGTCACCATTGCCAGTAACTGATCTTCTAACTGTAGATACCCTGAAAGGCCTGCAGAATCTTTTTCTGCGGAGCTGCAGCGTGTGAGGCAGCAATATCCAGAGGAGAGAAAAGAGTCCAGCATGGAGGCTGTTGGAATCGGGGTCAAAGAGAATATGAGAAATGCTGATGTTTTTAAGCACGGATAATATCTCTGAGCTTTGGGAGGGAATCAATGCCAATTCCAAGATTTGCTTACAAGGATTTGTTTCCACTGGATGCCTCATACACTTATATGTCTTGGCATGTGATTTTAAAGGGAATACTTGACATTTTGATTTTTTTGTTGGCTACAAGCTGCAGACCTTCCCTATTGTGAGAAAGCATGCTTTGGCCCTTCAGTTTCTCTGTAATGTGTTTTTGGACCAGATCATTTAAATCCTACAGCCTGAGTGGCCACTGAGACTTGGCCGATATGTGAAGGGTCAACAAGCTGAGAAAAAGTTGGCCATGGCTGAAATTTTCATGCTCTTCGTCTGTCAACATTCAGTCAATTACTGTACTTGTGATGTGATTTCCATGGACAATAGTTTTGCCTGGCGGGTGAAAAATAAATGACAGGTTGATTACACCCATTCAAAGCGTCCCAGTTTTCTGCAAATGTTAATGAAAGACTGCAAGATTTAACCTCTAACTATAAAAAATAATAGAGAAGAACTGCATTCATCACTGGGGTCAACAGCGAGCTCTGCTGCAATTTTAGATATTTATGCTTTCAATGAGTGCTACCTACTGTAATTAATGGTTGCTTGGTAGCTGTGGTAAAACTTAAAATATCTACAACAGAAATGGTACAAAAAATATGTGACTTGACTCTGATGGCTTTGTATTTGTTGAAGATCAATACATACCTATATTTCTGATAATCAGCACTGATTAGTTCACCCAAATTAAAAAAAAACAGTATTTTCTCAGTGGAAATACTTTTTACTGAAGAAATTGTTTCTATGATAATTCTTCCTATAACTGTTGACAGCATGTTCCATGGATTATCCAGAGTAACAGGAACACTGTCTTTGGAAAGAGATGTTGCTGTTTATTTTTTTAATGAACATTTTCAATGCTCTGCACACCACAAAATTACAAAATCACACCTCCACTGTATTGGGGTGGAGGCAGAAATCTCAGAAAGAATATCTCAAAACCTGGACATCACTAGTGGTAAGTAAGAAAATCTGTGCATGGCAACCCTTTAAAGAAATCTTAACCTTTTGGGAAATATGCTCTTACGCTTTCTTGCCAAGAGTTAGATGAGAAGATCACATCTCATGTCTGTACACTAAATATGAAGCTAGTGCCAGAAGATGGTTAGCCTAGCTTAGCATAAAGATTGAAAGCAGGGGGAAACAGCTAGCTTGGCTCTATTCAAAGGTAAAAAAAATCTGCCCGCTAGCATTTCTTACTAATCTCACTTAAAAATTAACACGTATCATAGTTTTTAAATCCATGGGGTTGGAACAATGACTTCCATTAAGTCTCCACTGATTGCTTGGCATCCTCATGGTGACAACAAGACTACAGGAAATCACTGCTCCCGGCCAAGAAATAGTCACCACAACTTGTCTTTTCAATACTTTGGTTTTTCTATGTACTAAATATACAAAATGTATTGTGTTAATCTGTGAGCTGTAGAGTTGTCTGTGGGCGTACTTTTTAAACTGTGGACAGAGCCAGGCTAGCCGTTTCAGCCTGCTTTCTGTCTATATGCTAAGCTAAGCTAACCGTCTTCTGGGTCCAGCTTTATATTTAATGGACGGGCATGAGTGTGGTAGAGTCTTCTCGTCTAACTCTCAAGAAAGCAAATAAGCGTATTGTTGAGCTATTCCTGTAAAGATGACAAACTGATTGACAAGAAGAAAAAAAAGCAGAATTACTCAACCATTTTAAACATATGAGTGTTCCACTTATTAAAAAAGTCTGTCTCCCTCTCTGCCCTACACATTCAGGATGATGTAGAAGAAAAGATATAGACTAAAAGAGTGTCACCTGGACCTAACATGAATCTAAAGCAATATACAATTGATCCACACTGCTGGAAATCACCCAGAATAGCTGAGGGAACCTTCAATGTGAATGCTGCGGTCTTTTTTTTGTCAGCCAGTCCATGATAACGCATTGGATTGAGGCAAGAACCGGAAGGGTGACTTTATGCTTTTCAGGATTCAAAAGGAAAGGTCTTGGACCCTCACTACCTGAGGAGCTCCCCTTCAAAGAAACTCAATTTTCACTTAAAAGGCAGACTGATCTGCCACCCTTCTCTCTTGTTCCTTTTCTCCTCTGTTCTCCTTCTGTGTCCACTGAGTTGTTCCCCCAGCCTGGACGAAGGACGATTACAAAAATCTGTCACCCAGGAAATCCCGACACTTTATTTCCTCTCAGACAAAGAGCTAGTGATGGGTGATGAGTTTGTAGCTGCTGGGGGATTTGACAGACTCTGGGGGAATAATAAAGCAATTTCAGCCTGCCAGGAAAGTCGGAGGAAGGAGAGGGAAAAACACACACGAGGAAGATATAAATCACTTGTGTGATAGCTACAGTTTTTTGGTGGAGAAATGAGACAGTTAAATTGTACAGAGAGATGGGTGGCTTGACCAGAGCGTACCTGCGGTGGAGAAATTACACAGTGGCCAAATAAAGATTTATTGTAAAGGGTGAGCACTAGAAAATACAGGTACTATGTGATGGGTTGGGGGGGCTTTAACAACCTGTGCTGGTATTATTTTTATGTCCACTCACTGACACATTATGAAGTGACACAAAAATTGATAGACAGTACATAAAAAATAATAGAATATATAAAGTGTACTGTAATATATTATTTATATAATGCACAAAATATTTATGTATGCAAGTTGGAAGGTTAAATAGATATATTGTATACCGAATGTAATGCGACATATACAATGTAATGTATAATATGTATATAGCTATACTATGAAATTTGAAATAAAATATACAGTATATTTTGCATTGTTTAATATTTTATTGCATGGTATGGTAAATTATATCATGTTTAATATAAAAATGTAGAATTATATTTTTATTGCTTTAAAGACTAGTATCATTCTTACGTCCACCTACAGACACACCATGTAACACAAAAATGAATATACCATATATACAGTATATTCACTATTGTTACGGACAGAGTAGCCGGAGACGATGGTAAGGATACAGAGAATGTTTATTGCAACACAGGAGTATAATGGAGTGAAATAGATACTGTCCTTTATCTTACGGATGGCGGAATCGTGTGTGCACTGGGGCGACACACACGGAAGACAGGAAACACACAGGAGCTCTGGATACAGGAGACAGACGGGAGCCAGGAGTAGGAGCGACACACTCAGGAGATTTGAGACAGACAGGAGCCGGGGTTCGGAGTTCCAAGGGGTAAATTTCCAATGAATCGTAGTGGTGAGTCCGTGAAGTATACTTAGGAAGACTGCTATAATCTGTCCTTAGTATTAACGAGACCGGACACTGACTGAGGTGCGGAGCTGGGTTTTATAGGGAGTAGGGTGGTTGATTAAGTGCAGGTGTGTAATGGTTGACAGGTGTTGGGAATTAGTACTCCGGTGAGGGAGTGCGGTGTGGCTGTGATGAGGTGGAGCCTGGCGTGTCTGTAACAGTACCCCCCCCCTCACGGTCCGCTCCTGAGGACCGGAAACCCCGACGCCGCGGCGGCCGTCCTCTTCCTCGGGGGGCTGGACGATCCGGATGATCTGCGTGGAATTCCGTCAGAAGAGAAGGGTCGAGAATGTCATGTCGGGGAACCCATGACCTCTCCTCTGGACCGTACCCCTCCCAATCCACCAGATATTCCAGAAGGCCACCACGGCGTCGGGAGTCCAAGACCTCGCGGACCTGGTAAGCGGTACCATCCTCTAAGAGAAGCGGTAAGGGGGCATCTGTCGTTTCGCCAGGCTCTGTGGAGACAGGAACAGAGGGATAAAATGGTTTCAGTAATGAGACATGGAAAGTAGGATGGATCTTGTACTGGGCTGGTAACTGGAGTTTATATGTGACAGGGTTGATCTGTTCGATTATGGTAAAGGGGCCAATGAATCTGGGACTTAGCTTTCTGCAGGGCAGGCGCATCCTGATGTCGCGAGTGGATAACCAGACCTTCTGGCCGGGTAGGTATCTTGGAGTGGTGGATCTCCTAAGATCGGCCGTCAGCCTGCGCCTGCAGAGTGCTCTCCGTAGTTGATGATGAGCTGCGTCCCAGACCCTCTCGCTCTCTCGGAACCAGTGATCCACAGCTGGAACTTCTGAGGGTTCCCCAGACCATGGGAAGAGAGGGGGCTGGTAACCGAGTACGCACTGGAAGGGAGTGAGTCCAGTAGATGGTTGACGTAGGGAGTTCTGGGCGTACTCGGCCCAGCCCAGGTACTGGTTCCAAGAGTCCTGGTGGTCATGGCAGAAGGTACGTAAGAAACGCCCAATGTCCTGAATCTTCCTCTCCGTCTGACCGTTGCTCTGAGGATGGTAGCCAGAGGAGAGGCTGACGGTCACACCCAGGAGGGAAAAGAAGGCTTTCCAGAACCGGGAGATGAATTGTGGCCCTCGATCAGAAACTATATCCTCCGGTAACCCGTAGTACCGAAAGACATGGTTAAATATGCATTCGGCAGTCTCCATAGCCGTGGGCAGTCCTCGAAGTGGGATGAGGCGGCAGGACTTCGAGAACCGGTCCACGACTACAAGGACACAGGTGTGATTGTCTGAAGGAGGGAGATCTGTGATGAAGTCCACCCCCAGGTGTGACCAGGGTCTGTTGGGCGTCGCCAGGGGACAGAGTTTGCCTGCGGGAAGATGACGTGGAGATTTAGATATGGCACATTCTGTACAACCCTGGACGTACCTTCTCACATCCCTCGCCATGCTTGGCCACCAGAAGCGTTCCCGTAGCAGCGAGAGGTTCCATTGGCCCCTGGGTGACCAGTGCCCAACGAGGTATGAGAAGTATGGATGAGTTGATTACGCTGGAGTCTCGGAACGTACTGTAGACCGGGGGGACAGCCCGGCGGAGTACTGGTGGAGACATTGGAGGAGGGAACTGAATTCTCGGACCATAGTATGGGATTGACGAACACGTGCTGAGGTATAATGGGTTCAGGGTCATCTGTAGTGATCTCGGGAGCGTGTGGCCGGGACAAAGCATCTGCCTTGATGTTCTTAGAACCGGGACGGTAAGAGATCTGGAAATGGAATCTGGTAAAAAACAAAGCCCAACGTGCCTGGCGGGGTTAAGACGTTTGGCCTGTTTAATATACTCCAGATTTTTATGATCAGTTAGAACCGTAAAGGGGTGCTGGGCGCCCTCCAACCAATGCCTCCATTCCTCTAAGGCCAACTTCACGGCCAGCAGTTCTCGGTCACCGATGTCGTAGTTCATCTCCGCCGGGCTGAGTTTCCGGAAAAGAAAGCACATGGGTGGAGTTTAGCTGGGTTACCATGAGGTTGGGATAGCACCGCTCCTACCCCAGTCGTAGGCGTCCCACTTCGACTGTAAATGGTTTTTCTGGATCTGGATGAGTAAGGAGCGGTGCGCTGGAGAAGGTCCTCTTGAGGAGGTCAAAAGCTTCTTGAGCAGCTGGTGGCCAGGACAGAGACTTGGGCTTATTACGAAGGAGGTTGGTTAAGGGGTTGACTATCTTGCTGTAATTGCGGATGAAGCGACGGTAAAAGTTTGCGAACCCCAGAAATCGTTGCAGTTCCTTTACCGTAGTTGGTGTGGGCCAATTCCGGATGGAATCCACCTTCCCCTCGTCCATCTGGATGCCACTACCACTGATGGTATAACCAAGGAACTGCACTGTAGTCTGATGGAATTCACACTTCTCCGCTTTGAGAAAGAGGTGATGACTTCTCAGGCGTTCTAGGACCTCCGCAACATGTAGGAGATGATCCTCTGGGCTCCGGGGTAGTAGATCAGTATGTCGTCTATGTACACGATTACGAATTTGTGAAGGAACTCCCGGAGTACCTCGTGAATAAAGTCCTGGAAGACAGAGGGGGCGTTGGCCAGACCGTAGGGCATTACCAGGTACTCATAATGGCCCGTAGGTGTTACGAATGCCGTCTTCCATTCGTCCCCCTCACGTATTCGGATCAGGTTGTAGGCGCTGCGGAGGTCCAACTTGGTGTGTAGATATAGTGGCACCGCGTGGTTGTTCCAGCGCAGCAGGGACGAGGGAAGTGGATACCGGAACTTGACTGTGATCTTGTTGAGGGCTCGATAATCCACACAGGGCCGCAAGCCTCCATCCTTTTTGCCACGAAGAAGAAGCTTGAGGCTGCTGGAGAAGTGGACGGTCGGATGTAACCCTGAGCGAGGGCTTCCTCGATGTACTCCCCCATGGCTTTCTGTTCCGGAATAGACAACGGATAGATCTTTCCATGGGGCACTGGTTCACCCGGGATGAGGTCTATTGCGCAGTCCCATGGCCGGTGCGGTGGCAACTGAGAGGCTCTCTTAGGGCAGAAGACATCCTTATAGGCGGAATAACATGGCGGAATCTCCACTGACTGCTTCTCTCTGGGACTTTCGACGGATGTGGTGCACAAGTGGAGACTCTGAAGGCGGGATGTCGATGGTTTGGGTCGGCGAGGAAGCAGCCAGGGAAACAGGACTGACCCCATTTCAGGACTTCTCCAGTAGCCCAAGAAACGATGGGGTCGTGGTGTTCCAAACATGGGCGCCCTAAGATTACCTCTACAGTTGAACCCTCCAGAACCATTAAACGTTGTTGTTCCTCATGCAGCAGGCCTACCCGGATGGTGACAGGATGGGTAGCCCTCTGTTGCCACGGCGACTGATGGATTTTCCAGTTATGGCTCGGACTTGGTAACTGGTGGGAGTGATGGGCGTCTTGATGCCAAGCTGACAGGAACCGGAGATGAAATTGCCGCTGACCCGGAATCAATGAGGGCTTGTACTGGAACGGACACATTATGGGTCACCAGAGTTATTTCAGACAGGGGTTTTGCAAGGAGACTAGGAAGAATCACACTCACCATAGGACGTGGTGGTCTCACTGGACAGGTGGCCCTACTATGTCCAGAAGCTCCACAGTACAGGCAAAGTCCCGGGTCAGCCGTCTCTGCCGCTGCGTCAGATGATAGGAGTCCACCTGCATGGGTTCGGATTCAGGTTCTGGAGGGCGGAGTTTCTCTGGCGGACGGAGGTTGCGTGTGAGTGATGGCTGGTCCTGGTGTTCTGGGTAACACGCGTCTGCATCTGAGTAGCCACCCGAATGGCTAACTGGATAAACCGTTCGAGGCCGATGGTGTCCTCGTATGCAGCGAGATGCAATCTGACCCGGGGTTCCAATCCCTGACGGAAGGTGGTAATAAGGGACTGCTCGTTCCATCCACTAGCTGCCGCGAGGGTTCGGAATTCCAGGGCGTAGTCCTGGATCGACCGCTGACCTTGTTTCAACTGATATAATTTCTCTCCGGCCGAGGAATCTCCAGCTGGTCTTCCGAACACCTCGCGGAAGTGCTCCAGGAAACTCGTCAGGGATTGAGTGACTGAACTGTTCTGAGACCAGATAGATTCGGCCCACTGCAACGCTCTCCCCTGTAGCTGAGAGATGACGAAAGCCACTTTTGAGCGTTCAGTGGGGTACAGGGAGGATTGCATCTCCAGGACCAGGGAACACTGTAGGATGAATCCGTTGCAGTCCTCCGCCAGGCCAGAGAATGGCGCTGGTTTGGCCATGGGACTGGGACATGGCGGAACTGCTGGAGTGACCGAAGCGGAAGCGGAAGCATCGGAGGTGGAGGTAGATGGCGATGAAGCGATGAGACCCCGGCGTAGAATCTCCAGTAACTCCTGTACTGGATCGGTGGTACTCATGCTGAGTATAGTTGTCTTCTATGGTCCGGTCTTCTGTTACGGACAGAGTAGCCGGAGACGATGGTAAGGATACAGAGAATGTTTATTGCAACACAGGAGTATAATGGAGTGAAATAGATACTGTCCTTTATCTTACGGATGGCGGAATCGTGTGTGCACTGGGGCGACACACACGGAAGACAGGAAACACACAGGAGCTCTGGATACAGGAGACAGACGGGAGCCAGGAGTAGGAGCGACACACTCAGGAGATTTGAGACAGACAGGAGCCGGGGTTCGGAGTTCCAAGGGGTAAATTTCCAATGAATCGTAGTGGTGAGTCCGTGAAGTATACTTAGGAAGACTGCTATAATCTGTCCTTAGTATTAACGAGACCGGACACTGACTGAGGTGCGGAGCTGGGTTTTATAGGGAGTAGGGTGGTTGATTAAGTGCAGGTGTGTAATGGTTGACAGGTGTTGGGAATTAGTACTCCGGTGAGGGAGTGCGGTGTGGCTGTGATGAGGTGGAGCCTGGCGTGTCTGTAACAACTATATATATTTAGCATTCACAAATATATATATCTGGGATATATATATCCCAGATATTCGAGTTTGAATTTGAATGCAGTTTTTGAATAGTGAGTACTTGAATTTTCTATTTGAATTTGTGAATGCTAAAAATATATATACTGGAAATAAAGTTGCACATTCTTAAATTAACCATTAACTAATTTCAAAGAGGGGAACTCAGACCACATAAATTCAGATTTTCAGTGCTATATATTAAGTGATGTTGAAATGTCAACATTAAAAATTCAGTAGTGATGAAATTTCTAAATCAGGTATTCAAGTTGCTTATAAGGTTCAAACCTTTATGGCCACTTTTTGCTTCCATACATGTGCCCATACAGTGTTGTTGAAAATATCAAATTCAGACAGATGACACTGACCCAGGCAGCAGCATTTTAGTGAAAAAATGCCTTTGGAACTGGCTTAAAAGTTATCCAATGTTTACTGCTGTATGTGTGTGTCAGAGGATATAACTTTCTGGAGTATTTCTGATTCAGTGTTTGAAATAAGAATTCACATGTTATTAGTAAAAAATCAAGAATTTTAAATACTAATTGTATTCAATCAGCTTTGAATGGCAGTGTATTGGATCATTCCAAATTTTTGTATTGGATCATGGACTGTGTATTATGATGCGTATTGAATTGTCTGAGAGGGAGTCATACACGAACAACCAACCCTGTGATCAGTGGACGACAAGCTCTACCCAATATATGTTGCATATAAAAACATTATATTAGTTAAATATATATTTCATATATAACATTTCAAATGTACAGTTGTAGTCATATTTATACTAAAAACATACACATTTTCAGAAAGTGATGGAAATAAAATTTTGATGGAAAAATATGAGAAGTGCCATATTATTTTAAGCTAGTGCTCACTCTGGAATTGCCTCTTGGCATATATTTTATACACTGGAGGCAGCACACACACATAAACAAACCCAACCTACAATCCCCTTCACACACATAGTCTCACTCTTACGATTTCACTCTGCATTGCTTCGTTGAATAAAACAAGTGAATCATTGTGGATTTTTGCAGTTGGGACAGTGAAAGAAAATATTACGGAAACATTTCTGACTCTACATAACAAAACATGGGGTGATTATCATGTATCACTGTAGACAAAACAAAACAACATATCTCATTATAGTGCAGCTCTCACCGCAGTCTAGCTCTCTGCTGTAGGGAGCACCCAGCAAATGTAAATTGCTTCAGTCAGAGTAGACACCAGACAACTTTCTCACTTCATATTGTAAATCCACAGATACAGAGGTTTTTGGAGATTCGCAGTCTCACAGCGATATTTCACAATGACAGCAGCAACTACTATCAACCGCCCCTAAGCTTTTCATGTCGTTTTTCTCCTGACGTCCCATCCATCATTAACTGTCACATTACAAAGTTCCAGCAGAAGAAAAGAGTGTTTTTCTTTCCTGCTCATCAATCGACATTACAAAATTTCCAAGTTCAGCTCAAACTGCCCATATTACCTGCTGCGCTGTATGAGGGGCTGTGTGGCGTCAGTAGGCTTGTTTGATTATAGGAATTGTGTGCTCTTTATTATGGTAATGGATGCCTTTCACAAACAGCACCTTGTAACCTTTGCACTCCAAGAGCATTAAATTATTTTGAGATGCTGCTTTAATGGCAAAGTTGTATAATCAACTGCACGTTGACATTTAAAACATGAAAATTGCAAAATTGGAGTGCCGTGTGTGTCCACTGGGTAAATGGTGGAAGTGGTGTTTGGTGGCAGCGGATGGGGCCAGCATCTGCTGAAAAATGATCTTAAGCTGCCTGCCGGAGGCAGGGTGCTTAAAGTGGCGGTCCCTTTTTTTAGACAGGGGCACTTTGGCTTTATTTGACAGTTCACAGCAAAGAGAGGCAGAAAATGGAGAGAAAATAGACAGAGTTCAACCTCTTCTCATAATAATATAAAGTGATGCAGCTTCATGGATGAAGAACAGGCTGTGTCCTGATTTCTATGCAATGCAGGTTTGTACTTACAAATTGGAGGACGCAAGGGGATAGAGCTGGTTTGATTAAGAGTGGTGCAGTGAGTAATACTCACACACACACATAAACAAACCCAACCTACAATCCCCTTCACACACATAGTCTCACTCTTACGATTTCACTCTGCTGCGCCTCACCACACAGTGCAGCGCTCTGGTTCAACAACTCCCTCTGTGGGGAGCGAGGGAGGCTGCTTCAGCCCAGCCAACCATTGGAAACTCATTATTACAGTACTAAGTGATGGATCATTTCCAAATGATCTCCACGTACACCTCAACAATTAAGCCACCAGCAAGGCAATTACAGATTGGCTATATAGCGGTGGGACACTGATGTATTGCCAGGCTTTAACCTTTTGGCTAGCGGACAGATTACACTTATTAAGCCACAGCGTTATTGGACCAATAAAAATCGTTGTGCGGCCATATCAGCCCACATAACTGCAGAGTGGACATTCTTCTTGCTGGAGGACTGTGCTGGTAGAGGCGCTGTTAAAAGTGGTGTTTGAGGGGAGAGTAGAGGAGAGGAAAGGAAAGTAGAGGTCAGGCAAATCTCTGTTTGCTGATAACGCTGAATTCTTCCTTTTCATCCTGGCAACATTTTGCTTTCATACATTTTGTGTCATAATCTCAGACACATAAACTTACTACAGAGATTCATCTTTGGTAATACTCTGACTTTTAGTTGGTCGGCAGCCCACCACTTTGGTCCCGACTGAAATATCTCAACAACTATTGGATGGATTGCCAATTGTGTACAGACATTCATGTTCCCCACAGGATGAAATGTAATTTATAATAAACTTTGGTGATCCTCTGACTTTCCATCTAGTGTCATCTTTAGGTAAAAAAATTATAATTTGTCCAATGCTTTGTTTTATGACCAAATACCTGCAAAACTAATGACATTCTCATCAGCCTCAGCGGTACTTTGTGTTTAGTGCTTATTAGAAAATGTTAATATGCCAACAAGCTAAACTAAGATAGTGAACATTACCTGCTAAACATAAGCATGTAAGCATTGTCATAAAGCGCAAGGAGCTATTTCGGGCGTTCCTGGTTCCAACTGAGTACTGCTACAACTTGGATTGGCATGGAACTCTCCTGGTTGAATCATCAGTACAAATTCTTTGATTAAAAGTCATAGGTACAAGTCATAGGACCGCATGCGTAAAAACTTTGGGGGAGCAGTTAAGTCCCAAGGTGCATTTCAGCAACAAACATCCAAGCACCAAGCTTAAAATTCTGTTACGTGTACTGCATACGGCAGATTACAGTGTTGAGAAAACTGAAAAAACATCAAGTTGACTTTTGGATTCTGGGTCAATTTTGGATGAATTCAGCAACTTTTGTTCTTAAATTCAATGACAATACATTTTGAATTTGCTACAGCTCTGCAAGTCTGGCTGCTTCTCCATGGCATGTCGGACAAAACCTGATTTCTCAGAGACAAAAGTTATAATAAAACTGGTTAATACAGGTGATTGTGTGTAAAAAAACTGCCTCTGCTCAAAATCAGCTTGTATCTGTCTGCTTAGATTTTAAAAGTTTGGTTCAGCTGAATTCTCTAGCCCCTCCGTAACTGTGACGAAATAGGCAAGACTCCGAGGTCTGTTACGTATGTTGATCTATTATGCTGTCCATGCTACACTACTGAGCGGTGATCAGTCTCCCCCATCTCCCATGACCCACCACATTACACACTACTTAGCTCTCTTACTCCTCTGTTGCATTTTTAAAAAATGTGCTGGGAGGATTCTAGCAGAATTTGATGGTGTAGTTACCTTTTAAGAAATACTTGCTATGGGAATACAGAATGCGGAAAAACACTTCCGGAAACCAGCGACTACGCCCACTTCGCAACTCTATTGTTAGCATGCTCTAACATTAACGTCGCCCCTCATGCTACTAACGTGGCTGTAGACTCTTAGTGTTGATAAACAAATAAGACACCATAAATCATTGTGCTTTGGGCAAATTATTTCATTGGATTGAAACAAACTCTGCAAGCTGTTTACGTTCTTCCTTTTCTGAAAATGATCAGATTCAAAAGAAAGTCAGATTAATTTGACATCTCCACAGAAACAAACGTAGGCTGCCAAACCATAAGTTACAGTTTATCTACTGTGACACTCACTTGTAGGCTAGCTCACATAAAGCTATCAGCTGAAACTCGAGGTGACAAGATGATAGGAGAGAAATCAGTTTAAATTGGGTGGAAGAGCAATGAATCCATGCACACACTGGAAAAAAAAACACAAGAACAGTGAGTGAGCAAGTTACGTGCTGATGATAAAATGAAGAGAAACAGATTGAAAGAGAAAAGATGGAAATAAACGAACAACTTTTTCCACAGTAATGAGGACAGATTAATTCAAAGCCACGTGCTGCTGCTACAGTCCTTAATTAACTGTCTCTGTGTAGAGGCGAAGTTATGAGTTTGACAGCAGCTCCTTTCTCTTTCTTCTTTGTGGCCCTCCTCTTTTTCTTCCTACTGATATTTCATTAAAAAACCCACATATGCTCTGTCACTTGAAACATCTAGGAATATATAAAGAATGTAATATTTGAAATATCTAGGGAACAGGTGGGAATGTCAATTCTTTACACTGAAAAAAAAGACTACCTCTTGTTCTCAGTTGCATCATTGTGCAAAGTGTGTTTTACTTAGATAACATTCCCATGTCTTTTATAGACTGGTAAGACTTTGTTCACAGCCAAAAGGAGAGATAATTGAAATATTCTTGCTGTTCATTTGGAAAGATCATTCTGCATTTGCTTGTCAAACTGTACATGTCTGACTTTTTTAGGGGTTCATTAACTATTTCTATAGGAATATTCCAATCAATTTCTCCTGGCTGATCATTAAAGTTTCATTCTGTTTAATTTCTTGAAATTCAGGAATATGAATGCACAAGAACCATATCTAGAGTGGAGAATAGAGCAAAATGAACCTTCTTGTTAAAGAAAAATGGCAAACTGAAATGTCTTTTTATTGCAGGAATAGTAGAGGCCATGTAAGTTAAAAACCTATTGAATAAGACATTAGTTTTTTTCTTCACTTCACTTGCCCATCTTAAAATACTGTTCATTCAATCCCACTTAATCAACAGACAAGGAAGTGACAGACAGAGACATGTGGCTTGTTTTTGATGAGATAATGGCATGATGACAACAGACTAAATAAATGCAACAACAGAGTGAGACTTAATGTTTCATTTAACAGAGACAATAATAAAGATGTATTTTTCTAAAGTAAAAGTAGGGATGGAAAGAGTACTAGAATATTTTACTCAAGTAAAAATACTGTTACTTTAAAGAAATTTTACTCAAGTACAATTTTTTAACCTATGCTGTGGTACAATAAAACTAACCTTAACCGATATTGATGTAAGTCTTTATTATATTGCATTGTTGTACTGTTCACAAACTGTTAAGCCTGGCCCTGGTATGACTACTTGTTACAGTAACGAGAGTAAATGTAATTTGTTATTTCTAGCCCTGAGTAAAAGTTACCAAAAGTATTGTTTATTAAATAATTGCTTGATTCAATATTTTGAGGTATAGTGACCAATTGCAGAGGTTACCAGTACTTCTTTCTAACCCCACACCACCAGATTTTTTTCATTTTCAAACTTGTAGTCTTCAGACCCAACCAACCCTGACTCCCGAAGACCTGTAAACAGACTTTCATGTGTAAAATCGGTGGAGTTCGAGGTGCATACTACATAACCACAACGTCCAACTCTCTCCATGTTTCACTGACTGTCAAATAAATGTAAAAATCTTAAAAAAGTTATGCTGCAGAAATGACTTAATTGAGAGAGATTTATCTTCAATTTGTTTCTCCAGTTAAACACATTGTGAGCTGCCTCAGGGGCCCAATTGTTAGTGATTTGTAACCTCTTAGAAGGCAAACACACATGCACACGCAACATAGCATATGGTAAACAACATGATGTTTGGATTCTGCTGAATTTATCTGATTTAAATCACAGTCACAAACTGTACATCCACTTATTATCATCAATCTCCTATTGTGATATTAATCCCAGCTAAACTTTGGCATTATGATGACAATTCTTAATGTATTACAAGAGTGTTGTAGTAGCTGCTTGCCACTTTAGATTATTTTTAGTGGGCCTACCAGCTGTGCACAACTACTGGCTGCCATTCTTTCTGATAGTGGGGTGAAATTGAAGAACAGTTGGGCTTTGTGAACGTTGATAAGGGATCCTGAACATAGCTTTAAGTATGAACTCTAAACTGCTGGTAGTCTCAAGGTTTGCTCAGACAGAAAGAGAAGCAAATTTTTGCCTCATGTCATCAGTGCAAATTTGGACCATTAGTGTTTATTCACCCCAAACAGCCATTGTACCAACTGTACATTAGCTGTAAGCTAGCTAGCAACGGACGCACCGACTGTGTGTGTGGGCCTGCAGTAACATCTTAACCCAGAGAGAAAGAGTGAGAGAGAAGCACAAACTATTTACATATTTACAAACTATAACATCCTAATCCAAAGATCCAGAGAGAGTGAAGCTGCCTGCCCCACACTGAATGCCTGCGCACAGCGCAAGAGGAGAAGGAGAGAGAGACCCCTGCGCTGCATGGCAGCATGCAGCATGCATGGAAATGAATTACAATATAATATATTGTAATATATAATATAATTATATTTGAATATATTTCTCACCTTTTCCCTGATGGTCTGAATAAGTCGCTAAATTTGTCACAAGTCGCTTTTTAGAAATAGTCGCTAAGAAGGTTTGAAAAGTAGCTAAATCTAGCGACTATCTAAAATTTGGTTTGCTGAACACACAGTTAGTCATTACCAGACCTCTCACCAAAGCTGGCTTTCGCATTGTCAGACGTGACTTACCAGGATTTTTTTTACAGTACAATGAGTGGGCGTCACGGCAATAACCGTGACAGTACCCCCCCCTGCTTACGGGAAATCCAGTTTGGTTCTTCAGGTCCCTACCCCTCCCAGTCAACCAGGTACTGGTAACCACGGCCTTGATGGTGCACATCCAGCAACTGCTGGACCATGAAGGCAGGATTATCATCGATGATCACTACACAACAGAGAGGTGCCTCTAGGTCCTGAGTGGCCTGTTCCATCTGCCCGTTAGTCTGGAGATAAAAGCCATAAGAGACTCTGACAGAATGCCTTCCACACGGAGCCGAAACACATGCTGTACGAGGAGATCAGATCTCTAGGGCAGTGGGGAGTTTAGGGAGAGCCACAAAATGCACAGCATTGGGAAATGTGTCAACAATAGTGAGATTGTTGATACTGTGTTAAATTGAGAGGGAGGCAGTCCAATAACAAGAGCCAAGGCAATGTGCAACTGTGGCCGCCCAGGTACTGATTGGGGACAGAGTAGACCAGCGGGAGGTTGGTGAGAGGTTTTAACCCACACAGAACAGGCAGTAAAGAAGGCTTGAGTCTCAGCATTCATAGTGGGCCACATGGGAGAGACAGAGTGCGATTGATCCCCGGATGGCAGGCGAGCCGGGAAGCATGGACCCATTGGAGAACCTGGGACAAAGAGACAGTTAGGGGGACCAGAACCAGGATCAGGCTGCTGAGCATGTCTTACCAGGGACTAATTTTCCCAAGTCAAGTTCCCCCACATCACAGGAAGGAGGGAGAATAGTGTCTGGAGTAGAGGAAACTTTGTCAGGGACATGCTGACCTCTAGAGCGTCAGGCTTAACATTCCCAGAGCCAGGACGGTAAGTGATGGTGAAGTTGAATCTTCCAAAGGATAAAGCCCACTGGGCTTGACAGGAGTTGAGACGTTTCGTGTTCTGGATGTATGACATGTTTTTATGGTCTATCCAAACAATAAACGGATGCTCAGCCCCCTCCAGCCATTGTCTCCATTCTTCCAGAGCAAGTTTAACAGCTGAGAGTTCATGATTACCAACGTCATAGTTGCGTTCTGGAGTCAACCAGCGGGAGAAGAAGGATCAGGGATGGAGCTTCTGGTCTGACGTGGCTCACTGGGATAGCACAGCTCCAACCCCAGTGTCAGAGGCATCCACCTCTACAATAAATTGACAGGAAGAGTCTGGTTGGACGAGTATGGGGCCCGAAGTGAAGCATCTCTTGAGCTCTGTAAAGGCTCCGTCAGCTTCAGGGGTCCAGGAGAATGATGAGGCTGAAGAAGTCAATCTGGTGAGAGGTGCTGCAACATGGCTGTAGTCCCTGATAAACCTCCAGAGGAACCGTTAGAGTTGCTTGAGAGAGGTGGGTTTTGGCCACTCCGCTACTGCCTGAATCTTCTCTGGATCAGTCTTCACCTGCCCACTCTCTATACAACTCGAACTCGCACTTCTCAGGTTTTACAATCAGCTTATTATCCAGCAGTCTCTGAAGCACTTGTCGAACATGATTAAGTTCTTGCAGAAGATGAGGATGTCATCCAAGTACACAAACACGGAGCGGTTCAGGAAGTCACAGAGAACATCATTCACAAGGGACTGGAACACTGCAGGGGCATTGGTGAGTCCGAAGGGCATGACCAAATACTCAAAGTGGCCGAGAAGGGTGTTGAATGCAGTTTTCCACTCATCTCCTTCCCTGATGAGGTGGAAGGCGTTTCTGAGGCGTTTCCAGCTTAGTGAAAACTGTGGCTCCTTGAAGAGGCTCGAAGGCAGAACTGATGAGAGGCAGAGGATACTTGTTTCTAATGGATATATTATTTAGCCCACGGAAATCAATACAGGGATGGAGAGATTTATCTTTTTTAGAGACAGAAGAAAGAAAAATAAAACGCACCCAGAGGGGAGGAAGAGTGATGGATTAAACCTGCTGCCAAGGAGTCATGAATGTACTTCTCCATGGTTTGCCTCTCGGGTCGAGACAGGTTGTATAGTTGATTGGATGGCAGAGGAGCTCCAGGAAGAAGATCTATGGTGCAGTCATATGGGCCATGAGGGGGCAGAGAAAGGGCATGCTATTTACTGAACACCTTTCCCTAATCATGATACACAGTGGGGTTAGAGGAGAGATCGGGGGGACAGGATCTGGAGAAACAGCTGCAGGTACAACAGGTGCCAGAGCTGATTGAAGACAGGATGAATGACAAAATGTGCTCCAACTCATCACCTCGGCAGCAAACCAGTCAATGTGAGGATTATATTTCTGTAACCAGGGCTTTCCCAAAACCAGGGGAGCATGGGAGGAGGGAATGACATGAAACTGGATGATCTCGCGGTGATTACCAGCCAGGAGCAGGTTCAGAGGCTTGGTCCGATGAGTGACACGGGCAAGGAGTCTTCCATCAAGAGCATTAGCATGAAGAGGGACGGATAACTGTTCGGTGTCAATACCAGCCTGAGCCACAAGGTTAGCATCCAAAAATTTTCATCAGCCCCACAGTCCACTAAAGCCACGGGAGGGAGAGTTTGGGGACTTATGACAAGTCTTGCATCTATTTGAATACATGTCCGGGGAAACTCAGAAAGAGATGACTGACTCACCAGAACCCCTAGTGCCACTGATGAGTCTTCTCTTTTAATCGGTGAGGACAGGAATCCAGGAAGTGACCAAACCGGCCACAGTAGATGCAGACTCCAGCTTTAATTCCTTCCTGGCGTTCGGCTGGGGTGAGATGGTTCCTGCCCAACTGCATGGGTTCAACTTCTGAAGAGACAGAGGAGGATCTGGATGCAGCATTAGGAACAGGGGAAGGCTCAGGACTGGCTCTCATGAGAAGTGGAGAATCTGAATGGGAGGATGACAAAGACTGCGGACGACTAGCTCTCTCCCTGCAGCCCTTTCTCAAAGTGATTATCTAGCCTGATGGCTAGGGAGACCAACCTAATTCATCCATGACAGACTCACTGAGCCCCTTAACGAAAACCCCTTGGACTCATTATTCCAACCTGACTCTGCTGCTGATGTCCTAAACTCTACTGAGTACTCTGCTACAATGTCACAATGTCTCTCTGGCAGAGAGACAAAAGCTGCTTACCGGTGTCTTTGCCCTTAACAGGATTTCCAATACAAAGTTCTCATGAGAGGAATTAGCCAAAGATGAACTCTCCCAAACAGCTGCTCCCCAAGTTTTAATAAATAGAATGAACTATAATATAATGAAATTAATATAATAGGCTAATATTTTGGTTAAAATCACATTTTAAGAATGTGAGTAGAGACTAGGCAACTTTCCATAGGCTTCTTCTTTTCCTTTCAGCTGTTCCCTTTCAGGGGTCGCCACAGCGAATCATGTGCCTCCATCTAACTCTGTCCTCTGCATCCTCTTCACTCACACCAATTAACTTCATGTCCTCTCTCACTACATCCATAAATCTCCTCTTTGGTCTTCCTCTAGACCTTCTGCCTGGCAGCTCCAACCTCAGCATCCTTTTATCAATATATTCACAGTCTCTCCTCTGAACATGTCCAAACCACCTCAATCTGGCCTCTCTGACTTTATCTCCAAAATATCTAACATGAGCTGACCCTCTGATGTACTCATTCCTGATCCTGTCCATCCTCGTCACTCCCAAAGAGAACCTCAACATCTTAAGCTCTGCTACCTCCAGCTCTGCCTCTTGTCTTTTCTTCAGTGCCACTGTCTCTAAGCTGTACAACATCGCTGGTCTCACCACCGTCTTGAACACCTTTCCTTTCATTCTTGCTGATACTCTTTTATCACACAACACACCTGACACTTTTCTCCACCCGTTCCAACCTGCTTGCACTCGCCTCTTCACCTCTTTTCCACAGTCTCCATTGCTCTGAACTGTTGACCCTAAGTACTTAAAGTCCTGCACCTTCTTCACCTCTGCTCCCTGTAACCTCACCGTTCCACCTGGGTCAATTACAGGACAGCAGACCGTTAACGGCACTGGCATCCCCCATCTGTCACTCAAAGCGGCCACGCTCTTAATTAACCCTGCTCCTAAGCTTCTAGCCTTGCTACCTTTCCACCTGGTCTCCTGGACACACAGTATGTCCACCTTCCTTCTCTGCATCATGTCAATCAACTCTCTAACCTTCCCTGTCATATTCCCAACATTCAAAGTCCCTACTGTCAGTCCTACATTCTTAGCTTTCCTCTTCTCTCTCTGCCTACGAACACACCTTCCTCCTCTCCTTCTTCGTCTTTGACCAACAGTAGTCCAATTTCCACCGGTACCCTGTAGGTCAACAGCACCGGTGGCAGTCGTTGTTAACCCGGGCCCCGACCGATCCGGTATGGAAGTCATTTTCACGATTCACATTTTCAATTTGGCATGTGTTTTACGTCGGATGCCCTTCCTGACACAACCCTCCGCATTTATCCAGACTTGGGACTGGCACAAGAAGACACTGGCTTGTGCCCCCTTGTGGTTGCATTTGTGCCCCCTTGTGGTTGCATTTGTGCCCCCTAAAATGTATTCTCACAGATTACTAATATAATAATAATATCTTTATTTATATAGCATCAAAACAAAGTTACAAAGTGCTTCACATAGAACACATAAAACATCAAATAAAAACAAATAAAACACAACAGTAACAGAATAAAAGTATTAAACGAACCATAATAAATAATAAAAACTAGAATCAGAAAATCTGGGAATGCGATAAAAGTAAATTTTAAGCTTGGATTTAAAAGAAGCCACTGACACCTGACGTATTTCGTTGGGCAGGTAGTTCTCGGGGCTTTTATTTCAAAAGCTCTGTCCCCCTTAGCCTCCTGTTAAGTTAGCATCATTAGCACAGCTGAGCTCTTGCTCGAAGGCTAACCCAAGGCTAATTCATTAGCTGGCTAATTAGATAACAAGCCATGTATGGTGAGTGCAGACATCAATACCTGCTAATTATTGCTAACATAAAAATAATACTAGAATTCCACTCACTGAAATACCGGAGCACAGACTGTTGGTACAATTAATCGCACAGGAAGCCATATTATTCTTAAGATATTTTCATGAAAAAGTCTCCAAAAGGCACAAATGCGGCTGAGAGGTCAAGTTCGGTGACTAGCTGAGCTAAGGTGACAGGCAGCTAACAGACAGCAGACCGTTAATGGCACTGGCATCCCCCATCTGTCACTCAAAGCGTCCACGCTCTTAATTATGCAGAACTTTAAGCCTTAATATAATGTAAACGTGTGAGACATGAAAATTCACCCCCCTCACAGTTGTCATGAAGGGGGAGATTAACTATAGAGACCAAAACTGTTTTTTGTACCAGGTTGTAAACATGTTTATTTCTACTGGCATTTTAACATGGGGGTCAATGGGGATTGACTCTCTTTTGGAGCCAGTCATTCGATGAACTGCAGTTTTTGGCACTTCTGGGTTGGCTTCAGTTTTCAGCCCCGGAGGTTGCCGCTTGAGATCAATGCATGGACAAACATTCCAATTTTGTCACCCTAGCTCAAAACTCTGCCATGCAGCCTCACAGTGCTGCTAGCATGAATGTAGATGCTTGTAAATTCTTCACACAACTCATACTTTGTGAGCGTTCTCACACTCTTGAATGTAGTTGCAAATACAAGACAAAACACTTCACCTTCTGCAAACCTACATCCAAACCAGAATGCTCCAGGTAAAAAAAAAAAAATGGAGCATGGCTAATTTAGAGCTTCTATAGTTTACCTCCAACATTCATTAATTATTGAATTATTCAAAAGCTATATCTCACTCTGATGCCATCACAGTAATTAGTTATCTAACTGTAATCGTAATATTGTTTGTTATTTGCTGCTATGGCCAAAAATTGAACATCATACTACAGAAAAATGTAATCAAACATATTGTTCCTTTAAATTCCCTGCAGTGCTGCTTAAAAAAAAGGTGGTGCGTGAAGTAGTGCAAGCCACAGTAGTTTGTTCTTTTCCTAAATTTAAAAGCATTGCTTTTAAATCTGAGCCAGCACTTCAGAACAAAACCAGCTTATCTATTTATTTAACACCCTGGTTGAGCTAGAAATTACGGTAATAGTTTTGGTCAATCAAGATGTACAACCATCACTGAAAAAGAACTGTTGCAAACACAGATAATGAGAGAGCTCCCTGTAGCCCTCTTTGGCTCCGTAGTGGAAGCTAAGCTATTGATTACAGCTCTGTGGGAGAGCATTGATTTTTATCTCAGAGTGAGTGAGTGAGAGGACTGAATCTACTCAGCAGAGGGAGGGTTCAACTTCAACAGCAAAGGGACAGTGGATGGGAAATAGGGTCAGGCTTGACTAAGTGAGTGAGTAAGCCACTTGCTTTTCCTGAATAATGTCAACCATAACACTACTTTTTAGGCTCCTATTTACTGATCCTTGTTTAATGTGTAATGAGATAGGCAGCATCTCTTCCTGAGAACATTTTATTATTCAGAGTGGCTTAGTTATATTTTTTACACATTCATTGGCATCATGTTTCTTTGTGAAGGGAATTTGATTATTCTATAAGTCTGAACATGAGTATTCTCTATGAAACATATTACATATAAAAGAACATATGGTATGACATGTGAAATATTTCACATATGTCTATAGTCACCTGTAGTTTTCAGACATTTTACCTGTGAAATATCATATATGCTTTTTCTTGAAAAGTTGGGTAGACAGTTGAAATACTGTAACAAAATGTTTACTTATGATGAATAACAACTGTATTTAGGCATAGGAGTTAAATGCTAACGTCAGCATGCTAATATGTTCACAGTTGAATTGTTAACATGCCAATGCAAGTAAAATGTTTACCATATTGTGCGTCTTATTTTAGCATGTTAGCATGCCATCACCTAATTTAAACTATTTTCTCTCTCATCATCTTCTCACCCTGTGTTTCAACTGATATCTTGTTTCTGAGTTGATCTGACTTTTGATTGTTTGGAAGAAGACTCATAATTCTCTGTAACGAAAGAAAGCAACAGGTTGCACATTTAACTTAAATTCAACAAAATCATTTGCCCAAAGCCAAATGGTGTCTCATTTGTTAAACAACAAGAGTCACAGCCATGCTAGCAGCTCTGTGAGGTTGTACTTATGCACAGTGATGCTTTGAACTAAATGCTAACATCAGCATGCTAACATGCTCACAATGGCAATGCTAACAAGCTGATGCTAAGTAGTATACTCTTTACGGTGTTAACCATCTTAGTTTAGTGTGTTACCATGCGAACATTTGCTAATTAGCATTAAATACAAAGTACAGCTGACTGATGGGAATGTCATTAGTTTTGCAGATATTTGGTCATAAACCAAAGTATTAGACAAATGCTGACCTGATGATGGTGCTACATGAAACATTAGGGGACCACCAAAGTTATATAAAGGAATATGAATGTCCAAATTTCATGGCAATCTGTCCAATAGTTGTTGAGATATTTCAGTCTGGACCAAAGTGGTGGACCAACTGATTGACTGACATTGGCATCCCTAAAACCTAAAATTCATACAGAGATTTTTTGATGAATGGCTATGGTCCTCTCAAGTTTATATCTTGGAATATCATTCTATCAAAAGTTAAATGCTATTTATTTAATGCCGCTACCGGTGGGTCAGAAGTCAGGGAGATCAGGGTTAGTTTTTTCTGAAGAGCCTCTTAGAGTGCAGAACCTTTCTCTATATGATGGGGCTGTTCTTCTTTGCTACATATACCTGACACTTCTACTTGGATGAGCCTGAACTCAAGAGTGCAAACTTTTCAATTTAATTTACCTGGATTTAAAAGGATTTATAGCCTTGCACAAGCATATCTCAGCAGGGCAACTACGGCCCCTGTAATGCTTATCAGTTAAATTTTCCATATAAAAAATTTAAAATAGAATTGGTTACCGGCTGTCGACTGGACAAACTTGTACTGAAACACATTTATAAAGACAGTTGTAAATGCTGAGTGTTTGTTGCAAAGGAGTACTGAAGGAATTGAGTTGAGATAAGAGGATCTGCATGGAGCAGCTGCACAGCCAGGGAGCAGGATGACCACAGCATCACTACAGGAGACATGTGAGGGAAAAGAGGGATTTTAATTCAACAGCTCAGATTATACATCACTAAGCTGCTGGAGCATCTAAACTGAAACATTTAGACATGTATAGCACCAATTCCTCCTGACTCACAGTATGCATTTACCTGAGCTGGGGAAGGGGGCTTCTCAGCTAATTAACTTAACAAAGACAATCTCCCTTCTACAATCTGACTTTGTTTTTCATTTCAATCTGCAGCGGCTGCATCTGCAAGTGTTTATGAAGCATGGACACATTGCATAACAAGGCTAACGTTAGCTACATAGGCTAGTGTATTTAGCTTTTTCGTCCTGGGCAATACGCGGAAATCACTATATATGGCTCTCAAGCTATATGCTGTATATTTACATAAACACAAAGTCTTCCTCATGAGTTGGGGCCTCTGCATTGCATTTGCATTTAGAGGGAAAAACTGATGAGATTCACGTACAACAATGGGATCTGTGCATGGCCTTGACTGGATGTAATCCTTGAATGCAGGCATTCAATGCAGGTGACGATAGGCAAGACAAGCGGCCCCCCGCGAGCCAATCAGACATAAGTTGAGTTGGGCACTTAGACCCCACCCTCTCAGGCAGCCCAAGACACCAACAGAAATAAAACCTCTCAGATTTTCTAATTTTCCATTTTTCTGTCCAACATTCCATAAATAGAAAAAACAACTCTAAAATCTTAATTATACATTGATTTGATGAACTAAAAACACAATTTTAGAAAATTGAATACAATTTTCTATTTTTCTTTTTTTAAATGGAAGATTTAACTAAGCGTTACAAGGACCAAATACTCTCTGACATTGGAGCTGAGATCTCTTGTTCTGTACACAACTTCTGCCCTCCTGCTCTTAACCAGCACAAACAAGAAAAAAAAAAAAAAAACTTAATGCACAACATGTCATAAAGTAACATTGTTTTGCCCTAAAAGAAACACTTTTTCCTCTGAGAGATTGCCTATTTTCAATGTATCATCCAGAGTAAGCAATAAGTTTGTGAGTGAGCTGCGTAGATGGATGGATTGATGGAGGGAGTGAAGATAACTGAGAGAAATATTGCCTGATGACCCTGGAGTAGATAAGCACAGCTCAGAGGCTATCAAATGATGACTTTCTGAGCTCCAAGCCAACGGCCTGCATGCTGAAGTGTAGAGAGAGAGCGAGAGAGAGTAAGTAAATCAGGTAGCAAAATGAGAGGGCGGATGTCGATGGCAGCCAGCTAACTGGATTAGCATGTGTAATAATACCAGCAAAGGTTAATGTTTATAGATGCAGAGAGGCTAATGCAGGGCAGTGCATAATAGAAAGGACAGGTCAATGGGACTGGTTAATTGTCAAACTAAATGGATTGTGATTATTGCCTGAGATATTCTGTAATGGATGTGACTAGTGAATATGAAAATATAGGTGGTGATCATTTAAGTCACTGGAGATTAATGGAAATGAACAAAAACTGTATGCTTAATAGAAATCTGGACTGGTTCACCACCACCACCACCAGTTCTGAGTAAGTACTGAACAAAGTTTTGACAAAAACGTCCTAATTACGTAGTGTAAATTAACAAAACTGAAGTAACAAAGAATGTCACTGAAAATAACTATGGTTGAAAAGATATTGTAATTGCTGTTGTTTCTGCGGAAGAAATGGATGATGTGGCTAAAGGTAACTTCATATTTCAATATTTAACAAAGCATTTAATTTCTAATTAACTTTGTCTTTCTGTACAAACAGCAAAAGCCATTTTTTGTGTTTGGTTTTCTGTGAAGAAAAAATGCTATTTTGTTCGCAAATTCATGTGTTCAAGTTAACCAAAGTTGAACTCTAAGCGAAAAATTTGCTTAATTGAATTTTTTTTTGGGATTAATTGAACCTCGTTAAGCGGAATCTCTGATTGTGGTGGTTCCATTGGAATGAATTGATGTTTGCCACTATAAATACTGATTCATCCTCTGGTAACCATAAGTGCCTTTACTGAATTTAGTGGTACATGTAATCCATTCAATAGTTGCTGAGATATTTCACTCAACAACCAAAGCATTAACCAAACTATTGGACCAGCAGACCAACTGACTGCCATTGCCACTGCCATCCATAGAGCCAAAAATACCTGACAGTACCACTACTACTAACGCTAATATTGTACAATAATATTGTTGTAAAGTAATCCACAGTACCTCCCTCCTCTCGTGCCATTTACACTATCATGCTCACTGACTTTGTAAACCGCTAAACTGATCATGTTTTTCATATCATCAAAGTAAGTATTGGGTGTGAACTTTTTTCATTCAGAGACTACATTTCTTGCTCAAAAGCGTCTTTACTTTGAATATATGCAATTAATTTGGCTCGAAGGCAGTCCCTCCATTTCTCAGGCAGTGTGAACCAGGCTATTGTTGAACTTAATCAATGTGGCTTGTAGCTTTCAGGAAATGATGGGGGGCAGTCAAGATGAATAGGCCTGACACACTCAATTTAGACCCCATCAGAAAGTCGTAAGTGTTAAGCAGGGTGAGAATTATTTCAGAGCACTGTCTTCTCAAATCCAACTTGTTCATTAGGTGTTTCCGGATTATTTAACCTAAATAAGTAATCAGTTTTACTAGCAAATTATATTAGGTTTTGTGGCACATTAAATCTCAAATTTGATTTGAGTTTTTTATTAGCTTTTCTTTGGACTGTTTCTTTGCCAGATAGAGAAAGAGAACTTTACAACTGTTGAGAGACTTGCTTAATTGTTCGTGGTAAACAACACCCAGAGAAACACCCACATGTCTGTGTTTTATATCTTTCCACTTGATAACTGGCCCTTGATCTATTGCTCAGTGAAGCATTAGAGTCCAAGATTGAGCTCTTCTTGCATGCTTGGTGACAATCTTCTCGCAAAAGAGTCAGTTAACAGTTATTAGAGATAAAATCAAATGTCTCCTCACTTTTAAGGGAAAAGGAAGAATTAATTTTATATGTTGGGCAAAGGTTCACTTTTGGAAGAGTTTGTGAGATTACCTTGGGTCCTTTTGGGTTAAGAAGTAAAATTCATAATCACTAGAGAAACATTTTTCTCAAAGTCAGGTATCATTTAGAAAAGCCGTAGCCTATGCACTTTACTTAATTAATAGTTTCATGGTTATCCAAGCGCAACTGAAATATAGGTAACACTCAGGTGCTCAGGTATGCATTATCCTTAGTAGTTACCATGAAACTATCAGTAAATATGTGCTAATTAATAAATAGCTATGTAGTAGTTCCTAAGCAAGTCTTAATAAAGATATATGCAGAATATATTAAAATACTTTGTAAGAGACTGCTAGATATTTTAGAACTATGTTAATTAACCACTGTCTTATGAGTAGTTCCTAGGTGGGGAAGTTACCTCGAAAAATATATTCACTACCTTTGGGCAGCTCCAGAAAGGGAGCTCTTACCAATTGCAGAAATAAAGGCTAACTTCTAGCATCTGATGTGCAGTGAGATTTGAATTTTAACTTTTTGTAATTTGAGTCAACCAGCCCTTTTAAACCTGCATTAATTGATTTTTTGCCCACTTGGGGGCAGTGGAAACAAGCTTTAAACTCAACACTGACATATTATCACCTTTAAAGTTGATATGGCAAAGTGTTAGCAAACAGTTGCCTACACAACCAGCAGATATGGAGCAACATCGAAAATCATTTGCTTTTTAGCTGTTAAATGCTTTCTTCACCAGCGAGTTGCTAACTTTGTTTGAGTGTCATTTGGTGCTGGTCAGGTAGCGTACAATGGGTTTTTAGAGCTTCTTTGCTGGAAACTGCTGCCTGGCGCATGTGAAAACAAGGTTGATGAGAGCAGTGAGAGTGAAGCAAAACAGTAAAGTTGTGGGCTGTAAAAATAAAACAATAAGCTGAAAGATGCTAAAATGCTTCCTAGAGCTGAGGGGAACTGCAGAGTTCGGTGATAATTCTGTTCATCACTACAAGTGACCCCTTTCACATTACACATAATCATTATACCCATTGTTAATATAAAAATATTGATTATAACAGCTTTAAAATTTACTGTGGAAACTGCGCTCAAAAATGGATGTAAAGCCAAAACTAAATGTGGATGCAGATCAAATAAATGCTCTTAAGCAGGCTATTTGCTATTTAATTTGGAACTTTCTTTTGCCCATGACATTGACGCACATTTCTTTCAGTAAGAGTTGAGAAGGAACTCCACAGTTATTTCTACTACATCTTTCTTTCTTTGTGTGTGAATAAATACTAAGTTGTTCTGGAACATTATGAATGTGATTTATTCAGCATTTGTTTGTATATTAGCCTCAAGCTAAAGTTATATTGCTATTAAGTGTATATTAATATTTGGGGAAATCGTCATGTGATTATATAATTTTTCACTAGTATTCATGCCTGTATAATGGGAACTGTTGTGCTGATTTCATCCTGTTCCATTAGATATCTGAGTGATAACCACTTTAGTTAAAGAAAATATTTATGTGATCTGCAGTAGTTGATTTGGTGGTATGGCTCTGTTCTGGGACCCCCCCGCCCTTCCACGCGCATACATGGAAAGCCTAAGGCAGGGAGAACAGCAGCAAGCTAGCTAGAATCTACATGGATTGCTAGTCGTGGTAACAAGTTAGTGAGTTAATAAGAGAGCCCAGCAGTTTCTCAAACCATTATTATATGAGCTGCAAATCAAAGGGCACTCATTGCTTTTAAACATCGAGGATGGCTTGAGCCTCGGGCTGGAGATAACATTCGTAGGCGAATGATGACCACGGGCCATAGCCTTGAGTGTAGAGACAGGAGCTACAGATGCTGCAGTTGTTGCTGCTCCTATGTGGAGAGAATGAGCTGTGTAGTGCTCTGGTGAGAGCCCGCACGTAAGGAAGACTGTTTCTAATAATAAGTCTGTGTAAGGACCAAAGCACCTATGCCTTAAATATGCGATACATTTTTGCATGTGTGGGAGAGTGAAAGGGAGACGTGTATCATTGTTTTGTGATTCTCTCTTAAGGCCATTTAACAGGAGATGGATGGGTTTTCTAGCAGGTTAGTGGTGGAGGGATCCAAACAGTGGAATTGAATACCTACAACAAGTCCCTTTATGGAGGATGGCTGTATTTTGCGGGATTCAAAACAGTGAACAATAAAAGGAAATATGATGGAAATATTGACACGCAAAATAGCTACGGAGGAGGTGGCACAAAAGGAGGTGAAGTAAGACCATGCAGAAGCATGATTTTTTTTGTAGACTTAGCTAAGCCAGATCGCATGTGGCGAGCAGCAGAGAGCATAAATGATTGCAACGTTGAGTTTAATCTAGCACAGTTTGAATGAATGGGGGGCAGGTCAGGCTACGGCGCTGCCTCCGGGCACACTTGGCAAAATTCTGAAATTCAAACTGGAATCAGCAAGAATCAGCAATTTATTATCTAAGCCTGGAATATGAGCTGCTCGGATGATGTTACCGGCACAGATGACCACTTGTTGACACAGATGACACAGTTGCCTGATTGTCACAAAAAACAGGATTTGTTTCCTTGACCAATGTTTACCAGACAAGCTATAACAATTGGGTACATTTCCATTAGAGCAGTAGAAGCAGCATTAGCTGGCAGGGATGACACTTCTTTTGGCCATGCATAAGTGAACCACTGATTATTGAAAAAAACCCAACCTAAAACCAACGGAATCCGGAACTCGGATCTGCAGCCTGCGTCCAAGCTCACCGTGTCATGGAGTTCTCTACAGATTTGGAGAGGTCGAGAAGCCTGATATAGAGCATCCCTGGGGAATGATGTTCATAGCGAAATTAAGATGTCCGAGCGAAGAAGCAATTCTCTTTTGAATTGTTACTGCCTCCTGCGCATTTTCATGACCTCTTTGATGCAATTTTTTAAGAAGCAGGGAGGCCTGGATCAAGTTGCTATCTAAGGTGATGCCTAGAAATTCTATAGCCTTCAGCGGGCCTGATGTTTTTTCCAGAGCTTGAATTCTGGAGTTCATGCTGGCGAGCGATGTCTGGATGTTGGACAACGCTGACAGATGGCTATGACTGACAGGTCTACGGGGGTTGGCTGCTACGGCTGGGACTCTCGTTCTTTTGAATGGCGGAGCAGCGGCCGGAGCTGGGACTGCAGCGGAGATGCAGGAGCTGTTTTCTTTTCTCTTTCCTGGGGACAGAGTTAGAAATATCTGCAGGTGAGAGTTTGATAAGAATGTTTTCCTCGAACAATGTGAAAAGCTCTTCATGAGAAGCTCCGACTGGAGCTGTAATGTTGTTCCAAAATAAGGTTCCCAGGAGCCTGGGCACTGGCCATTCATTAATGCTGGGAGTATTTGAATGTTTATTTGCCAGACAAGAGCGCTGGCATATGGAAACGGCGCTCTCTTCACAGATGGCTTCCTCTGCTTCAGATCGCTGAATTCATGATGCAGTCGATCTGCCATGGATCCTCATCATGGGACAGGACATGACAAGCAGCAGGGTAAGTTGAAGCACGTACACTGTGAGTCTGGTCGTTCTCATGAGGTAGCTTGCAAAGCGACTTGCAGAGGAAGCAGCAAAGGTAGGCAGCCTAAAGCAGCTTAAATAAGGCGCCTTGTATAAGATTTGCCAATTGAATGCGTAGAAGGGAATCAGCTGAGCCATCAGCTGATGTGGGCTGGCTTGAGATCGGCTGCTGTCAGCTGATGTAGCTGGGATTGTGAGCTGAGCTTGACATCGTGGCCTGCCTGAACTAACTCTATGCTCAATTTGTAACAAGGTAAGTGATTTTGGTTGGCTAAAGTTAACATAGTTTTGCAAATGGAACTTCAATAACTTCATTGTGCTGCACATTGTTTACAGTGACACAGCCCTCGAAAGAGAGGCCAAAAGAAGAGAGACATAATGGAGGAAGGCAGCCAAGGGAAAGCTGGTTTTAAAACAGCAGCCTGTCGACACTGAAATATCAGGCAACCATTTCACACTTAATCTCCTGTAACAATTTTTTTCTATGTATCTTTTGTTAAAGTTGGACGTAAGCATGGTTTTATGGACTGTAAAACTTATTTTGGGGTTTTATTTAACCTGCATACAGTATTTGGTATATTAGGTGTATAACAGAAAAATTCTCTTCTATGTGGTGATAAGTAAAATACTCATACATTTGGGACATAATTTAGTTTATTATTCAGATACATAAAGCTCACAATTGTGTGTGTGTGAGAGTGTATTTATGTGTGCATCAGTGTGTGTGTGAGTTAGGACATACTATTTTATATAGTGTAGCGTGCCAACATCAGGCAGAAGACTGGCAGGAGTTGGCAGGAACAATCCTAATCCTATTAGGGAGAAAGACAAATATGTGGATGCAAATTTTTATCAGCTCATTGTTAGAGCTCCTATTTTCATTAAATACCTCCTAAATATACAATACACCGTGGCTGTGGCAATTTCATATTTAGTTTTAAGACTATTTCTATGAGTTTCACATATTAAATACACCACACCCTGTATATTTCCAATATATTCAGTATATATTGAAAATTTAGAAATTACACTTGAAACCAAACAATAGGAAATTGTGTACACAGAGCGTGACAGCACAGGAAGGATGAAATTGCTTTTAGAAGCCTGGCATGGTGACTTAGACAGAAGGAGAAAAAAGGAAAAGAAAGAAAGAAATAAAATACATTTTTTTAAAAAGACACCCATGACAGTAAACTGGTGAGTGAGCGACAGTGTGTGTATTTCCCACTGAGGCTCAGCATCAGGCAGCCGGAGCTGCTTGACGGATGGAGTTTTTAATTGACTCCATCAACGTGGGACAAATGTCGGCCAATCATCAGAAGAGCTGATGCAAAACAACTGAGGCTTTTGTTTCTAACAGAAGGGCCTCCATTAGACCAGATAATAGGCCAAGCTGTTGATATCTCTCTGCCCTCTATTGTGTCTGCTGAAGGTAGACACACTATCTCTCACACCCAATCCAGATGCTTTTCATTTGGCTCACCTATCATTCCTTTTGCTATATCTGCTGTTAGCAGTGCTTCAGTTCAGTTTGGCCCTCTTTTCTCATGCATTTATAGTCATTTGTCTAATAAAGATCAACATCAATACAGTCACTCAAAACCAAGTTAAAGCAAGCTACAACATCCTCTGGTCATACAGTGTTTCCACATGTACTGTATTTAAAGCACATACTTTCCTTTGGAGAAAAGATAATAGATAAGTATCTATACTAACTTAGCCCCTTCTTTGAATGAAAACTATACAAAACTAGAAGAGTGCACCCAGTAGAGTGCGGATCTCTGCCAGGTGTGTGGGGGCATGTGGGTGGGGAACAGGGAGTGCAGGGCAGGCTGTGTGTCCAGCATGTATGCATGAGAGTAGTGGAATGAAGGGCAGAAAGTTTTTTGGGATAGTATATAGTATAGTGTAAGTTTTCTTATATAGATGTTTGCAAAGTTTTTAATAAAGTGTTTTTGTATAGTATAGTCTCAGTTTTCTTTAAGATGCATAGAATAGTGTATTGGTATTTATTGTAACTGAGCGTCCTGGGTTTGCCTAACTGTATAAACTTAATAAGGAAACAAACAAAAAAAAAAAACGGGACAATAAGTCCAAACATCTGAATTTAAACATTATTTTAGAACATTTTGTTATGTATTTAGAACACTTTATTTATTTAGAACATTTTCTTGTAACACACCACACAAAATAAAACCCCTCCCTACCTCCCTGTCACAGTCTGTCATGTTCTCTCCAGCCACTCCCCTTCACTCTGCACTCCCTCACCTGAGTACTAATTCCCAGCACCTGTCACCCATCACACACCTGAACGTAATCAGCTACTCTACTCCTCCATAAATTCCAACTCCTCACCACAGTCAGTGTCCGGTCTCGTTAGTAAGAAGGACAGTACTACTACTCCTGCCTTCAATACTCCACGGACTCACCCACGACTCTTCATCACGACTATCGCTACCCCGAACCCCGATCCCGACTCCAGTAATCTCCAGTTCCCCGAGTGTGTCGCTCCAGCTCCGGCTCCTGTGTGTCTCCAGTCTCCCGTGTGTGTCGCTCCAGTTCCCGTGTTCCTCTGTTCTACTCCAGAACTCTTCTGCCATCAGTGGAAAAAGGGACGGTATCATTAACCCCTCTCATCCATTCATATTACCTTTGTGTATCAATAAACTCTCTGTCTCTTCACCGTTGTCTCCGGTTGTTCTGTCCGTAACACTCCCTCTCCCCTCCCAAACAAAGAGTTGAATCTCACTCAACTGTCCCTTCCGGCTCCCTTACAGTCGAGATGGTGACATGTATCAAATACATGACTACACACCCCTCTTATATGTTTGCTGCAATAACAAGAATTTTATATGAACAATGGATCAAATAGCTATGGGTAATGTGATACATTGCCTCAAGTGATCATTCCAAGCCCACATGGGTTGGGTCTGAAGACTACAAATTTGAAAATGAAAAACAATCTAGGGGCTTGGAATTAGAAAGAAGTAAGCTTGCCAGACCTCTGCAGCCCACTCCTCATCTCTGCTTGAGGCTAGCGGCTCGAGGTTACATTAGCTGCTACTAACATAACACACATGAATCTCCAAACGAATGCTGCATTCCAAATCGCATACTTTTTCATACTCATACTTTTACTTTTAGTACATACTGCAGCTGTCCTTACAAAGTACGTACTGTTGCATACATATGCATACAATTGGGACATACTACTCCGTCATAACATTGTGCCTTGAACTTTGATCCTCACAGTCCGTAGCACGAAATATGGAAATTTTGAAATTATACACACAAGACTCAAAAAATATGTAGTACTTACACTTGAATGCGCTGTCATCTGTCATTGCGGCTTCTGTCATCTGTCAATGAGCTGTCATCTGTCTATACTCTCTCTGCAGCTCAGTCGATGTGACGTATCTTCTGCAGCGCAGAGGATTGTGGGTCAGAATAGCCAGAAAAGCATGCTGGCTTGCATACTGCAAAATGCGACTGGATGCAGTAGGACATCCTGGTATTTTTGGCATACTGCATTTGTCATACTATGTATTGGGACATACTAAATCTTTTTCTGGCATACTAAATAGTATTACGTTTTCTGTGAAGATGAAGGTGGTGTGGTAGAAACAAGCAATACCAACAGCATCAGCAGCTTCACAGAGGCTCTGCATCCCATCTGAGATTGCCACGACCAACCTCTGACCGGACCTTGTGCTTTGGTCCACCTCACTTCGCAACCACCTATATCACAGAGCCTTAAGCACGCTGAGCTGGCAACCAACACTGAACAACATGACTGGAAGACTAAGGTTCGCCCAGTGGAAGTTGGCTGCAGAGTTTTCGTAGGCATGTCAACTACCAGGCTGCTTAAGGACATGGGAATCCGAACGCCTGGCCCAACGTCAAGCCATCAAAACTCTCTCCAGTGCGGCTGAAAGTGTAAGCCAGTGGCTCTGGATTAAGAGGAGAGACAACGCATGGGCTCCAAAATAACATCAAGAACGAGATGACGTTGAGGGGGGTGAGCCTGGGACGCCAGGCCTCATCGCTGAACCCTCTGGAGGTGTAGTGGGCTCATCAGTGAAACGCTGAGGAAGTAGGGTTACCCACTTGAAAACCCTGAGATGTCATCACCATTCCCACCTATAACAGAAAAGGCTCAAGGTATGTGCAACAAACAAGGGATATAATAACCTAGTCCTAAATAGAATTGATGGTAGTATGGGTACTGGAATGCACCTGAACTGTTGGTGATCAAGTTGCATTATGGGTAATGTAGGTGCCAGGTTTTGACGAGGTAGAAGAATATAAGATAAAAAACACGACATCTCTGGTTGTGCTGCATCGATTTCGATCCTTTTTCTTAAACTGTCCATTGTGACTCCAACAATATTTTAGGTTGTAATGCTAAATCAGTGGAGCAATGCGACAGAGCGACCACAGAGGTGTGTTTGTCTACATTTGTCTCATTCTTTATGGGAAGACCATTCTCTTGTCCTTCATGGCGGCAAGCGTTTAACAAACATTTTATATAATTTCCCAGTGGATGTCAGGGTTTACACAACAGATAACACTGATATAATGAGTGGAGTAAATCTCTCCTGTCCTCAAGCGTCCTGACTCCTTTTTCTTTTTCTATATAGTCACAGGTCCAGTTTCCAAGTTGCTAGGCCTCTCACTAGATCCTATTTTCAGTCAGTGGTAAGTTGTGCAATTGCTTTTCCACAAAACTCCATCTTTATCCTCCATCATTACTAACTTTCTATAGTGTGATTCTTTCTATAGTTTTACAGTTGCATGAGATTGATACTTTGATCACACTCTTCATTAAATCAAATGATGCCAACTTCACCTGCTTCCCATCAATAGACCTAACGGTAGGAGCACAATACACTCTTTTACCATTCAAACTGACTGACATACTCTACCTCATGTTGTAGATTTACATTGTGGATACTGTCACTGTCAACTGGATACACTGACAGTTGCTCTATTGTAATCTTATTTACATGTGTAAAAATTCTTCTGTAGCACATCATATCACAATTAAAAACTGATTAATTAAAGTAAAATGCATTGACTGGTAGAATACTGTGCTATAAAAGCTTTTTAAGGTATTGGGTTTATTTTGCAACAGCTTGGAGTTGGTTGCACATGATTAAGGTGCCTGCAATGGATTGTTAAGTAATTTCACACAACCTTTCCCACAACAAAATAAAAAAATCTATAGTACTTCCCCTTTTCTGCCCCCACCCCCTAAACTGTGTTTAACACTGTGTAATGGAGCAAGGAGTTGTTAGTCATTCGTCGTTATCAGTGTGCTATTGTACAGGCACTGCAATAATGAATTCACAAAACAGAGTTTTTGCATGATTAAAATCACTTGAGTATTCTTCCTGGGGTGTTTCAGTACCATTTTTTGTGTTACCCTCTGATTACAGCAGTTTTAAAGTCTCCCTTACTGAATCACTGCAACATGTAGTGTTTCAAGTCAAGATAAATCTGGAAAAGAATTGGATATATTGGATATGACATTTAAATCAATGTTACAGAAGACCTTCAGGGTATTTTGAGGAGAAATTACCAAAGGAACAAAGAGAATTATTGTGTTAATAATGTGTAGAGTGAATCACAAGATATGGAAAAATGATATTCAGCATCAATTAAGAATGTGAAGAATAGTGCCGAGTGACATCACGTTGAAGTCTGTACAGAAGTTGGATCGGATCAGATCTCGACAAACCTCCAGAGCTTGTCTCCCTTGGCACTGACTGGGTCTTTGAAACTCACTGCCTTTATTATTCCCCAGTCAGCTGTGTTTGCTTATTGTTAACTGCTAAAATGATAAATAAAAACAATTGCGAATGCACGTGAAATTTACACACTATATAATTTTACACTTACAGTCTATAATATGTTAAAAGACTGTACTATGCAGTAATAAAAATGCATAGACAATGTTTTGGATTGTCTGCGAGGAGTCAATAGGGCCCTATACTTTTCTAGTTGGTCACTACTCCATCCAAAGGGAACGACACTGGTAAAAATATACGTCTGCTGAGTGCTACAAAATTATATTAAAATAATATGAAACTTGATATTAGACATATGACTAGTTTGGTTTTCGATATTACACTAAACAAATGAGAATATTTTAGGAAATGCTATACATATGGATGAAAAAACAGGCCAATTGAGAAAGTACACACCTTTGTTTCACTGATTCGCTGTGCCACTGAAAAACTACCTATTCATTATTTTAATAAAAAGTGAAATTATATTTAGTGGTGACTGCTATATACTTGTGTACTTAGTGTAATGATGACAAACTGCGGGTAAGTGACGTATGGCAATAAAAGCTAAAGATGATCTAAATTGATCATGTTGACAGCTCTCAGTCTCCCCTTTACCTGCTGAGTTAATTTTAGTTTAACGCTTTTTTAATGCAATAATTTCACAGACTGAAACCTGCTGCCAAATCCTTAATGTCTAAACATGCCGATTAAAGTAAGGCCATTAAGATATTAATATGATGTGATTAAAAGTATAGCAGAAGGATTCCTACTAATATTACTGTGTCCTTGCGAAAGCTGTCGGCCAGTACTCGACAGACTCATCTGTTGGTGTTTTTGAAAAGGACCAAAATCCTCACAAATGTTTTAATGCATTTCTTTCTCAAACAAACCATCTTTGACGAGCATACAGACACCGCTGTGCAGTGCATGCTTACTAGGTAACAGCCAACAGTTTCATTTTGTAGTTTAGCTAACAGAAAATAAATGTTACAGCTTATAAAATCAAAAAATTGGAAGCCTGACAATAATAGTATTCATCCTGCCTTTTTATGGAGGCCAAATGGGTGCAGGGAGGTTGTAGTGACAGGACATTTTATGTTTTAAGGGGTTTTTTTGTTGCATGAACGGTGCACATGCATACATTTTTTAAAAATTGTACATGGTTCATTGTTTTGTTTAATGTACGTAGAAATTACTGATTTTATATGTGCTAATACATTTAGTACACAAATGCAGTAATAGCTTTTTGACATTGCCAGGTCATAAATGTAATTTTAGAGAATTAACACACCAACCGAACACAACAGAGAACAGAGCAGAGCACAGGGAACATTTAAGCCAGCATTATGCAATCACTCTCACACAAGAGATGGTGCACAGTCAAGGAATTAGTCCCTCAAATTTATTTATTCATTTCCTTCAAAGAGGCAATTTAACGCATGACTTAATCCATCTTTGTGATGTCGCTGAAATGCCTGCTGCCCTGCATGACACGAGCTGCATATTTGGGCCACAGATAAATACCCAGAGCCAGAAATATTGGATCACGGCGAAACAGACAAGAGGAGCATCAGAGGGAGGAGGAGGAGGTGGGTCGCAGATGCTAAGCCTGGCAATCTCTCTTTTCAATCTGCAGCCATATATTGGCCACTTTAAAGACAGACACATTTTATTCGCACATGACCCACGTGTGAGTAAAAATACGAGTGAGTTTGAAACTCGGCAGAGAAGGGGAGAGATTGTCTTGTGGGTGCTCAACCTGCACTGATCCACTGAAGGGGTCTGATAGGCCGGACGGGCCAATCAGGCTGCCAAAATCAAAGGAATGTTCATAGCTTATCAGGCCCTGTTGTCATCGGGCCCAGTGGCACGGCTCACTGTGAGCTGACTGTAATGGGCTGCTAGGACAACTTAGCTGGAAGGAGATTAGCTTGTTGCGGCACCCACTGAGAGGAAAAAGAAACTCGGTTCACACAGATTGTAATGTGCGCTGGTGAGCCGAGCATCTGCGGGTATTACATCAAGGTTAAATAAAAAACAGAAAATACACAGGAGCCGTCCTCCTCAGTTCAGTGGCAGAAATCTTATTTTAGCCGTACATGCATGCAAATAGGATTACATTAATCTGATGAGGAAAATGTAGCTAATAATTTCAGTTGCACTAGTTCATGGAAGTGCAATAAAATCACAGCAACACACAAAATCATTTGCCTCGTCATTTGTCATAATCATCATAAGGATATTTTTACAATGACTATGTTCACACAGATGATGACCGAGGTGATGATGACGATAATGATGATGGCTGTGATTGCAGTGATAAAATATTTCAGACTCGAGCAGGCTCATCAGCACATTCAGTTCATCCCGCTCCTCCTCCAGTTGATCCAAATGGCCAAGCAAAAAGCAGGATCTGGTGGAGAAACAGTAACAGCAGCTGCAACATTAAGTAAACGCCGGCAAATGCACAACGTGTTTACGAGCCTTCCCAAATTAAAACTCCCCACTGCCTCTCTGATCTCTCCTCCTCTCTCCGCTAACCACCGTAGGACAAGAGGGACAGCGTTGTTTTGTAAAAGTTTTGTCTGAGCATGCTCCCTGTTAATGGGCAAATAAAATGTTTGTGCACTTCAAGCTCCCTGGGACTGCTTGTCTGATAATGCCCGTATCAAGACGCTGTTCGACTGCTTAGGTGACCCAATTATGCACAGAGAACGCCTTGTGAATTAACTCCAGCACCATCTGCGATGACAGAACCAGTTTTATGAGTGAAAGTATAGAGCCTTTTCCCTATACACAGTTTTATTTTCTGTGACATCCCCAGTTTTACCACACCTACAGGAAACGAGCTGTTAAATTTTCATTGCTCTTCATTAGTAGATTTTTGTAGAGAATCAATGTAGATGTTTTCTTCAATTAGATGAGGCCATCAAAAGTAGTTATATGACTCTTCAGATTCACACAGCTTCTCATCTCTCATTTCTCACCAGGAATGGTGTCATTTCATACGAAACAGCCTTGTTTGACGGCTGTGCAATTGCGCGTTTATCAAATGGGTTTTGAGAAGAATAAAATCATTTCAAATAATATCCTCCAGTTGTTTTAAATTCTAGCTGCAATACAAATGCAATAGAAGCATATATTCATATTGTCTATCAGAAAATTACATGCATCACAAATTATGACAATTATTATAAAAACAACATATAAAATCTGGAATGACTCATATGAAAATGTTATTAGTCATGCCTTTGCCCTAGAAAGCACAAAATCCTTTGGGATTTGGCACATTTTGCAAATTATATAATGTCCTAATAATAATGATGCTAATGCCCTCATTATGTTCTTATCGTCTACTTATGATGTGTTATAATCCCTTATCACCTCAAGCCAAGTGTTACTGATGTGTTCATTAGTTCGTCGCTTAAATCGACCTCGAAGACCAGACAGAATGAGGATCCATGAACTGAAATGACTGTATTAATAACTGATTGATCCGCTGCTGTTTTTTTTCCTCCTGAGCCTCAAGGGCAGTAGCAGCAGACAGCTCGTTTCTTTATAACAGCTCTCTTTTCCTTAGATCTCTAATGAATTCTCTAGCTCTTTGTCATTGCTGCAGCCCTCAGTGAAAACCTCCTCACCACATCTTCCCAGCGGACCAGTAAAGTCAGCGGTGAGGAATGCACACGGCAGCCAGGTTGCTTTCCTTCCTCTCTGCACAGTAAAAATTTAATGGAACCAAACATGCCATCCATCCATTTCAGCAACTGAGGAGCAAGCAAATTGCAATCACCCTGTCTGTGCCTCCTCTCCGAAGAGACTGGAAGCTACAGCAAAACATACTTTCATCTCACCACCATGACGCACAAAACAACACACAGGCTTCATAAAACCTGTGCTCCCCGTACACAACAGATAACTGTAACCTGATTTAATGTAGCTTGTGGCACATTGCCACCTGCTTCCTCTAAAATGTTGTACACATTGGACTGGATCCCGCTGTGTTTCGATACAAAAGACAGGAAAAACACATAATAGCGAGTCCTAACGCTTATGTATCTGCTGTGAGCTGTGACAGAAGGATTCAGAGCTCAGAAAAGAACATGTATTTTGACAGAAGAATTTGAGGCAATTTCTTGTAACCGGTAGTAGACATGACTCAGGGGTCTGCAGTGAATTGTTAATACTTCAGCGCACTCTGCATCCCATCTGCTGGTGCTGCCCTGTTCCACTGGAAAGACACTCTGATGTTAATTTTGGATCACAGAGTTACACTAGATCCATTTGGCTCTCTGCAGGGAGAATATCACAGGAATCACTGGACACTGGCTCAACAAACTTTTATAGCATGTGGTTGGGTGGATTGATGTATTCTTCCGAAGCAATATTACCCTCATGACTCTCCAAAGACTGATGGAAGTTTGTAATATATATTTCCTTCCTCTAATGTCTCCCTTGACTGACTAAACGTCACAGGAGGAGAAGAATGAGGCAAGAACTACACCGAAGCACTTCCACAGGCACTTTTTCTTCAATTCCCTTCCAGCTGTATTAACAGCAGCACAGTTCAGTAACAGTGATGGGCTAAGTAAGCAGTTCTTGAGTCGGCTGATTGCTTGTCGATCTATAGTGCTCCATGGGGGACTGGGTTCTCTTTCGGGAGAAAGATGGTGTTTATGAAAATGTACAGAGAGCTTCTCCTTTGTTAGGATGTGCATTTACTTGTCAGCTGCTAAAAGGAGAACTTTCAAACTCTATTAAAATGCAAAATATAGACATACACTGTGTCGTGAGAGTGGGTCAAGGGGAAAGCATTAGCGGTGAATGTAAAGCATTTTCTACAGTCCTCATCCATCATGTTCCACAAAGAGGGGATTCTCTGAACGTATTCATTGCAAAAACTGTCGGGCAGACGGGTGAGCTGCACCCGGCAGGGCCGAACAAAGGCAGGGGGTAATACAGAAATAGAAGAATATAAAAAAGTAGAGTAATACACTACCTAAGCATTCCACCAACCACCAGGCTGCCTGCTAAGTCACATCATCTCTCTGATGCCTTTTCAATGTCACACTTCATGCTTTCACACATTCCTCGCCTTTTAAAGCCAGCGTTATGTCTGTCAAATATGCACAAAGTGGTGCTTCAGTTGCTGTGCACATCTACTCGCTTACATTGGCATCTATTGCATTGTTGTGAAAATACAATATAATAAAAGGGATTTTTGTAAATCACAGATGACATATTTAGCATCAAGTGTGAATATGAATGAATGGTAACCGAGCTGGAGAAGAGAACACCAAAGCTTTTTTATGCACATAGCCTCCGTCGCTACGTCACTGTAGCTAACGTGAACCTCCTCCTGTTTTGGTCTCCACTAACTCCGGAGGGAAATATCTGTCTACTTTAGCTCCTAAATACTCTGTTCACTATGTTAGCTAGTCGCTAACTTTGTCTGCTGCTTGGTGATGGGCAATTAGTGTACGTTTTAGAGCTTTTAGGCTGAAAAGAGCTGCCTGTTGCGGCTGGAAAAGAGGCTAATGACAGCCGTGAGAGTGAACCAAAACAATAAAATTGTGGGTTGTAAAACCACAACAATAAGCTGATAAAAACTGCAGGCAAAAGTTCTCTGTGGGTTCATCATCAGCCACACCTTTCAAATTTCCCATAGTCATTTTTTCCATTGCATATAAAAATATTGATTACAGCAGCTTTAAGTACATTTCGCTGCTGATACTTCTGTACTTTTCTGAATGCAGGAGTTTTACTTCTGATGGAGTATGTATTTTTACATTGAGGTATTGCTTTTGCGCAGGTAAAATATCTTTCACTGTTGAATACCAGACATATGTGTGCGCATGTGCCAGCCCGCATGCTGCCCGTTGCCGTAGCTCCGTCTCGTCATCTTACTTTTTCCAACTTTTAACTTTCCTCCAGGGTCTTCATTATGTGGGAGGTCAGTGCCACCGGTCTGTAGTCCCAGTGGCTCCGAGGACTACAGACTGGTGGCACTGACCTCCCACATAATGAAGACCCTGGAGAGACTAGTGCTGGAACAGCTGCGGCCCATGGTCAGACCCCTCCTGGACCCCCTTTAGTTCGCCTACCAGCCCCGACTGGGAGTTGAGGACGCCATCATCTTCCTGCTTAACCGCATCCACACCCACCTGGACAGGCCGGCAAGCACGGTGAGGATCATGTTTTTTGACTTCTCCAGTGCTTTCAACACCATCCGGCCAGCCCTGCTGGGTGAGAAGCTGGCAGCGATGCAGGTGGAAATCCCCCCCTTGTGTCCTGGATTGTGGACTACCTGACTGGCAGACCACAGCACGTGCGCCTGCAGCACTGTGTGTCGGACAGCATGGTCAGCAACACTGGGGCCTCTCAGGGGACTGTCCTCTCTCCCTTCCTCTTCACCATCTACACCACGGACTTCAGCCACCACACAGAGTCATGCCACCTTCAGAAGTTTTCTGATGACTCTGCTGTGGTGGGATGTATCAGCGGTGGTGATGAGACTGAGTACAGGGCTGTGTCTCATTGTGTGAGCAGAACCATCTGCAGCTCAATGCGACAAAGTCTAAGGAGCTGATTGTGGATCTACGGAGGGCCAAGGCACCAGCGACCCCAGTTTCCATCCAGGGGGTCAGTGTGGACATTGTGGAGGATTACAAGTACCTGGGAGTACACTTGGATAACAAACTGGACTGGACCAAGAACACTCAAGCTGTTTACAGGAAGGGCCAGAGCCGCCTCTATTTTCTGAGGAGGCTGAGGTCCTTCAACATCTGCCGGACAATGCTGAACATGTTTTATGAGTCTGTGGTGTCCAGTGCTATCCTGTATGCTGTTGCATGCTGGGGCAGCAGGTTGAAGGTAGTGGATGCCAACAGACTCAACAAACTGATCCGTAAGGCCAGTGACATTGTGGGGGTGGAGCTGGACTCTCTGGCGGTGGTGTCAGAGAGGAGGATGCTGGCCAAACTACACGGCATCTTGGACAGTGTCTCCCACCCACTCCATGACATGCTGGTCAAGCAAAGGAGCACCTTCAGACTCATCCCACCAAAAAGCACGACAGAGCGCCACAGGAAGTCATTCCTGCCTGTGGCCATCAAACTCTTTAACTCCTCCCTAAGTGTCAGTCTATATGACCCTAGGTCACTAAATTGGACATTGATCATTACATCTCATGAATAATTGTGCAATATTCTGTGTACTACTCCCGTGCAATATTTAGCTTTCCCATGTTAGTTTTTCCTATTTATTAACATTGATATTATATACCTCCATTACTGCTGTGCAATATCTTAATAATCTCAATAAGCTACACTTAACTCGACAGTACATGCACCAATGATTATTACTTATTACTTATTTTATTACAATGTATTATTATACTGTATTACCATCATCAACCGGTAAACCCACTTGGTACTTCACACTTATTTTATCTTATACTTATACCCACCTGGTACTTAATTTATTTTCTGACCTGTTTTTATAGTGTTTTATAGTGTATTATATTTTTTGCTAGTACTTTCTCCTGTGTGCACTGACGCAAAGGCAAGATATTGTAACAAAGAGTTTCCCTTCAGGGATCAATAAAGTATTTCTGATTCTGATTCTGATATGTGTTGTAAACATTGTATGTGTTGTACAATTCATTGTATGAAGTGTATGTAAACATGATTATTTTAGCTATTAAAAATGACAGCTATAGTTTTGTTTTCAGTAGTTAACTAGACAAGGCAGACCTCCCCATCGTCACTGTGTATCAAACCCCACAGTTTGCATGAAAGCATGCAAACTGTGGGGTATAATCAAAGCACTATAAGCCCTGATAATGTATGTAAGTGGTGAAAACAGATGGTTAAGTATAAATAAATCCCTATGGCGGGGCCACCTACAACGGGGCTGCCATACACTGTGATGCAAAATTATAATACCAATGCCACTGGAATGAGTAATGGTAATTGCATCTATTGTCTTCAGACATGTACAGTGAGACTCGGGAGAGCTGGAAATGCTGAGGTTCTATTGGTGGTTAAATGTTTTTCTTAGTTAACAATGCTCCTTCTTTTAAAAAAGAATCAGTCTTGAGCTCTTTCACAAAAAACATCTACATTATTTCTGACAGGCAACTTTGTAATGGCTTGATTGAATGGCACAACGCTGTTCATTTGATATCCCGCTGATCACAAGTGCTCATATGACTCTACCCCCTCTCAGGACTCCTGCTGCTATGATGGACTCCTGAGTTGGAAACCTTAAAACTGCCAGATTATTTAATATTTATGAGAGGATTCAGATTTGTCACTTTATTGAAAATCCAAATAGCCTGTAGTGCAGGAACCCATATTACATGGGCTGTTATGGATGTGTGATATTGAAAGTATTACTACTTACAGTGGCTGAAAAAACACCACACTGCATCATTATTTCGCACTTGAATGTAGCACTTTTGTTGTTTATATGTTCATTTGAAGGGAAATGCTCATGTCTTGTTTGTTTGTGTCTTCACATTTGCTGCAGTCTCACTGTCTGCTCTTTCCTTCACACTGTTTTACTGTCTCTCTCTCCTAAACCTCAGAGGACTCGGTTGTTCCAATCAGAGAATGAAGGAGTGCTGGATCCTAAAGCCCCAAACCTGATGGGATTTACAGTCTCAACACAATCACACTGCACGGGGCTGCTGCCTTAATAACTCTCTTATTTTCCTCCTTTTCTGCTGTCTCTCTGTGACATCGGCTAATTCCAAAATATGTTCAGTCATGGATGAAGTATATTTTTTAAAGAACAACAACAGCACGAATACCCCTGTAGGTACTGAGTTTAAAGACAACATCAAATGCATGGATAGTCAGGCAAGCACAGCTGATTCCAAACACTCACTACACACATACTGCAAATCACACACTGACACAATCCCTCCAATCGTCATCAGCCACACAGCTGTGTGATTTGATAAAATACTTGGCAGGACCCTGTGGCTGACCTTTCCATCCGTGCTTAACACGGCTGCTCTATGAGGAACCTACTGCATGTAACCAGGCAACACTGCCTCTGATGAGATCTCAGGTCTGGACTTGAGTTTTTCACAAGCTTAGAGGTGCGGTGAACATGTGTGTGTATGTGCACATCACTGATGTTTCTGTTTTCGTAATTGTGGAAGGTGCCTGCTGGGCATTGAGGCCCTTTGAGGCTCCAGAAACTGCCTGCATAGGCCCAACTGATTTTATCTCCTGTCCTTATATTAGCACAGATGCAATAGAGACTTTTTTTTACAGTTTTCGTCAAGTTTTGTGGAACTAAAGGGATGGTGTTGTTGCAGCTTTAAATGAATCCATGTGTATGATTGTGTTCTTTTGATTCTCTGTCTTTGATGTTGTAAAAACAGGCTGATTGGCAAATTAATTCAAGTCCCGGTGCTTCCCTTTTTCAAGCGGAACTTTCCACTCCTCTGATACTTCTGCCAAGTTTTCTTTTACCCATGGACCACAAGCCCAACCCTCTCGTCATCTCTACATTTTAAGAGCTTTACAGTTTTCCCGACTTGGTAAAGGCAGAAAGGATTAGAAGAAGATGGCAAGAAGGAAAATCCAGAAGAGAAAGATGGCGATTCAGACAGTTGGACAGAGGCAGATCATTCCAATTTCTCCTTAAATTTTAATACCTTTAAGCAATATATACACAGGGATGATGCAGGCAATGTTTTTCAATTTTAAAACTCTTAACATGAATTCAGCTAGATAGCAATGCTATGCTAGCTGGAGGCATTAATCTTCTTTTGCACCAGAATATTACTTCCATATTAAAACATGAGTACATTTGAAATAGCAGCCTGTGGGAATTTGTCATATTTATAAATTCTTGCTTTTAAAAATTCTTTAGCTATTTCACGCAAACAGCTCCGAAGCCATAACCAAAAATACGTAAAGGAGATGTATTACAGTGATAGGACAAATCAACACAGTCATATACAGAGGGTCTTTGCCCCAGACAATTATAGTCTGTGGCAGTGTGTGGGTTTACGATCTGGTCATGATGCGCTGTATGCAGTGTGGGATGTGTTGTTATGACACCAGGGCATTAAGGGGAAACACAAAATGTCAGTGACAAAATCTGCTCTGGACCTGGTGATGACTATGAGTGCGATGTCTCATGCAGAAGTATTATTTGTTCTGCAGGACTCTTCAGCCTGAGTGTTTGTTTGTGTGTGTGGGTTAGTGCGAATACATGAACATGATCCATAGCCTTCAAAAAATACTGCCAAAAAACTCAAGAAATGATAAGCATGTTTTGCCTTCATTCAACTGTTCCCTTGGGAGTTTTGTTGACATTATTCAGGAGGTTTATTCATATTCCCAGGGGATGGAAATGCAATCAAGCCACTCTCAGTGAAAACATCTAAAACCTCTCATTTTTGAAATTACCTTGATAACAAACTGACATAAGAAACACAGCAGCTAAGAATACAGACATGAAAATTGTTGAAAAAATCACTTCTGTACTGTATTGGATGGACAGTTGTGATAACAAACAACTATCAGGGCATTGCAGTTCTGAGTCTTTTTTTAAAGACTCTTTATTTTTTAAAGACAATCTCTTTATTGTCTTTTACAAGAAAGAAGACAATAAGATGAATAACATTGACAAACAAACAATCTGAACAATTACAATGCAGAGCATTCCAATTAACAGACACGTAAAAATTAGAGAGAGAGAGAAAAACAGCCCTGTTAGCAGTCAAATCAGTTCCTCATTTCATCCATCATTTTCTGTCATTATACTCCAGGAAATCGTGAAAAACATTCAAAATTTTCCAAAAGTGATCAAGTTTGTTCTTTGTAAAATAGCTTGTCTTTTCAAGTGCAAAGTAAAAAGTAATTCCTTTCAGCCATTGGGAAATTCCAAAGGTTGTTCTTTTCTTCTATGAGCAGGCAATGCACTGTTTTGACTCCAAAAAACAAACATAGAGCAGGGACCTTGTTTGTGTTGGACATTATTTGAAGTTACAAAATTATCTAGGTTAATATTCAGAATACATAATTGAGGATTAAGAGGCACCTCTTTTCCATTAATCTGAGGGCACTTCCACATGAATGAAACAGAGACCCCTTCTAGTGAATACATTTAATGCATGTGTCGGGAATATTAGGATTAAAGTGATGCAACCTAGCCGGAGTAAAGTACTGTCTGCTTAGCCATATCCCCCTTGGTTTCAAGACGCTTTTAAGTCTTTTTTATTTTTAATACCTTATAATGCAGCCATCAGTCAACACACTTCTATATTTTAGACTCAGGACTCACCTGAAACAGCCCCAACTATAAGCTTTGTCAAAGAGGAAAGTCTTAAGCCTACTCTTAAATGTGGAGATGGTGTGTGCCTCCTGAAACCAAACTGGGAGCTGATTCCACAGGAGAGGAGCTTGATGGTTGAAGGCTCTGGCTCCCATTCTACTTTTGGAGACTCTAGGAGCCACAAGTAACTCTGCATTCTGGGAGCACAGTCTTCTAGTGGGGTAATAGGGTACTATGAGCTCTTTAAGATACGATGGTGCCTGACAATTAAGAGCTTTGTAGGTGAGGAGAAGGATGTTACATTCTACTCTAGACTTTACAGGGAGCCAGTGCAAAGAAGCTACTATTGGAGAAATATATACATGTGCCGCAGCATTCTGGATCAACTGGAGAGTCTTAAGGGACATATTGGGGCAGCCAGATAATAAGGAATTGCAATAATCCAGCCTAGAAGTAACAAATACATGGACTAGTTTTTCTGCGTCATTTTGAGACAGGATGTGCCTGATTTTTGCAATGTTATGTACAGTAGGTGAAAAAAGGCAGTCCATGACGTTTGTTTTATGTGGGACTTAAAGGACATATCCTGATCAAAGAAAAGAGATAATGATTTAGATAATGAGTTTTGGAGGTGTTTGGGGCCAAGTACAATAACTTCAGTTTTGTCTGAGTTAAACGCAAGAAAATTGAAGGATATCCAGGTTTTTATGTCCTTAACTGGGCGTTCATACTGCAGCCGGCGAGAGTGTCAAAGTGACCAGAAGTCATTCATTTTCTATGTGAGTCAACAGTGAGCAGCAGATGGTGTGGGCATCGAGGGAAGTTGAAGTCCAGGCAACTTTATGGTAATGAGCTATGAAGAGGTTTGGCGGCAACAAAACGGAATTTAGAAGTCCTGCTCTTGTATTTTGTTACCAAGCATTCAAACAAACGTTGCCTCCTATTTCACCTACGTCACAGCCACAAATCTTTCTTTGTTGGCAGGGCAGCCAAAGTGAATTTTGTAGCTCTCGCCGGCAGCGGTCTGAATGCACAGTAAGGCATGCTTGAAGTTTAGTTAACTGATTAGTTTCATCTGGCTTGATTGATAGGTATAATTGGGTATCATCCGCACAACAATGAAAGTTTATGTTGAGTATTTCCTAATAATATTGCCTAAAGGAAGCATATATAAGGTGATATCCGTGACTAACTTTGGCGTGCAGGGAGGATTCATTGTTAACATGTACAAACTGAGATCGATCTGATAGAGAGGATTCAAACCAGCTTAGTGTGGTTCCTTTAATGCCAATTAAATGTTCCAGTTTCTCTAATAGGATGTGATGGTCAATGGTGTCAAATGCAGCACTAAGATCTAACAAGACAAGTACAGACACAAGTCCTTTGTCTGGTGCAATTAGAAGGTCATTTGTAATTTTCACCAGTGCTGTCAGGATTTCAACCTGGCGTGACAGTGCCTGCAGTTTCCCCCATCCTTATTCCAGCCTCAGGTTAGGAACTCCCTGGTAGGGTATGTGCCAGCTGTCAGCGCCAGACCTGCAATGTAGTGCCTCTGCCTGAAGCCTACCTTTGTACCATCAGACAGCCTCGAATTGCTGATCTTGTTAGCTTGAAAATGGTCCACGCGCACACCCTGGACCTGAAGGGCCATCCATGCCGTGTTTTCCTCCTGTCTTCAGTCCCTTAGGACCAGAAAGCTCTCGTCGGCGTTGGGACCATCCTCTGTATCCAGCTGTGGTACTTCATCTGGGTCCCTGCCTACCAGTTGCCACTTCCACTGCCATTCAGATCGCGCCACAGTCCTGACTGTGTCTTGTCCAAGGGTCCTGAGACCTGGACAGCCGGTGGATTTGTTGCCTCACGATGCCCAACCCATTGTCTTTGTTTCGGGTTGGTTTAGATAAAGTTAGTTGGAGAAGGTCGATGGGAGAAAAGCAGTCTAAATGTTCAGGTTTTACAGCTGTTTCTAAGGTTCCTGTCTTTAAGGATAAAACATTGCCGGTAGAGGGAAGGACGTAATGAATTTTGTGTGTTTGTAATTAAAATGTTATCATTAAAGAAGCTCATAATCTGGCCCACGCTCTGGCCATATACAACTTCCGCCACTCGGATGCACCAAAGACCGTGATTGGCCAGATGTGGTGGATCAACCTTAGGGATTGACACCACTATCCCCTAATGGTGAGGACACACGGGACGTCACCGCAATGCGCCGCAAAGCGCCCAGAAGCACCCCGAAGCGCTGCCCGCTTCCTTTCGGTGCCCGTGTTAACCAAATGGCCTGTTTAGACACAGCGCACTGTGGGTCGGCTGACGCTCAGCAACGATAGTTTTGGCGTCTGGTCTGTTTTTTCCACATGCCGCAAGCTACCCTGGCAAGAAAATATGATTGATCTGATTCTGATAAATAATATCCCATGCTTGCTAACCCTTTTGATTTCTCTGCCCCTCTCCCCGCTCTTCTCCTGGAGTGACCCCCCCCACGATGAAATATAAAGATCTGCCCATCCACTATATTTATTAGAAATGGTAGGCCTATCACTGCTGTTTGTGATTGTGTTTTTTAAATTCCGTACTTATTTCACATATTCAGTCAGTTGGCTCTAAACAGAGAGCAAGAGAGATGAGCAGACAGGCCTGCCTGTGTGTGTGTGTGTGTGTGTGTGTCCCTCGCCGCAGATCATTACACAAGTTGATCCTTTTAACTTCATTGTTGCAGAAGAAGTGACGCCCTGCAGAAACACATAAAAAGCTTTAAGTTATAAATTCATGAGGTTATCATAAAGATCAGCTCTTTAATGTGATTAAAAAAGAGCAGAATCGCTTGTTGACCGGCATGGAGAAATGCGCTTCTTGTGTGAACAGCCAGGCTACTGCTCGCAGGAGAAATTACCTAGCGTGACGCTTCCACCTTCTGTGTGTCCCCAGCGTTACTCCCTGGACCTCAGACATCATCGACCGTGGGAGAGCATCCTGTGGGGCCCATCGAGGAGTATTTCAGGCTTCTGCTCCCACTGCCACCCTGGAGTAGCACAGGTTGAGGGAGAAGCCAAGTCAAATCTACAACTGCAATGAGACAGGGTTTCAGCGTCAGTGTCATCGTGTACATCTGGGACCAAACATTCAGACAGGCAGGCCCAGGGAACCAGGGATAACATCACCATCCTGGCCTGCTACAACACAGCTGGGGAGGTTGTCCTCCCTTTCATCATCTATATGGGGGGACATCTAGGGGGCCCCTATAACAAGGAAGGGGATCCCATTGCAAGTGGCTGGCGGGGTACATGGACAACCTGCATCCACTGTTGCGCAAGTTCACACTTCACAAGAGCTAGCTCAAAGTTCAGTTCACACAGATTAAAATGACATAGTTCACATTCATAGTTCAATTTTGAATTTTGAACTTCACACTAAATTCACAGTACCAAAAATTAACTAGTTCTAGTTCATTTCTTCTGCTTTTTTCCTTTACAAAAGCTGGGAGTTTGACTTGGGTGCAGGAACTTGGTGACTGTTGGCTTGTCTTACCCTTTAGTGATTTCTTGTGATCATAATTCACTCGCAGACATTTCCCAAGACTGGTCGGATGCTTCAGTTCTATGGGTCTTGTGGGAGTGAACAATGCTCATGTGAACGTTCATTAGTTGCAAACGGATACGTTCAGAAACATGAGCACATTCAGTGAATGGTGTTCTTTGAGTGCGTTCATGCACAACACTGCCTACTTTCTACAGTCTCTGGATGTGAGTCTCTTCGGACCCTTGAAGGCAGATTTCTCTTCTGGGCCACAGTAAGACACTTCCTGACCAGCTCCACCAAACCCATCGACATCTCTGGGCCACATCTGATGCTACCCACGACTTCCAATGTCCCTTATCGCCGGTTGCCCTACCCTTGAGACCACCTGCCATAACACCCCTGCCCTAGAGTTAACCTACCCCTGTCCCCCATCCCCTGAGCCCCCACCCCGTGTCTCCAATCTGTCCTCCAGAAAGTTGGTGTTGTGACAACTGCCACAAATGTAACATCCTGTTAATCTCGCCCATTGTGTTTTCTGTTATTTTGAAAGACTAACCTCTCTTGTTGTTTCACTTCCTTTCCTTGTGTCCTGCCCCTGTTCACCCACACATGCACCCTGTTACCTGCCCCTGGGTTCTATGTCTGCCAACCCTTATATACTTCCTGTGTTCACTGCTCTTTGCCTGATTGTCTTTGTTCTACCCCGTGTGTTCATCACTCTCCAGCAATTCCTAATGTATGTATATTTGGTTTTTGGACTTTGTCTCGGTATTTGGAACAACAAGGTCCACCCGTGTGCATTCTTTTCCAGGAAATTATCGCCAGCAGAGAGGAATTATGATGTGGGCAACCGGGACGCAAGGGAGTTCATCGCTGCCTGTCCAATTTGTGCCCAGAATAAGACCTCCCACCAACGTTGCAGCTGTTTTTCCAAGATGGCACATTTTGTTTCTCTGCCCAAACTCCCCTCTGCCAAGGAGATGGCAGATGTTATGCTCCCCCATGTTTTTGTTTACATTGCCTTCCCCAGGATTTGGGGTCCAACCAGGGTCCCCAGTTTGCCTCACGCACCGGCTTCCACCTCCAGTCCAATGGTCAGACTGAATGTTACAACCAGGAGATAGAGACAGGGCTCCTTTGTGTGGCCTCGCACCACAGCTTGGGTTGCATTACTCCGGACCTCCAGCCACTATAAAAGGTCTGCTGACAAACATTGCACACCAGCTCCTTGCTACTGGGTGGGACAGAGGGTCTGGTTGTCCACTCAGGACGTTCCTCTCCACGTGGAATCCAGCAAGCTGGCAGCCAGGTTTATTGGCCCATTCCCCATCTCCAAGGTGGTCAATCCTGTGGCGGTCCAGCTACGGCTCCCTAGGAGTATAAGAGTTCATCCCACCTTCCACGTCTCCAAAGGTGAAGCTAGTTAAAAAAAGCATTTTGGTTGTATGTGGAACTCTGAGGGATGAACACCATTCCTCCACAAAATATTCCATCATTTATACATACAACCTTTATTTAATCAAGTAATATCATTGAGATCAAGATCTTTTTTGCAAGAGAGACCTGAGTACAGCAGATAGAAGGAAAATCATTTGGTCTTGTGGAGATGGTGGTGGAGAGCATTGTCTTACACGTTGCTCCAAAATTTTCCATAGGTGTGAAAATGGGTTGAGATCTGGTTACTGTAAAGGTCACATCATTTTCATACTCACCCAACCATTCAGTGACCCCTGGTGCATGGTAGCATCTGCATTTAATATATTTCTCCACTCTTTTATTCAGGTTTTCCCTTTGATTTGTCCCCTGTCTGTATGTGAGTATACAATTGCAAAATTGTTTTAAATTGTTGTTTTATTTTCGGCTTTATTACTGAAACATCACTGAATGATGTCTGATTGGATTTGATTTAAAGGACTAAGCCAAAATTGTTCAAATTGACTGGATCAGGAGATTTTGACCATGGTAACTAGCTCCTCCAAACTCATTTTTGCTATCTTAGTTTTTCCAGCTTTATTCATGAAACACTTATTACCTATTCATCAGAAAAGGAAGCCAGGGTTTAGATTTAAGAGCAGCTGACCTTGAGACGATCCATCCAGCCAGATCAACTGGACCAGACACCACGGCGGGTGCTGTGTGATCGCCCTTGAAGGAGAGGAAGAGCCGGGATAGGAGCGAAGCTGGCCCAGTTTGGACTTAAGGCTGCTCCTGGCTAATGTCCGGTCTGGACGAAAGGGGACTCAGGCTGGCCAAGCAATGGGAAATCTGGGACTGTTGTGCCCACATCTTTTCAGAGACCTGCTCCACCAACATCCTGGATCAAGCACTCAATGGGCGAACCGTGTTCCGAGCACAAGCACAAGATTCCGGTAGGATAAGGGAAGGCAGACTTTGTGTTTACATCGATGGTGCTTGGTGTTCAAGTGCAGTCAAAGTGGATGGACACTGTTTCCAGATGTCAAACATTTTATGTAAAGATAATAACCATATTATTATCTTCACTATCTGATTAGTGCATTTACAAGTAAATTTAAAATACTTATTGTAAGCACTGTAATACCTGAATCCTTAACCTTGTATTATTCCTGCTCTGGCTGGCTTCCATCTTGAATAGCATGGTTATGCACAGGGTTGCTCACTCATTAACTTGCATTTTCAGCTGCTCAAACATTGATAATAGTGCTCTGAGTAAGTGGCCTTAATTAATTCCCATTTAAATAATGCTAGGTTGTAACAGTAGTTTGCAAAATAAAAGTATCACATACACACATATAATTTGCCATACTATGATGATGTGTATTTTAAGAAGCCAAAAAGAAGGACAAAAATGTTATTCATTATGCATTCATTCTTAGGTTTGCCCAACAAATTGACTCTGAATGCAAATGGCCTTGCCTGGTCAGGTTTTCAAATGCCAACCAAGAATAGATGTTCATCCTGCTGTGATGGAGCAGCAAATGCTGCTGAAGGGAGGCCAGACTTGTTAACACTTGTTTCCATGGCAAGCATCTCCATGATGCTAAGATACAGTAGCTGTACAATAGTTAGCAGGTCCTTAATCCTTCGCAAGCTTGATGCGAAGAGGAAGGTTTATGGTGTTTCTCACTTGGCAGAGCAGGGTTGTATAAAACTGGAAGATGTGATGCAGCTCATAATAGCTTCCTCCATTTTGGTTTCCCTGTCTCAGTTCCCTTAAAGGTCAGCACTGTCATGACAGTTTGGAATTGGTCGACAGCGCAAATTTGTGAGTCAAAGTAGAACTCTGTGTTGAAAGCACCTTGTGAATTGTCTTTGTGTGAGCCAATCCAATGTTCACTGTGATTCAACTTAAAAAAAACAAACAGATTTCAGTCTGACATTTTGCTATTATAAATGCTAGAATGCCCCAAGGCTAAATAGACATGGCCAAGGCCAATCCTTTCTTTAAAAACTTCAAAATGTTCTTGCAGTCGTCTGTGATCCAGTGGCAACCAAATACAAAGGCTTTGTATTTGTTGTTGTAAGTGAAGGATAAACTGCCTGTCTGTTGCAAATGTTTTGTACATACTGAGAAATCAGATCAGTATTGGGTTTTTAACATCTGCATAGACTGGCATCGAGATTTCCTTCAAGGCAAAATCACAACTGACTACATCACTAGTCTCAGATAAGGTCATTTCATACATTCAAGTTATTAGAATATTGAAAACATTGGTTTTCAGTTCCTTTAGTCACAAACACCTCAATATTAAAGAAGAAAACATCCAGTCCACACATGTACTGGAGTGTTTGTCCTGCCGTATCTGTAAGATCCAGGTAAACCACGTTCAAGCAAACCAATTTTGTGTCTGTGATTTGCCACTGTTCTCAACCTCATCAACCTGTACTCGTGCTTTTAACACTGTTCTCCTTTTTCCGTTGCAGATGTCTTCTGGGTGAATTATAAAACCAAATGAGGGCCAAAGGAGCACTCATCTAAATTCTCTCCTCTTGATTGCAGCAGCCTGATACACGAGCAGAGTGGCTTAGAAATGAATGAGACTGAACTGTGTGTTTGGTAACAGACCTTTCTCTTACCTTTGAAGGCATACAGACACTTCTCTGTGTTCAAGGATTTGCTGACCTACATCCTCAAAGTCAAATTTACACTTTGAAGTGCTATCAGGGTATTTGACACTTCTTTAAAAATTTACAAGTTTTGCAGAAAACCTTTCGCCCCAGCTTCCTCTGTGAAATGGTCCTGCTTTAGGTTTTTGCCCCTGCCTCGTAGAGAGCCTCTGCAGGGCACTGGTTTACAGGACGGAGTGACACAATCAATTTGCAGAGCAACTGACACAATCAGCGCCTACATAAATCATATCAACACAGCCAGGCCCCCTGGCACCTGCTGAGGTGACAGTTTTATGGCTCACCTCCAGAATGCTACCTGCCAATCACCAGAGAGTGACAGATACCAGAGAGCAGGTACTCTACACTGTCACACTGATATCTGGTTGTGGGGATTATTTTCAAAATGAAAACTGTAATCATTTACAGATTACCTGCTTAAACCTGCAATCATGCCATTGGATTACCACTGTACATGATCAGAATGATAAACTGATGTCTGGATATTTTCACCAGATTTTCATGAAATCAAACCCTGTTTTTGATACCATTTATGGTCAGCATTTTTCAGCAATAGCCATCAAATGTATCTACATATAATTATCTCTCTATGTAGAAGTTTACATTGTTAGTAGCAGAGTCCGTCATTACCTCATGGGATTCAAATTTCCTACCTATGCATAATCTTAAATATTTCCCTGCAACATAAAAAATGTACGACTAGATAAGCAACACTCAAAATTAAAGTTCTGAAAAAAATATCCTCAGTTGTTATTTATTGAGAGTTAAACACTAAAAACAAATCTGCTTTATCAGTATATCAGAGTGTGGTTTGATTAGGTTTGACAACATAAGCAAAGACCCCACAATTGTCATCAGGTTTTGATTCAAATGTTGCCAAACTCTGATTGGTGAACGGATTGGTGCCCACTTCAGACCAGTGAGAAGACCACAGATAAAACAGAAAATACAGAATGGCTCTGTAAAATAAATTTAAAATTTAAAATTGTTGTAACTTTGACAGAAAAATTGTGTGATGGTAAAATGTTGATTGAGAAAATAGGTTTCCAGCACCTTTAAATTACTGCTAATGCAAACCGAAAATTTCCTACTGCTGCTAGTTAACATTAAAAGCATTTAACTGGTAAATCATGGGGTGGCTTTTATTGTGAAGCAGTCACAGGAAATGCAATGTATTTGCTACAGCGTAACCATGGGTGTTGCAAAATTAAGCAGGACAGAAATTTGAAGGATTACAACTTTAAGTGAACCGTATCTTTAATTTTAATTCCTGCAGTGTAAAATTAGACTACACCACTTTTGGATCTTGCTTTAACAAATGACTTAATGAATTGTAACCATAAAATCAATTTCAAGTGTGTGTTTTATTCAGATTGTGGTGGACATACTGTACCTTAACCAACTTAATCTTTTTCTAGTCATATCCAGGCAAGCTCAGAAATTTCAATAAGTTGAGGAGGGTGATGGAGGTGGCCTTTAAAACACTTTGCCTGTACATACTGTATGTACCACCATGAAGGCTCTGCTTGTTGTTCTGAGTGACTGAGACAAGCCTCAGCACCCGCTGAAATTACACTTTTATGGCTCGCTTTCAGAACACTAGCCTACACTCAGTGCCTTTGGTGACCAACTTATATTTCTACCTTGTGAATTTTTTCCCCTTTATATACCTTGGTTAGAACAAGCTGCTCAACCCTATTTCACACTGCTGATTTGTTCCCTTCCTTGTTTACATGTTACTGAATTGAATTACTTTGAACTACTCTACCCATGTGTGTAAACCATAGTGCCAATCAGAATGATGTATGTTGTGTTATTTTTAAGATAATTTGCATAAGATTCAGTATTTGGATCTTCTACTTAAGTGACACAATGTAGAAATACATTACAAGCAAGAATTAAGAAATAATTATCAAAAGTAGAAGTGCTCATTAGGCAGCTTAATTGTCTCTATTGTATTATCTGATTATTATTACTCATGTATTGACATATTAAGCATTTTAATACTGCAGTTAGTCAAGGTGGAGCTAATTTGAAATAATTTTGATACTGCTGGATAGTTTAATCCTTAACAATGTATCATTTTCTGTGTAAAATCTTAATCTGAAAAGTAACCAGTGACTACAGCTGTGAAAAGTGCAATATTTCCCTCTGAAAAATAGTGGAGCAGAAAGTAGCATAAAATGGAAAAACTAGTAATGCACAAATACCTCAAAAGTATTTTTTAATGTACTTATGTTATTTTCTACCACTGATGAGAGTTGGCTTGAAGTGATTGCTTATTGGCATATTTTGCCCAAACAGTGAAAGATATTGTACAATTGTAAGTATTTATTCAATGTCAGTATTTAATTGTTACACTATCTAGCAGTATGAGTAAAAAATGTGAGGAGTAAGTAGCTAATTCACATCCAATCAACTCCACAGCAACCAACACAACACACCAGCGCATCAACTGCAGTGACAATTTTGAGGAACTCCTTCGAGACACTAGCTTGCCAATCAAGCTGCTCACACAGGCAATGTATTTGTGCTTGCACACACACACACACACGCACACACACACAATCAGACACCTTCTCACCTGCCAATCCATCGTGACAGACAGGTTTGAAACACACTCCCTTTCACAGCAGAGGTAGTAGCATGGGTTAGACAGCAGCGAGAGTGAGAATGGGCTCAAACAATTGGGATGATTTCTTTGTCCTCAGCAGCACCCCGTGATGATTACAATGTTTTACAAAATGGCTGAGAACCAAAGAGAAAGAGCACAGTCCGTCATGTCTGTTTCATGCTGCTGTAGAGTGTTGTCACTGTAGAACCTTGCTCACAGATATCCTATGGAGAACGTTGTCAGGATAAACACAATGCATTATTTATGTTCGAGCAGCCTCTGGGACATGTTCTCATCGCTATAGACAATAGCTGTTTTTCCATCCAAGTAGTTTATGCAAATTATGATGTAACAAATTCAAAAAGTAGAATGGGAATGGAATACTTCAATAATAATTCAAAGACTTATTTTTTTACGTTTGTTTGAGGTGCTACATATTAGGGAAAAGCCTTTATTGTTGTAGTGTTTACAGTAAAGACATGTGACCCTTACTTCCCAAAAGTGCGACATGTACTGAAACTTATATATTATAAATAATGCATGAAGAATGCACATCTATGTGCTGATTATTTAATAGATTCATTTAGAAAACTGTTAAGTCCTAGTCAAATTTAAATTAATCATAAAATGTGCTCATTAACTTGATGTCATCACTCAGCTTTAAAGCAATGAATAAATTACTGTAATTTTAAACGATTTGTAAAGTAATTTTAAAAAAGCATTACAATTATGTTTTTGTAATAGCTTTACTAATTTGTTTATTTCATTTTATTTGTCTGCTGCTCTATTACTGCATACTTTATAAATGAGTTGTCATTTAGTAAACAACCTGACGCCCACACTCTTACCTAATGCAGCAGTCAATAAATCCACTGTAAGAGCTAGCATTAGCTTTTGACCAACATTTGAGGTCAAACTTAGACTCGCACTAATTAATTTACAACCTATTAAGCTACAACTATTCAGTTATATAGTGAAGAAATCCCAGTTTCTATGTCCTTGGCAGACATATCAATTAAGGCCATTGTATGTCTGTAGGGTGCAATTATGTTAAACTGGCCCTACAGGACTGTCTTTAATTAACCACTGGAAAAGTAGCTAGACTGAGCTTGTTGGTGTAAAGGCAGGAGAGTGCTATGTGATGACACACTAACGTGAATATATTTGTTGTTTAGACAAGCAATGAAATACCATTTCATTACACTGAGATTTCAACAGACATGTAATTTAATTGCAGAAATAGTAATATTATCAGGGGCAATGGGTGGAGAGAAATATATACTTGACTTTCAGCAGAAAATGTAATTCTGGCATCATACATATACTTAAGAGCTTGTCCTCCCCAGAAACATGATGCAAATATGGCATTTCTGTTTGTTTCATATGTTAATTTGAAGAATGTTAGAGTCTCCTCATCTCTCCACATAGATCTGATGTTTTCATCTGCTACTATTTTTCAATCTAGAAAAAGGCATGCTTCATGCTTTATTCTCTAAGTCTGTTAACATTACACTTTGTTGCATTTTACTTTTATCAATACACACAAATTTCCTCCTCAGCCATGCGTAAAAATGTATTTGCAATATTTTTAGTTTTTTGCGAATTTTCGCAGTTTCCACTCAGGGCAAATTGAAAATGGTCATAAAAACGGGTGAATGGAAACGGAACCTAATGTTGGCTTGGTTAAGTTTAGGGAAAGATCATGGTCATAGTTGCCGAGTGTGAATGTTCTTTCTCGAGCTTGGTAGTAATAGTTTGACAAAACAATCTTCCATCAGGGTTCCCATACCTGGGTTTTTTGGGCTTTTAACTCCATCTCACAGTCTTGATCAGCTAATGCTATTTTTAAAAAAACTTAACTGTGCCGTTGTTGTTTTTTTTGCCATAACCATGATCTTTCCCTAACCTTTACCAAATAGTTTTGGATGACTACAGCACTTAACTTAACGAAACTTAACATTAACCATAGAGACAGCAGATAAGGAAATGCTGGGTTGTTTTGGAAGCCAATGGTAGGTATGAGGACTTTTGCTCTATATGCTTTTGTATCTCCAGGTGTATGAATTAGAAATGGACATACTATCTGAAGGTTGGTTAAGTATTTTGGAGCTAATTGTAAAGCTAACATATTTATGTGTTGTATATTTATGTATTTATATAATGCGATGTCTTACAGTGCATCTTACTGTAACTTAGTGCTACAGAAAACTTAAAGAACACATTAATGCTGCACTCTCCCTATTTTGAAACATCCCTCAGAGAATAAACTCTATTAGCATAATAAATATGCAGATGACAAAAACTGCATGCCCATTTGGATGAATATCAGGCTCTTCTGCAACTTCTCATCAACCTCTCACCTCTCTTTCAGTCTCATCGGTCACCCTATCTCCCACTCTGTGAATATGGCCTGAGACGCAGCATGGCTGATGTTAATACCTATATATTGCTTTGTAGAAACACTCTGGGGCACATGGCGCTGTAATTAAAGCTTGTCCTGCATGGGATGAAGATATGAAAATATCATTATTACTTCTCAGATGAAGAGATATTTAAAAAAAAAAAGAAGCGTATTGCTTCCTTCTGGGCTGGATCTCATTTGTAAGCAAGGGGAGGAATTAAACTGAGCCTAAATACATCTAAATAAGTCTTCAGATATTTGGTTGGCTTGGGGAGTCCTTGATTTATTTGGCAGGCCAGATTTTAAAAAGTAATTGTTAACATTAGGCTTTGATAAAAAGGTCCTTTTAAATGAGTTATATTTCCCAGCTCATCACATAAAGTGTCATTATTGGATAATTCATGCCTCCAAAATCACAAAATCTTGCACATTTTAGTGAAATTGCAAATGTGACCAATGCTAATGCTAACGAATAGTGAGAAACTCCCCCTCTAACTAGAACAGAACCACTTCAAATACATTAGCTTGCTAGTGTAAATCACATCAAATTTACTCAAATGTTAATTAATGTCCTAAAGGGTCAACTGTACACATACTTAATGAGGAGTCCCAAAGTCTGTCAGCCATATAGATAGTGGATGTCTAAACTACATTTTCTCCTAAAGGAGGCCAAACAACAATCACTGTGCCAGCTAATGAGTATCATCAGTTAACAGCAAGTTAGCTTCAGTAGCTAAATACAAAATGAGTGTGAGCAAGGCACTGTTTGTTCTTTTAAAGATTACATAAAGAACATAAAGATGGTTAAATTCTCATTGTTTTTACCACTGCAAGTTGAAAGGTCAACGCTAAAACTTGATATGGGCTTTTTTGTCCTTTGGTTGAAACGTAGCATAAGAATGACCATAACTAGACTGAAGTAGTAGTGTAATGATGTACTGCATCTTATCGCTATAATGTACAGCGAAATGCATGACAGACGCGTTGCATTTACTTAAAGCCAGTATTATCAATATTTTTTATATTAACAATGAATCAAATGACTATATGTCATGGGAAAGGGGTTGCACTGGTGAACCCACAGCCCACAGCCCACATCAACAGACTCCACAGTTCCCCTCACCTCCACAGAGTGTTTAAGCATCTTTTAGCTTATTGTTTTGGTTTTACAGCCCACAATGTTTTTGGTTTACTCTAACCTTCTTATAGTGTTGTTTCCACAAAGAAAGCTCTAAAAACCCCACTTTACTTTACCTGTAACCCCCAAGAAGCCAACAAATCTGTTAATCTTGTAATAAGTTGCTTGGAGGGTCATAACAGTTGTTTGGCATGTTTAGCCTATTTACTACAAATCACTTAAATCAAAAATAACCCTTTTGCAAACTATGCTTCTGTTTTTTAGAAATTGGGACATATCTTGTTTTTCCTACAGTTCCAGGCATCCGCTGGTTTCCATATACGCAAGCAACAAAATCCATTTGCATGCTCTTGAAACTTGCTTAAAAATTGTGCAGTCCATCACAGTGACCATCAAGTCTGAATTAGATTTTCTCAGTTACATTGTTGCTATTACATGATATGGTGCTGATTTTTCAAAGTAATCTGCACTTATACTGCATTAAGACGCAGTGATAATTTAATATTGACAAGTATTTAAACAAAGTTGATGTTGAGTATGACGGATTACACATTCTCTAGCAAGTCTCAAGAATATGAGATATGGAAATGTAAGGTATGGAATATGATTTCCATACCTTACAAAACTGAATGGAAATCAAAGGCTGTCTGGAACTAGAGGAAAAAATACATAAAAAACACAGCATGCATTTGAAAAATGGTATACAAAAATATAAAAACTTGTACACACACACACGAGTAAAATAAAAGATACATGATTTGTAGTTAAGGAGCTCTAAACACTGGTATAGTCCTTTTAACCTGACTCACCCTGTGACCAAAGAGGTAAGACTTGTTCCTGAAACACATTTTACTTGGCGTTTTATCTTAGAGTTTCTTGACTGACTCAGTTTTCTTCCTCCCCCTTTTACCAGACCTGACAGAAGACAAATGATGGCCCAATCCGAACCCATCCATCAGAAAACAGCAAACAACTGTTAACAGAAATCGTACATCTTTTAAATATGAATACCTTTGATTTATGCGTCTGTACTCCATGGATTAATATGATTACAGTTATTAAACCTGCAGGATAATGAGTTATGGAAATTCCAGCTCATGAAAGCGTCAGCACACTGCCTATTAAACATCATTCATAATCAGCTCCTTAGTATACAGATAGGATAGATTATACCCCCACACGCTGCCATACCAGATGGCTAATATTTGGCGTGCAGCACTGGAGTGACAGGAGCTAAATTAGAGTACTGACATATTGACATTAATATTGGCATGAATAAGTGCAAGAAAACCTATGGCTTTAAAGGATAATCAGAATAATCATATCATACATGACATATGTTAAACAGGTCCATTCTTTTTTCAGCAGCTGATATTATATGATCCACACCAGTTGAAAATAAAATCCCATTATTGGATTATGTTTATGAAGTGCCACTGATTCTTGACCAAACCATGAAAAGAGACCGAAATGCATTTGCTAAATGGCTTAAACAGGCAAGAGCGTAATAACATTTCTTAGTATTATAATTAAATTTATGAGGATGACAATTCAGCTGAAAATCACTCTTCACACAAGACATGCAATTAAGGGTAACACTTTATTTGAAGGTGGGTTCATAAAATTGACATGACACCGTCATAACCGTGACATGACACCTGTCATGAACATGAAGGAGTCATGGTTATGACGGTGTTATGTCAGTCTTATGAACCCACCTTCAAATAAAATGTTACCCAATTAAGTTTGTGCACCCCCTGAAAATATATATTTTTTATAATCATGCAATATGGCCCAATGAGCTATTACGACTTGTTTTTTGTGTCTCTTTTTAAGCCACGGTAGCAGCACAGCTTTCTCCAGATTGCAAAATCGGTCAGTTGGTACACCACTGTGGTACACTGTGATATCTCAACAACTATTGGATGGATTGCTATCAACTTTGTACAGAAATTCATGTTCCCTACAAGATAAATTCTAATGACTTTGGTGATGCATTGACTTTTCATCCAACACCACCATCAAGTTTAAATTTCCATTTGCCCAATGCTTTAGTTTATGACTAGATACCTGCAAAGCTTAGGACATTCCCATCAGCATCAGCTATACTTTGTGTTTAGTGCTAGCAAATGTATAGCATGCTAACAGGCTAAACTAAGATGGCAGCATCAGCATATTAGCATTGTCACAGTGAGCATGTTAGCATGCTGATGTTAGCATTTCAAAACACCACTGTACCTGATTTTGCATAAATGGAAAATCAGGTTGCATTTGCATTTTCATTTTCAAATCTGAATTAACATTTGAATATCGTCCACTGAACAGCGGGTTACAACTCTGAAAATGAAATGTCAAACAGCTTTTCCATTTTCATTTTAACATAGTCATAGAACACCCATGTATGTGAAAATAAAAATGAAAATTGGATTATTTCATTTTTATTTTTCTACATATGTGGAAAATTATAGTGCTATTGTGGAAATGCATTTCCATTTTCAAGTTTACATTATAATTTGAATATAGTCCCATATATGATTCCATACACATTACATATACACACATTATATATATATATATATTTAGATTTTTAACTTTCTCTTTTGAGAAGAATACAAACCATGCTTACTTATTTGATTAATTTAGGGACATGGTGAAAACATTGTTATAAATGTTATTTTGTATATTTTGTGAGCAGCTACACTACATGTTTGGATGATGAGTATAAATGGCAAGAGAAAACAATTGAACACAGAAAATGAAGCAGTCAAAAACTTCCAGAATACAGATATTTTTGTGAAATAAACAGATACACGTACAGATAGTAGCTTTGCGTTACACCCCTAGTGGAATGAATGCCGTACATCACCTGACAGTGCATCTGCATTATTTTTTTTACTAATTGTTAGACAGTAACAATGCTCCCATTTATACAACAGACAACCAACTATTTCTCATCATCTGAAAGATGAAAAATCTTTGTTATAACAGTTCTGTTTCCTCATATGCACAGAGAAAGAAAAATGTTTGTTATTCTTAACTTGACATGCACAAAAATAGATATGTTCTTGAAGACAAAATAATCATTTTGAACATCTACAGCTGCGCAGAAAGTGTGTCTCCATGTGGTGTCAGAGTGTATGCAAATACAACTTCATTAGTTTTGGAGATCAGGAGATTGAGGTGAGGGTACAATCTGTGGAATGCAGATGACAGTCCTATTTCCTTTGAGACTTTCCTGTTCACTGTCTTCTATTATATTAAACCAAATCAATTATCCCAACGGCAGCATGCTATAAAAGGAAGCTGGGTGGGCATTTTTAAACAGAGTAGGCTGGCTGCTCAAATCCAAACACGCCGTGTGCGATTACAGTGATGAGGGCATTGAAATCCTGTAATTGAGACATGCAACATTATGATTGCAAACTGATTGAATATAATTAGCCGTGGCTTTTACTTTGTTTGCTTGCTTCCTTTAATTAAAAGATTTTTCTTTTCACTTCGTCAGAGTAGATTCACATTATGCAGGAATGTTTGATAAGTGATTAGCCTGGTAAGGCCCACTAAGATAATTAACCGTCCAATCGTCCAAAAGTGTGCTGCGGTTGCCAAGTGGCCTCCCCCCTTATAGCATCAGTGACTACGCTGTAAATAACTCAGCAGTGTCCATGTTTAATCCATAACTAGTCAAGATTAATGTTGCAGCGTTAACCTTAGGTATTTTCACCCCTCTGCGTTCAGTCCTCATCATTTCAAGCTAATGTGAGTCCCTGATAAGTAGGTGTGACATGCGCTCATCCAGGATCATGTTTTTCTGACAGGTTCATGATGAGCCATACCATAAATAGATGCTGTAGTTACACCTGTATGTGTAATTACAGTATATACTTCCATCTAAACTCAGCTACAGAGTTGTGTCTTGACACATCTCTTGCATTTCCACAGCTAGCTCCCAAACGCGCTGTCTGCCTGCCTGCTGTGAATATAAAGTCCATTCTCCTCTAGTGTCTCTGTGGATGTGAGGCCTTGTCCTTGCAGAGCAGAGCACACTCCATCCCTGACAAGGGCTCCGCTTTTATCACCTGATGCTGTGAGAGCCAAATGAGGGTTCGGCCATGTTCAGCCATTTATCATCTGCGATCAGTGAGCAGCCACAGGGGCAGAAAGGACCTTGGCTGTGTGTACGCGTTCTCCTCCTGCCATTTGTTCTTAAAGTCGACCAGGGTTTAGTGTCACTGTGGTCTACTGCATTCTCTGCAGGAAAAACAAACATCAACATGGTGGCTTTGTTTATACACAGCGGGGCTTGTGTCTTGGGCTTTTGTGTCTGCACATACTGTTTCTTGCACAAAATACTCGCTTCAAGGTAAAATAGATGATGGTGATGAATGTGGCAAATATGGTTAGGGGAGCGTTAAATGGGGTACTTATTTATTTTCGTCCCGACATCCATTCTGTTTGCCAGCTGTAGTACAAGGCGTTCAGCTGGGAAATGTCTGCAACTTATAATGAATTGAGAAATTTGTACACAACAGAAAAAGTTATTAACAAGTATCATTTGACAAACAACAGTGCTGTTTCGTAAGATGTTCAATAGTCAAATTTAACCAGTTGAATAACTGCATAAATTCACAGAGCTCCAGTAACATTATTTCTATTTGAAGTTTGATGAATGTGTGCACAAAACCACCTCAAGAAGGCAGTGGTTGGTTTGTTGAGCTTGAACAAAGGAGAAGGAGGGAAGGTAAATTGGTTGCTTTTCCTTAAATTTTCCTAAAAATAAGGGTGTGTGTACCTATTCCGTATTTGTGTTAACAAGAGGGTTGGTATTCCCTTTCATCCACCTCGTTTTGCACTGCAACCCCACTCCCTTTGTAATGGCTTGTTTTGACAAAAACTCAAACTGTATATTTGCTCTGGCCTGGCTGGTCGCGACAGCAGGGCAGGAGTCATTTTTATTCACTTATTCACAAGGGTCGCACTTAATGCCCACTTTCACTGTTTCCTGAGTGTGCTCTGGAGGATATGCTGCTGTAGGTAAACTAAAATCTAAAATACAGCAATATTTTTAGCCATGCCAGCAGCATGGCTCTAGGGATGACAATGTCAATCTGAAATATCTCAACAACTATTGGAGTGATTATAATCACTTTGGTAAACCCATGTTGAACATGCTGTTGTTAGCATTTAGCTCAAAGCACTGTGCCTAAATACAACCTCGCAGAGCCTCTAGCAAGGATTTAGACTCTTAAACGTGCAATAACTGATTATTTGTGGACATAAGCTGTGAACCCAACACTGACATATCATCACCTTTTAAGCTGATATGGTGAACTTGTTAGCAAACTGTTTCTTATTTACACATTCAGCAGTTATAGAGCAACATTATCATTTCTTTGGAGTCTCTGACCACCTGGCAAATCCAGTATTGAAACAAAAGTCCAATATTCACTCTCTGTTAGCTCTGTTTTTGGTCTAACTCCTGAGGGAAATCTCTAGCTCTCTAGCTGCTAAATGCTCCATTATGCTCACCAGCTTGTCGTTAACTGTGTCTGTCTGTTGTTTGGTACTGAGCAGGTAGCATACAGTGGGTTTTTAGAGCTTTGTCGCAGAAAACAGCTGCATGGTACGGCAAAAACGTCTCTACGAGAGCAGTGAGAGTGAACCAGAACAGTAAACTCGAGGGCCGGACAGCTACACAAAGAGCTGAAACTCAATATGAAGCTCTATAAAGCCGAGGGGAGCTGCAGATTCAGGTGATAATTCTCTGTAGGTTCATCACTACGAGCGACCCCTTTCACACTGTCAGATTGCTTTCACGTTGTCATTTGATACATTGTTATTAAAAATATTGATTATAGCCACTTTAATCTCAATCTCTATTCTGAAATGAGCTTTGTAGATGTTGTTCAATTTATTATTGTCTTGTTTTCCTCCTGTCTGTACAGAACTAGTGAAAAATGTATTATTTCTTAGTTTGTTGCTAATATAATTGGTATTTGTATTAGAAAATCCAAAGCAAAGTTCAGAAATATGGCATACATGTTTATAAATTTATAAATTACATTTTCCAACAGTAAAAATTATTCTCAGCTCAATAAACCTCGCAAAACTTGTTTTCATAACTTTTGAATTAAATACTTATACCAGAGTCAACATGAGATCATTTATAATCCTGTTTTTGCTAATGTACTCTATATTTTTAGCAGCCAACCCTCCGTCTGTACCCTTTTGAATTAGAATAACAAAAGCCAGATGATTTATTCCTGCTCCTTTTGTAGTGCTTTCTTTTCTCCCACCTGTCTCCATGAGAAAGGAGTGATGCAATAGCCTGATATCAACATCTGTGCCTCATGAAGACAGTGCTGCCCAGATAAGATGCTCACAAGTGTGCAGAGGAGGGCTGTACTGTGGGGGAAGTTATGCAGCACCGGCAGATAAAGAGAATAGTGTGAATCGAAGTGGCTGCTACAAAAAATCGTATGGGTATTAACTTCAGAAGGACCTCAACAGATATGACAGTTCAACACACAACCAGTTCCTACTGAAACCCAGCATTGATGTATGCATTATACATAGTATGGATACACCTTGGGAGCATTTTTGCTAGAAAATGAGGGCTTTGACTTATTCATTTTGTTTGTGTAAATAGCAATGAACCCCTTTTCATGAACGTGTGTCGTCCCTTCTAAATGTCACACATATGACATAAGTTATGCAATTCCCACTCCCCTACAACAGTTGTTGTAGCATAAGAAATGGCTTGAACATGGATTTGAGTGTGCAAAAATATACACATACAAATTTCCAATCCCTTTCATATGACATACCCTTTTTACCTGGAATTTATCTACCTGAATAAAAGAGGCATATGTACATTATTATTATTGCTGGGTTATAAAAAGGCAGCAATGGCCAGCTCCATCATCTTTAATGAATTTAGGTAGCTCATCAAAATAACATAATGCCGGTGCATGTAGCCAAAATCAACAGTCCCATATCATAGAAAAAAATGTATATGCAAAAGGTGACAACATTTGACAAAAAATGTGAATGCTTTGGTCAAAATACCATGGGAAGCACAACTTCTAGTTATTATGTATGCTTAGAAGGCAAGCAAATTGATACAATATGGAAAGACTAGCCTACCCACATAGAAATTAAAGTTTGAGACTATATATTATATAGTACTGAAGCAAATAATATGAAGCTTTTCTTGTATATACTTTCCTGCATTTCTCTTTCTCTTCCCTTCTGTTACATCCCCCCATGGTGGATGTGTAAATATTAAAATGTGTTAATGCAGTATGTTCTGTGTTGCTCCCGGGCTCAGCGGGCCACACGTGGGAGGAGTTTGCCTTGAAGGCTTTTTGCCAGAAAGCCTAACTGAGTAGTTTTGGTGCCTACCTAACCAAACTGCAACTGTTTAGGCACCAAAAGTACTTGGTTGGGTTTAGGAAAAGATCATGGTTTGAGATAAAATAATAAGTCAACGCTGACTTTTAGTTTTACATGGAACACTAACAGCAGTCTCCTGGGTGAAATTCCTGCATTTGACCCATTCATCCACCCCGACCTGCTCCATATGCAGACTTTGTCGCTCTTTACACTATGTCACCTGACTTCCTTAAGCTTTTCTGGCAAAAAGCCTTATTACTTGGTTAGGTTTAGGCACCAAAACTACTTAGTTAAGTTTTGGATGAAGGCAAGCTTCTCCCACGTGCAACTTTATCGCTCTTTATACTACGTCACCTGACTTTCTCATGCTATTGGCTGGTGAATCTGTGGAGCAGCCAACCACAGAGGGTTTATAAGGAGTGTGTATAAAGAGAATATGTACTGTGAGCTATTTGTGTCATGACTTAGTCCATAGCTCCTTTGTATGTTGTTGCTAGCTTAATGTCAGAGAAGTAGTGGTTCTGTTGTAAAATTTCAGTTAATCAGGTCATTGTTGTTAACAATCAAGTTATTGTTTTTTGTATCTTAAATCCTACCTTTAACTCCTTTGCCAGATAGCTCTGTAGGAGAGAACAGCCCTTTTGTTTCCCTCTCTTTTCTCCTGTTTTTAGTGTAGTTGGGGAGTCAGGTTGAGCATTGTGGTTGCATTTCTATCAAGTGCTTGTCTGTTCATTCTTTTGGCCTGGGCTGTCCCAGAATTTCAACTTTAGCTTTCATATTTGGCAATAAAAAAAATAAATAAACAAATTAAAAAAAAAATCGAGAACTTGAACAAACTGACCCCCCCATACATACACCTAAATCATTCCTACCAAATCAGTTCCAGACTCACACACCTTCCTCCATGTAACCAGGAGACAATATACATAGAAAACAGTACAAAGGAAATAGTTCTCCTCATTAGAACTGAGACACTATAGAAAACACTTTGGATCCTCTCACTATGGGAAAGGAAGACACCATAAATAACGTTATTGACAATGTACAGAACTGAATACAACTTCACAAGTTAATTGTATGCCTTCGCCACTTACTCAGCTCCAGAGGGAGTCGCTGCAATGTCAGATGGAATAGTTCAGGAAAAGTGTCTGTTCTTGTAGTAGTCCATATAACTTGACAACTGAGAGTAAAGATGTAGCCATTATACATTTCTTGTTACTCTCTCTTTAGTCTTGAGAGTAATTGTCTACAGATGGAGGTTGAAGGGATGTAACTTTCTAGTAATAATTACATCTAAATTAAGTATGTTTTAAGGGGAAAAGAGTCCAAAACAAACCCACAAAAGTGCAGCTGTAATTCATTCTAAATTTACTTGCTACAGTGTCTGAGCAGCAAAGAAGTTTGTTTCACAGTCTGGTCACAGGAGGGGCCCAGAATACCTTGCAGGTTTCTTGTCTTGCCCATAATTGTCCTACAGGAGGCGTGCTGCGGCACAAGGCATACTTGTCATAGCTCGTGGCGGCTCATCAATAAGGTTGCGGAGCAGCAACACAGATGCTGGCTGAGGTCTCTGTCCTGGAGAGACTAGCTAATCTCGGTCTCTGTGGGGAACAGCAGGGGAGCAGTCTGTCTTCTAATACTCTATCTGCATACTCACACACAAACACACGCATATACTGTACACACCTGCACAGTCATGCAAGTACACAACAAACATGAGACAGACACCCCTCCACAGGCCCATGCATAAACATGTCATGAAGTGCAGGATGTAATGCAGGAACATGCGTGCTATTACCGTCCCTGCTGCGTCACTTTTGTTTTCTTGCTGCTGTGTTTGCCCAAATCCAAAAGAGGCTGTCTTAGTTAGTGAATACAAATACGTTAGGGTTTGCCTTTGCAGTGGTGTAACACAGTCGCAAGCATGTGTTAATCTTGTTATTTCAAAAGTTAAAGAAAACTATGAGGGAACTGGTTGGTGTATCACGGTAATGTTGTTTAGTATTGACGGAGATGTTGAATTTTTAATGGAAGTGAGCATTACACATCTGTAAGTTTCACAAGACTGGAGGTAAGCAAACTAGTGCTTTTATCACGGTAACATGACATTTTGTTGCACCTCAAGCACAAAAGCAAACAGTTTTATGAAACAAAATACAGATATCTCATTTGTAGCATGTAACGTAGCTATTACAATTACAGACAGGCAGGCGACACCGAGGTGGACAGGAATGTTCTATATTAAATGATAGCCAGATATGGAGGGTATAGGGATAAGGAGAGTCTGTAGGAGGGAGAGCACCGGAGGCAGACGGGGAGATCACGGGATACGTACTGGAGAACCACTGAAGAGCCACAGGAGACTGGAAAGCCACAGGAGACTGGAAGACCACAGGAGACGGGCAAAACACAGGAAACTGCAATGAAGCGTTCTATCAATTGGTTTAGGGAGTCCTATGTCTGAACGAGGTCAGACACTGACTGAGGTGAGTAGTGTGCTTTTGTACCGGCTGTGATTGGGACTGATGGGGAGCAGGAGTGTGATTGGGAGCAGGTGTGGGTGATTACTGGCTGTGAGGCCTGGCATATCTGTGACAGTAGCCTTCAGGTATTTGTGCACATATTCCCATACAAAACATTTTTTAAATGCTGTATTTTTACTAAAAAAAGCTAAGCTTTCTGCAGGTGATACAGAACAGCAGGTCTCGTTGTGTTCTGCTACACAAAACTATGATCTACATTCATTACATTCTGACCAATACTTGTAGTTCTGGATTTTTCAATGATTTTCTTTTTCGTGATGGTTCAGCCTTTCAGCTGTGCAGAATACTAGTTTAAGTCTAAGATGTAAAATGTCTTCGTGTCTTTGTATAGTTTTACTGCAGCAGCTCACATTCAGCCAGCGCTAGACCAAACCTTGTTTATGCTTCAAAAAATCTCTCTTATAATTTTCCCCGCTGAGTGGTTAACAAACATGTGAGTTCAGATTCAGTTGATTGTAAGGATATACTCAGCTTGTCTGTTGTATCAGTGTGTGCAAACCAAAATAGAGGGGTGTAAAGGTATAAAGGGACAAAACACACACTCACAATGTGATCCAATCAGCAGTAAAACACACTGTTGTTAAGACCACACTCAAAGAAAATACAGTCTTTATAAAAACAGGAGAATGGCAGATAAAAACACACACACACACACACACACACACATACACTTGAGAATTTGTTTGGCTCCCTCTCATAAGTCTCATTGTTGTCACTCATCAAAATGTAATATTGCTCAATGCATAGAGAGAGGGTTTTATTTAAAACACTGGGGCCAATGACGTTCATACAATTTTTAGGGAATGAAATTGAGTTTGCAAAAAATGAAAGATTCATTTTGAGGAATTTATTTTAGCAGAATGAGTCATTCCTTAAACTTATGATTCATCAAAACGGACACAACTTTAACCTGGACCAGCAATTCTCATATTTCATCCCTGACTTATGGGAAAATTTCGGAAGTTCATTAGACTTACCTTATGATAAATGTCTGGCCAGGGAGCCACACTTAGTTATTGAATACTTTGTCTGCTCTCTGTGATCAATACTTAATTACACCAGTTTTCCTGGTTTGGCAGATTATGGGTTAGAAAAAACAGCTTGTTTGAGAGGTGAGAGCAACCCAGCAGGCTTATAAAGACAGAAACTGTTGGAGTGATCAGTAACCATGCATCTTTACGCCGCAGTCGATGGTAAGTCTCTTGAATCTGGCTTAACAACATAGAGGCAGAGAACAGGGAGGGATGGCAGATGCTTAGTTTGTTAGCCAGGTCCCTACTAATGTAACTGTGTTAGCCAGGCCACCAAAGTGCTATAATGTGCCTGGCAAAAAGGGGGACAAAACAATTAATAATACTTCTGTTTACAGCTTGAAAGTTGCTTTTAGGAACTTGTAATTGATAAAAAGAATTGATGGGTGTTTGATGAAAAAACGCAGAAGAGCAATGTTCCATTAGAGTTTACTTTAAGTCCACTCACTGAGAGGCATCATAAATCCATAATGCGTGTCATCTGGATATATGTACAATTCATCCTAATTACATAAGGACACTGCATTAAAATGCACACTTGCCTGAATAAAATACATTGTGCTATGTCCAGTGATGGCCAGTCTCTCTCATTTTTAGCCATGCTAGCTGCATGGTCATGCCGGTCTGACCTTTTTTGTATGTCCACCACTTTGGTCCTGACTGACATATCTCAACAATTATTGGATGGAATGCCATGAAATCTTGTACAAACAGAAGATGAGGCCTACTGACTGTGGTGATCCCCCAACCTTATATTGGTACCATAAACTTTTCCTTAAATGCCAACATGTGGTTGACATTTTTGGTCTTTAGTGAAAGGTCTTGACAACTGTTGGATGGATTGCCATGAAATGTATACCAGATATCCATGTTTCACAGAGGATGAATCCCTCTGACTTTGGTGATCCCTGACTTTTCATCTAGTACCACTATTAGGTTAAAGTTTTCCCTTAACCAATATCTCAACATCTGCTTGATGTATTGACACAAAATTTGATACAGACATCCGTGTTCCCCAGAGGATGTATTCTACTGACTTTGGTAATCCCCTGACTTTTCCTCTAGTGCAACCATGACATTGACATTTGTGGTTTTGACTGAAATACCTCAACAACTATTCAATGGATTGCCATGAAATTCTGCTGAAACAATTAATTCGATTAATCAATTAGCTGATTGATAGAAATTTAATCTGCAATAGTTTTAATAGAGGATTAATTGTTGATGTCGTTTTTCAAACGAAAATGCCAAATATTTTATGGTTCCAGCTTCTCAAATATGACAATTCAGGGCTTTTCCTTGTCTTCTATTATAGTAAACAGATTTTTGGACTGTTGGGTCAGACAAAAAAATATTTGAAGACATTACTTTGGGCTCTAGGAAATTGTGATGGGCATTTTTCACAGTTTTGTAGTCTTTTATAGACCAAACTACTAATCATTTAATTGCGAAAATTTCCAAATAACTTTGAAACTAATGACATTCCACTTAGCCTCAGCTGTACTTTGTGTATAATGTTAATTAGCAAATGTAAGCATGCTAACATGCTAAACTTAGATGGTGATCATGGTAAACATTAGCATGTTAGAGTTGTCATTGTGAGCACATTATCATTTAGCTCGAAGCACAACTGTGCTTAAGTACAGCCTCACAGAGCTGCAGACTCTTAGTCTTCTTGCTCTGCATATGTCTATCGAAAATGCTTTGTGACATGGATATGCCCTCTGCATAAAAATGATGTGCTATGAGACTTCAATTAACTCCACAGTTACCTCAAGAAGTATTCAACCTTGAGAATCTGCCACATTCTGATTTCATAAACTGACCTCTACACATAATGTACTTGATATGAATAAGCCTCCGAACTCCCTGTGAATAACATCCCTGGTAAATTTGAACAAATCACCACTTAAAGACAAGATGCAGTGGAGATTATCCCTCCCATCAACCTGTCCTTTCTTTCTCTCTTTTCTCAAGGACAGAGGCAGGTGTTAATAAGACTCATTTAGAACAATGCAGCAAATGAAGGCTCACCAGAATGCAAAGATAATGAGATAATGAGATAATAAGATACCTTTGAAGTAGATAAACATCCAGTAAATATCGCTGTCTGTCACAGGTGTTTTTGCATAAGAGTGTGTTTAATCAGAGCTCATCAATATTCACAATGCAAACGGTTTGTCCTTTGGAAATTTAAACAAGGGTAAAAGATATGGCAGATGGTTCAAAACACTCTACTGTATATCCTGAAAAACATTTCAGGAAATTAAATCAGTGTTTCAGAAAAAGAAAGGTCCATCCACAAAATCACATCAGCAATTTTAATAGCTGACCATACTAGGAAGCAAATTTCTTAGATGTCTTCATCATTTGTTCTGCTGAATGTTGATATGCTGCATGTGCTGTTAACCAGACCAGCTATGGTATATGTTTATCAAAGGGAATACATAAAGATCCTTTTGGTCTTGGCAAATGGATTGGCTGATGTCAGGAACACGATGTGTTTGTTATTAGCCAAGGGCTAAAAATCTACGGCCATATCAGATCAATTATGGATTAAAGACTCTGTTTTCTTATTTTCTCTGACATGCATTCTCTCATTTAACAATGTGATTGATTTATATATAAAAAAGTGCAGATGGAAAAATATGTGTTGTGTGCATGTGTTTAATTTGTGTGGCCTTGCAGCAACATGTTGGCAGGTGTAGACATATGTATCAGTGTTTGAAAACCAGAGCAATTGGAGCATAGCTGTGAAGACTGAGGGTTGATAAGTTTGCCTTTTATGCTGCTTTGCACGTTGACTACTAAAATTTCGATTCATTGCTCAACACAAGCAAAAATAACACTGGACTGACTGCACTACCCCCACCTCACTGAGCACTCCTGGAGAAACATATCAAGCAGTCAGCTCCTATCGAGTCAATAGATTTTTAGCAACCAAGGCTACGCTTGTCAGCTTTAGCTGATTGCCTGACATATTTCCTCAGTGTCTCTTGGCTCATCTACAGTTGTCAGTTCTCCAGACGTGGCTGTTGAAGCCATGCTCCTGGTCGTTCAGTTAATTCCCCATACAGCCTGTCTTTTTTTTTTTTTTACCTGGACTCTGGCCAGTTCTGTCAGTCCTGATGTCTCCATTGCCCAGAGTGGCTCTGTCTATCTGGCTCTGGCCTTGGTGCATTAGATTTTCTTTTTTTTCTCTCTCTGTCCCTCTACTTCCCTCCTGGGTCCCTGACTTCTCTTTATTTGTCTCTCACTCCCCCGTCTCCCCCTCTGTTCAATCTTTTTCTCTTTCATCCCACTCTATTTTGCCACTCAACCCCTCTTGCACAAGCTTCCTTTCCCTCTCTGAACTTTTGCAGCATTCCCAGAGGTGCTGTAACCGAACAGCCAGCAGTGCCATATCAGACACTGTCAGACATATGGAGGAATGCTGCGCCCCAACGCTGTGTGACTTCACCTCAAGAGCAAAGTACCAACGATGCATAACTGATAAACATGTTATGGGGCTAAGGTAAATTTGTAGCAAGTGACATAAAACACTCTCTACGGCAGCTTGGACAGAAGACGTTGTTTTATATAAAGATCAGACTCAGTCAAATTTGGCCTCAGCCTCTCTGTATTCTCTCTCAGAGTAGCTGGCCTGATGCAAATCGATAAAGCAATTTTCCCCCAGACTTGTCGTAATTAACAATCTGCCATGTGTGCTCAGGGGAACTGCAGCATTTGAATAAAAGCGACTTCCAGCTGCTACTGAGACGCCTGTGATTTAAGAAGTTTAAGACAGGAAGGCAAGAGGAGCTCCATATGAGTAAGCATTTAACACAGCCCACACACTCTTTAGCAATGCTTGTTATATAGTCTGTATCCTTAAAACCGATTCTAGCTGACATAAAGTGCTAACGTCTGTATTTAAGTGGAGTGTAGGTTGTTTTTATTTTGATATTATCCCTTCAAGAAACAAATAACCTTATTAAGTAGTAAAAAATCATTACCTGAAACTCATAATTTAGTTTCTAAAATACAGAAGATTAGGTTTATTAGACTCATATTGTCACCCATGTATTGGGAAGGGAATGTCAATTTCATATCTGGTATTTAGACTTTTCTATGCAATACAGCATTAGTAAGCTATACAAATAACAGTTCAGGCTTCCAAGAATTTCACAGGATCTGGGGAAATGTTATGTAATTGGAGGACCAGTTTTTGAATATCTAGAACAACAAGAAGAACTTCCTATCGTATATTTACTAATCTTACAAATGCATCTCTGCATCTTCTTGTCATCCAATACAGAGTAAGCAATATTTTTATCATGATTTTTGCATGATAATACAGGGCCAGGCGATAATTCAATATTATTGTTGACTGACTTTCAGTAGAATTGTATTAATTGTATGACCAGAATTGCCCAGTAACACATTACTTAGTAACACATTCCAGTAATGTGATTACTTTTTTCAGTAACAAGTAGTGTAAGCGATTACAATTTGAAATTCAGTAATGGCGTTACAGTTACAAATCCCAGTAATGCTTCATTACTTAGACAATTTGGGAGTTGATTGTCTTACTGTGAGTTTGATGGAGGGTTGATAGCAGTTTCTTCTCTGTGCGTTCAGAGCACAGACTGCTGGAGGTCGTGTTAGCTTGGCTCAGGGACGAGAGTTGTGGGAAGATGGCTAGCCGTTACCAAGGCAGGAGAAATGCGACTGTCAGTAACTGAGAAGTTGTCTTATTTGCAGGGTGTGTCTTAACAGCCAGCTAGCCACTGGTAGCTTTGCTTACACTTGGTTGGTAAGCAGTCTGTTTATGGGACTTATCAGGAAATGCTGCATGCGGTCAGTCACTAAGCTAACGTCTAAGCTAACGTGAGCTGTTGATAGTCAGTAAATACCTCCAAACTGTAGGGTGGCTGCTTGTTACACCACAATATATTTTGTTGTATTTTTACACGTGTTAAATACAGAAGATGGGAGGCTTTGGAGTTAAAGTAAAGGAATTAATTACTAATTACTTTAGCTGTATTTGCTCTACAAAATGTCTAAACAAACGATTTTGAAATTATAACAAAATTTGTTATTTAGGTTTTTGTTTGACACATGAAGAGTTTTGTCTTATGCAATGTATAACAGTAGAACCAAGTGGCAACCTCCGGGGCTGAAAAATGAAGCCAACCTGGAAGTGCCAAAAACTGCAGTTCATCAAATGGCCACTTAAGGCTGGCTCCAAAAGAGAGTCAATCCCCATAGACCCCCATGTTAAAAAACCCTATTTTACAGCAGAAATAAACATGTTTAAAGCCAGGTACAAAAAACGTTTTTGGTCTCTATAGCTAATTTCCCCCTTCATGACAACTGTGAGGGGGGTGAATTTTTATATAACTCGCCCGTTTAAATTATATTAAGGCTTAAAGTTCTTCATGACAGGTGGGGGGAGGCCAGTGCTGTCACCGCTAACGGTCTGCTGTCTGCTAGCCGCCCGTCAGCTCAGCTAGTCACCGAACTTGACCTTGACCTCTCGGCAGTGTTTGTGCATTTTGGAGACTTTTTCATGAAAATATCTGAAGAATAATATGGCTTGCTATTTCCAAGGAGTCTGTGCTCCAGTTTTTTCGGTGAGTGAAATTCTAGTATGTTATTTATATGTTAGCAATAATTAGCAGGTGTCGGTTTCTGTGCTCACCATACATGGCTTGTTAGCTAATTAGCCAGCTAATGAATTAGCCTTGGTATAGCCTTTGAGCAAGACGCCCAGCTGTACTAACGATGCTAACATAAGGGGACTGTATGTTGTATGTATGCCACAGTTGTTAAACCGACATGCACTGAAGTCGAAACGTAATATAGAAGTGTTAGAATTTGGCAAAGCAAACGGCATCTATGTGAGGTTGGAAAATAAAGGTCCACATCGTTAGTTAGCTAACGTTATGTAATGTTAACGTTAAACTTCCCATACGGGCAATGTAACGTTTGCTAGGTACTGTAACTGTGGTCAGGGAGGGGAGCTGCTGTGGACACTGATTAGAATAAGCTGCTGCACCTGTGCCTGATGAGGACTGGAGGGAGGGACTACAAAGTGTTGAAAGGGAGAGAATTGAGGTTTTGGGGAACGGTGCTTGGTGTGGACATCCAATGCTAAGCAGAGCACTCGTTGCTTGGGGCGGGTGCCGTTAGCACGCCTGATAGGGCTGCCAGCGGTGAAGACAGGTAGCTGGACAGTAGGGCAAAGCTCCTGAGTTAGGTGAGGTTAGATTAGTAGTATTAGGACGTGTAAGGGCCCCCTGCTTAGTCAACTTGTGTGTGTGCTTTGGCAGTAACTGTGTCTACCCATGTTGTCTTTTGAGGTGCCAGAAAGCTGATTGCAGCTGTCATCGCCTGCACCCTGTTGCTTTGCTTAGCATTTTGTTTTACTCTTTACTCCATAACACCTTATCCTACACTATCCACACACATCCACATGAACACTACTGATTTCACTGAAAAACACACCTCATATCCAACAGTTCCCTTTTTTTTTTTTTTTTACCACAATAAATAACTTGTGTTTATTGGCATTCGGTGTCTTTTCCCGTTTTTGTCATGGCCTATGGGCCGGGTTATAACAGACGCTTGAGGAAATTTACAATGTGATGTGTACTCCACGGTAAAGAGGTTGAAGGCTTCATTTGTTACACAAGGCATTAAGATTTTGCCAAATTATGACACTTGGTTATTATCTATAGGTCCTATCATCATAATTACTGTCGCACATCTTTTCATTTATATTTCAAGTGTATTTATGTCATACAAAACAACTTGCAAATTTGCAACCTTTAACATTGATGTTTTCATGAATGCAAGATATGATTTTAATTTGGTAAACTGTTGCTTGTGTAGTGGTACATTTTGTTATAGAAAATGGATCAGACTAAATATAATTTGTAAAAGCACATTCATCAGTTTCCTATGTTAATTGGAAATATAGTTATGATCCAAACTTTTAACAAAACAATAGTTAATAGTTATAAATTAAAACATTAAGATGGTATTTGTAGGTTAACATTTTGCATAGGTCTTAGCAGAAACTAAAAAATTAAAAGATAATGTTATGTGCTGGTTTTGTTTGGATATTTCTGTAAGACAAATGTGGAACATTCACTGAGAAACTATACTCTTGTGGAAACAATTATCTGCACATTGAATAGTTTTGAAGCCCCTAGGAGGTGTCATTCATTTGCGATCTCTGAGAAGGTCTTGTGGGTATTGCACAGGTATTGTGAGGCCAATACTGTATAATGAGGCAAAAGAAAAAAAACATGGCTGATTGTTTCTTTTTGCCTGACAAAATAAGCCTCACAGTACCTGTGTATTTGCCTGAGGAAGACCTTCTCAGAGTTTGCAACGTTGCAAATAAATGATACCTCATAGGGGGATTCATTTTCAGTCAGTAGTAAAGACAAAAGGATACATATAAATAAATATAAATAGAATTTATTCAAATGTGAATTTATTCAAATGTGATCCATGTTTTATTTTTAAATAAAAGGACAATACACAACAAGGTGAGGTAACAGCTACCCAGAGAGCTGCAGGGTCCATGGGGTGGTAGGGGGGGGAAGGGGATAAAGGGTGGGATTGTAGGAATGAGGAAGAGCAGAGGTGGCTACAGATGTGTACATTATGCAACCATAATGTACATAAAAAATAAACTCAACATTAGCCATGATGGTCAGGGCTATGTTTAGGTGTAAGAAAATGATTCCTAAAGGCCAAATTCAAAAGCAGTGACACTGCCAACTGTCAGCAGTTCACTGTGTTTGGAGGTGGTCTTTAAGGCAGTTAGCTACCGTACTTAAAAACATATAATTTCCTCTAGGTGTGAAATTTCAAAAATAGCCCAGGACTGTCAAGTCTAATGTGAGGGTGCTCAATCATAACGCCATTTAAGCTACGAACAAATGTAGCTATCACCAGCCTTCCACCGGCACCTTTTGGGTCACAGACAAAAACCATGATCTTCATGCCAAGGTGCGGGAGGTGAAGCTGGTGCACATCTTCCTTCATCATGTTGACCAGCTTGACGCTGCTGACCTCTCCATGTCGTTGCTGCCACAGTGGATGATGAGGACATCCGGTGCTGCTCTTCCTTGCAGGGACTGGGAAAAGAAAGGGAGAAGGCTTTTCCACAGCAGTCCATCCCTGCCAAACCAACAGACACGGACGTCTCCCAAGGTCTCTGCAACTCTCTCACAAATGATCCACACTGGGACTATGGGAGGAAAATAAATTAGTGTAAGAAATGCTTCAGGTAATGAATAATATAAAGTTAACTATAAAGGGTGGCTCAGTTTCTCATATTTACAATACTATTATGTCACATCTGTAGAAGCAAGGGAATAAGGGAGTAAGACTTCAAAAAAAGATGACAGTCTTTAAAAAATGTTTTTGTTGTTGTCCTTTGAAGACAGACAATATAAAATCAGAAGTCTAATGTCAAGTAGCCAAGACTGATACTTACAGTTTATGCTGTGTGTAGCAGGGTGGAGGCATCACAAGTGGCCATGAACTCAACAAGGACTGAAAGAAATCTTGTGACACACTACGTCCATGTTTAATACAGTCTGAGTAGAACACCGTTCATAGAACATCAATTTGATTATTTTGCATTATTTAAACATTTGCACTTTTTGACAAGCCATCTTCACTCAAGGTACATTTACTCAATTGTTTTGGAGCTTTCAACTTCAAGATGTTGTTCAAGATGTCCATTATTCTGAGCACTGTTAGGACTCATCCATTTTAAAAGTTGATCTTTGCAGTTAAATTTTGACCTTGGAAACAGCAGTTGACAAATCCCCACTAAAGATCCAGAGTCCTTATGATGAAAACTGTGTGATATAGTCAAAAGCTCCAGAACAACTGAATTGGGTCTTGGGTGGAGATTGTCATCAAGTGCTGTTTCCGAGGACAAGAATGAACTTTTATATTGAAATTGCTAAATTTTAATTATCAATAAAGCAAAAATATTCTTATTAATATTGTGATAGTAATTTCAATCATATCCACCTTATATCATTAGCAACATGGATGATAAATAGTTTTAGTATTTCTCTGTAAGTATTTCCTCTTCTTTTACTTAATTTTTGAAACAGTTTTAGCACCCTGTCTAAATGCCATCAATAGTATTCCAGGGAGATATGCAATAACATAAAAAGCAGCACAATCAAAGGCAAAGAAGGCAAAGGTGAATTCTAATCACTGCCAACATAACTTTTCCAGATGATCATCTTCATTTCCTCACAAATGTCTCTCTTTACAAACTCATCCTTCCAGAAATGCAGCTCTCCACTGATGAGGAATAAGTAGCCATCAAACACAGCAGTGGTATTAGCCATGTGCTGTGTATATACAGCCCACTTAACGTGCATTAAATATGCTCTTTGCTTCGAATACACTGATGAGGTGAATCCAGGTAAAAGCCATTATCCCTCACTGATTTGCCTTATTAAATCCATGCCAATCACTAAGGAGGAGACAGAAATGAAGAGAAGCAAGGGTAAGGATTTTGAAGCTTAGAGGAGACGTGTGCACAAAGGAGCTTTGACTCAATAACAGGAAGATGTTCTCAATACTTTGTACACAGTGGCAATTTTAAACATTTAGAAAAGGCTATGTTGGAGGGGTCTAAACACAAATTTGTATAATTATCAAAAAAATATTAAATCATCAACATATATATATATGTATGTATATATACACTGGTTGGTAAGAAGAAAATGAAGACTTTGGAGGGGCCTAGTCAAAGTCCTGACCTGAAACCTATTGAGATGCTGTGGCATGACCTTAAAAAGGCAGTTCATGCTCGAAAACCCTCCAATGTGGCTGAATTACAACAATTCTGCAAAGATGAGTGGGCCAAAATTCCTCCACAGGACTGTAAAAGACTCATTGCAAGTTATCGCAAAACGATTGCAGTTGTTGCTGCTAAGGGTGGCCCAACCAGTTATTAGGTTTAGGGGGCAATCACTTTTTCACACAGGGCCATGTAGGTTTGGATTTTGTTTTCCCTTAATAATAACAACCTTCATTTAAAAACTGCATTTTGTGTTCACTTGTGTTATCTTTGACTAATATTTAAATTTGTTTGATGATCTGAAACATTTAAGTGTGACAAACATGCAAAAAAATAAGAAATCAGGCAGGGGGCAAATACTTTTGCACACCACTGTGTGTGTGTATATATATATATATATATATATATATATATATCCACCTATGTTTATGCATTCAGTGCAGGTCCTCTAAATAACTGGATGTGTGCTCAGTTGAGCGTTTATGGGAGATTTTGAGATGATGTGTGAAATAGAGGTTTTCAATGCCACCATAAAAGTGGAGAGTCCAGGTGATAAGTCAAATTTATGTTAGTGTTGAATTGCATATTTCTTTCCCTCTGTGAAATGAACTGACCACAGAAACACTGAGAGAAGTATTGCTGTTAAAACTGCAGTCTATTAAGATTATGAGGTTTAATTTGTTTACAGGTAATAATGGACTGCATGTAGAAGTGTGTTACTAATAAGTCTATGAAATTATTTGTGAAGTCACAACTGTAGCAATAACTAACAGTAGCTGCAAAGATGTGGTTTCATTTGGTCCCATTGGGAGTTATATGGCTATAAAATCTGAGCTACTGACTCCGGAGAGAGGCTGAGAGGACTGTGACTATATTGCCTCTGTTGGTATTTGTGTGTGTGTAGGTATACCTTTTACCATTGACATGAGGGATGGTGTGGTCTACAGACAATCTTGAAACAACAACCTGTTCCACCTGACAGCATGGCAGAAAAGAGAAAAGTCGAACCCTCTTTTAGTCTTACCTTACTGTACACTGAAGGGCATTACCTTCGTTTTCCTCACCTACTCTCTCTCTCTTTGTGTTTTTGTGTCAGGTTGACTGTTGATTGGCAGTTTGATGGAGTGAAATACAACAGTGAGAAGAAATGAGATCTGACCGTGCCCACATTCGATGCTTCACTGTCCACAATTTTTGCCAGGGGAAGCAACAAACAACGAACAGTTTCACCAAGACCAGGCAACCGAGCCAACATAAACAAGATAAACAATGTCTCCAGGGGTAAGTGAGAGGAGCAGAGGAGGCAGGGAAGTGCTGTGTTTGTTCTCTGATCGATGCCATACATAGTGCATGAGTTCCCCAAGAACTATGGGTAGAAGTTGTTCACTTCTATAAGAGAAAGTTCAGACAAAGGGAGAGCTGCGCTATTGAGATGAGGTCGAATAAAGTTAAAATATAAGAAGCATTGTGTGTGTGAATGTGAGAGAGGCAGAGAGTTTCTCATCTCAGATAATAAAATGTGATGTTAGCTCAGATCGATCCACGGGTTCAGCCAAGCAAAGGCCAGGGACAGGCCTGCTTTAAGTAGGAAAATAAAGAGTGAAACCAAAACATTTGGATTACACCATCATACCTTTCCACAGAGTTTTGATTTCCTCCAATCAACACCTATAAACCCTGGCTATTGCCAAGCTCTCAGAGAAAATTAAAAGACAAAATTGCCTTCATAAATATTAATCTGTGTAAGGCAGAGGTTGCGCCCTTCACAATTATTCATGCTCTCTGGAGCGCATTTGTCAAGAGTAAACAGTATCCTCCTGTTTACCTAATGCAGAACATTCGGTAGGTGAGTGGCCATAATTGATGCCTTCATATTCTATTCCTAAGGATGTAATTAAACACAGTCTGCTATAGAACACATTCATCTCTTTCCTTCCTCTTCCTTTCTGCTCACACACACATTCACACAAACATGCAGAAGTACACTTCCTCACAATTGCACTCTTATCCATTTCTTCAACAGCAGTGCCTCGGTTCACTTGGAATTAAAGGTGGAAAGAGAGTTAATTTCACAGCATTTTGGCATGTTATTAACACTCTGGGGCCTGCAAGCATACTGTAGATGACCTCTGCCTTGACTGTGTTTCTTTGGGGGGTAATTTATTATTAGCTGCTTGCTTAAGTGTGACGGAATCATTAGTGAGCAGAAAATAAGTCAATGATACATACTTCTCTATACCTTTATATGCTGTCATTGTACATGACGTATGGATTACAATTCTCTGTCCAATTTAACTTCTGTTTTTACGCTCATATATTCCACACTAGGGGTGTGCAATATGGATAAAAATCTTCAATCAAGGTGTTCATAATTTTATATAGTGATATTGTGGTATTGCAAATCTTATGTATAATCCATTGAGAAACTATTTTGTAGATACAATTTTTTTATCAGATTTTGTCTGTTTTTGGCTAATCCAGTAAATTAAATACCTGACAAATTAAAGACTTAATTAAAGGACCAGAAACCCTAGGAATTAAGTTAATGTTTGACAATACTGCAGCATGCAACTGACATTAAGCTCCACTCCCCTTAGTTACTGTTGCTATGCCTGTCTAGCTTTCTGTTCTCATAAGGCCCATAGTGCAGTTAACAGTGTTAACAGTGGCAGATTTAATATTCAAAATTCCAATTGTCCTCAATTTCACACTGAGATGGACAAAAGCAGCTTCTCATTTCTAGCTGACAACCATTGATTTTGCCAGCAATGACGACTGTCGCTGGCAGATTGTATCAGCTGTAGCTATCTAGCTAATTAAGCTAACGTTAGCTGCATGAGTTGGTTAAAAACACCTAATCTGGCTAACTTTTTCATGTTTCCAGCTGACTCTTTTTAAAATAAGAATCACTTCTTACAATTTTGCTCTTGTAATTTTGGTTTTCGAAAAGCTATAAAAAAGACACCATCCTCCAAAGTCTTTACTGTCTTACTACAGCCCCATTCACACCCCGTCAGCATATGGAGACATCCAAAGCTTGACAGCCTGCCCTGCCTAGTTACGATTGCTAAGCTATCATTAGACAATTGCTGTTTCGGGGAGGGACTAAGCGAACTGTCACTTTACATCCATGCCAATGTTCAGTGCCAATGCAGGAAGTAGTGTGCCAGGCAGAAAGTAAGAAGCAGATTGTCAGACTGAATTGCCATTTTGTTTCACTTTATTCATTATTCAGACATTATTCGAACATTGAGTTCATGTAATCGGTTTTCTGTAGTCCATTTACCATTTTCCCTTACTTCCACACTGCTGCCAGTGAAGTGTGCACATATTTACTGTGTCTCGGAGCTTTATGAAAATTAAGTCCTGATGACATTGTGTAATGTGATGATTTTATGGCAGTACATCTCAGAGTGTGTGTTTATGGATGACTCAATCCAAATGTTACATCTGTGCATTATCATGATCTATATTGTGTCTGTCTTTGTTTGTCCGTCCATCTGTGTGTCTTACTGTCTCAGCAATACAGTTCAGACCCACACACACCCCTCGCTCCTCTCTTCCTCCTGTCCATTCGATGTTAGGAATCAGGGGCTAAGCTTTGCTCCGGTGGCTGGACTCTGGGGAGCTGCTGGTCTACCTGTAGAAAGCCACATCAGATCTTATTCCCTGCACAGGAACACAATCATACTGGGAGACGGAGAGTGAGTTCCATCTGTGGAATACTGATGCAAGAACAGGGCATCTACAAGACAAGATCAGAGAGGCTCGAAGAACATGGAGGCCAGGGAATTAATTCTTAAAGATACAGTCTGCAGGACTTAGCAATGTTCTTGGAGGAATCAGAAGAAAAGCAAGAATACTGGAGGCTGGTATGAGTTTGTGGGGGGCTGCACAAGAAAAGGTTAAAGGGGAAATGAACTGAGAATGACCTTTAGGTTGTTGTTTGCAAAAGTTCTATTTTCCAAAAGAAAAATCAGTTGTAACTCAAAACAAAAGTATAGAGTTGAGAGCTTACAAGGTCAAAGAAAAAGAAAGATTCTGTAGACACATTTACCCATGCTAGCTGCGTGGCTCTTGTGATGGTAATGTAGGTCTCAACAATTATTGGATCGATTGCCATGAAATTTGGTGCAGACATTCATGTTTTCCACAGGATTAATTGCAATAACTTTGTTAATCTCCTTACTTTTCATCTGGCGCCATCATCAAGTCAAAATTTAAATTTTTCCCATACTTTAGTTTATGACCAAATGATTCCCATCAGCCTCAGCTACTTTGTGTTAATTAGCTAATGTTAGCATCCTCACACACTAAAGTACGATGGTAAACATGATAAATATTACTTGTTAAACAACAGTGAGCATGTTAGCACCCTGATGTTAGCATTTAGCTCAAAGCAGAAATGTGAGAGTTAAATATGAAATATGAACTTTGACTTTTCCTTCAACTAGTTCTATACAGTCACTCTCAAATCCTATATGGTGGTAGAATTAGCCTAAAGGATAGTAGGGGAAGACTTGTGGCCGGAAAGTAGCCAGTTCAGATTGAGACCATCTGGTAGCTTGAGAAGAGAAACTGAATGAGATGCACTCTATCCTCTCTCTACAGCTGACATTAATAAGCCCCATTTGCTCCCGAGGAGCTGTTCAGAGGCCAAAAGTGGAAGCCTGGTTGTACTGAGCAGCTCCAAAAATGTAACAAGTATAACTGTGCAAGTGAGAATCAGGTTACCGCTGAAAAAAGGAAAGTCATGCTGGAAAATCTTCCCTGAGTAAATAAACATTTTAAAATACTGTAGTTAATTTTTGCTTGTATTACTCCACTAGGATTTCTCCAAGAGTCTGTTTATGTCTCCCGTTTCAGGTTATTGGAATAGTTCATGCAGACTATAGAGCAGTCAAAACACTGCAAGCCATTTTAGGTGAATTACAGTATTATTCTCATCTAATAGCTGTCTTAAAATGCTAATCATGCATGCTAATTCCTGGTTTAGTGTGCCTATGGATTAGAAGCCCATGTAATGTACAGTTAATCCCATATACACTGCACTGAAAATCAGCCTAAAAGCGTTTCAATTTTTTTTTCCTTCTAATTATGTCTCCTGAGAGAAGCTCAACTCCCGCTTGAGATGAGTTCGTCCATATAGTATTCTCAGGTTCAAATGCATGTGGAATACAGAATGCATGCCCTTGATCAAGTGCTCCGCTATTTTCATTCAGAGCCATAGATTGGAATTGATGGACGCTCTACTGCATATTATACAGCTGGTAATAGAATTTAATCCCACCACGAGGCAGAACATCTCTATCTTCCTATTTCCTCCTATATCTTTAATAATCAGGCCTGCCTCCTGCCCCTATACAGTCACATTCAATAACCAGTCAGTCTCTTTAAAGTTCAGTAGAACTATTCAAGAGCAATTTCCAAAACCTATTAATTAAAAGTGGCAGAAATAGCGGGGAGTGAGAGACAGAGGGATTGAGGCCACACAGATCTGAAGGAATACAAAGAGAAGTGAAAAACAAGGCTGGAATTGGCTTCATACTCTCCAACCCTGCAGATTCTCCTCAGAGACTCATGGTTATTCTGCCCCTTTGAAAGCATCTGCCTGTGATCTCATATTTTGATCAAATCTAGAGCTAAGCCCAATATATTGCTGCTTATGTTATCAGCATACTGTGTAATGATCTATCAGGCTTCATAAAATGACAGTTCTCATTTTGGGATACTTTTGCCTTCATTGAAAACTAGAGAGATTTACTTAACTCATTCAAGTTCAAGTTTGATGTCGTTCATCTGAAAGTAAATCGTGAAACCAACCCAATCGCCAGACAAGAACGTCATTATTGGATGATTCTGCAAAACCTTGGATTACATTCATTGCCAAAATTTGCTAAACATTATACCTGCTAAAAATGAGCGTGTTAGCATTGTCATTGTGAACACGTTAGCATGTCTACGTATTTGGACCAAAGCCGTCAAACAAGATGTCTTTGCTATCTGGGGCCAAGTTAAAAGTACTTGTAAGTACTTATAGTTACTTTCTGTTTTGTCTTTAATGCATTTGGCCCATGGCATGTAAAAAGGAAACATTCTACTATTTATTGCACCATTTTTATCTGACTGCTGTAGGTAGTTGTTTTGCAGAATAAAGGGGTGTGAAGAACCCCTTAAAGTTTTACATGCAAAACAGAAGTTGAGCTTCTAAAACATGACATATCATTAAAGTTTATACTAGCCAGCAGTATATGGAGGATATTGGGATTAAAATACTTATGCCAGGTGCACCAAATCTCACAGGACATTTTCCCCTGCTGAACCACAATGTGCAGGTGTCAGTGCTGCTGTGAACAGGGCAAGCACTATTTATTGTATATGCAGTATGCACTTCTGGTTACCATGCCACTGTTAAAAAGTAGTAAAAATATGACTTAGCTTTCTGGAGAAACTAATCTTCAGGTGCATCTTTTTCCTGTTCTTTTTTTTTTTACTTTGTGGCACTGATGCAATGTCAAGATGACACGTTTTCAACTTAGAGTGTGCAGGGAATGGGCCAAATATGTCCAAAATGTGACAATTATAATCGCATAAGGCACAAGTTTTGGTAATGCATGGAACTTGATGCAAATTTAGGGAGTTTGTATGCAAAGTTGTGGTGAAGGAAGTGAACTATGTGCAATTTTAAGATGGCAGAGGGAGTTTTTTATGGACATTTATGGTGCAGTTGAAGAATGATGCAGATTTGTGGTGAAAGGGGAGTTTTGCTGGTGGTATTGGGTTTTTTTGCAAATCTGTAGTGACTTAGAGTTTTGTCTTGCAAATCTATGGTGGCATGGAGAGCGGTGTTGCAAATTTGTGGTGACAAGCGCATGATTTGGAAAGAAATTATTGATTTGGGTTTTAAATTAGTGAGAATTATACAGAGTTCACAGATTTATATTCCAGCAGTTGCTTTCAACCCATGATATCCTCAGTGTCCTGTTCCTACCTTGTATTCCCTGAAGTCAATGTTTGAGGGCCAGAGAAGAATGTGTTGATTTCATCACTAATGCATATGCATTTTCTGACATTTCACAGCCACTTTCAGTGGTTTGGATTAGTGCCAGACTTCCATTTCTGCAGAGACACAAGTCAAATATGTTTTTTTTTATCCCCCACACTTTTTTTTTTATAACACACTAGTTTCTTATTTCTCTGATGTAGCTTGATGATAAGCATGGGCAAACTATCATGTTAGATCATTTACATCACAGAAAAATATTCCATTTGCTATCTATTATATCCGCTATAGCTTCAAAATAGAATATATATGAAAAAGGTCCTCATCAAAGATTCTCAGAGAGATGTTGCTCTTAATCTCCTGCTTTGCTTCTTGTCTGTGAAGCCGCAAATAGGTGGAACAAAACACTCTGTCTTCTCCTCAGGATATTGCTGCTTGTAGAGCTAATCAGGTTGAAAATGATGGCTATGTTGATGTTTGTGCAGGAAAAACCCACACAAGGACATGCTCATTTGAACAGCTCTTATCTTCTGTCCTCATTCAACCTCATCCATACAACACATTAACCTCTTTGTCTTTCTCTAACTTGTAAATATATCCACATTTAAAATGTGCTTAGTTTTAAAGAAATGCATTATGTGTACACATCTTATCTTGAAGAGGAGCCTGCTTCATTTGTACACTGATAAGTGTAACATAATATATGTACATCTCCACGGGTTTTCCCTGATGTTCGTTGGCTTCTTTCAGGCATCATAATCTGGTCCCTGTTGACCACATTGCCTCAGTCTTATTATAAAAGCATTGCTGCCTCTCATGAAGGTCATGTAATGATGTAAACTCAGCAGGAGTCCACATCAAAAGGCAGAAAGCATGCAACATATCAGTCTCATTTTCCAGCAGCTCTTGTTTTGAATAATATAGCATGTTCCTATATGTTCAGGACCTTGGATTGTAATTAACATGTTTAGTCATTTAGGTTTCCATTACGGATGCACCAATCAACTTTTTCTTTTCCGATTCCAACATCCACACTCAGGGTATTGGCCGTTATCAGTGTCCTTTAAAAAAAAAAGTAAAATCTGTAAATCTGTAATCACTAACTATAATTGATGACGTTCATTCACCAGTGTAACATAGCACTGCTGTTGTGTACATATACATCTCGTTGTGTCGAAGTCCCCCAACCCGAACCTGCTAAACAACGTAGCTTCTCTGTAGTGTTTTTAAACTGTAGTTGCTAAAAATGTATTGTTAATAACATGTAATGGCAGTCTACATGTCCTGTACATATACATTAAACATGTAATAAAATGTATTCTATATCTGTAAATGTTTCTAAATCTACTGTTAGAAAAATTATACGGAGTAAATCTTTGGTAACATTAGCTAACTTCAAAAGTCAAATCTGGTTTCACAGTAAAGGCCTACCATTGCCTTCACATTAAAATGCATTTCTTGTGAAGTGCATGCAGAAGGTGGTGCTTGCATGTTCTGAAAAAAAGTTGTAATGTACCTGCGCAAAATCTGATAAATTGCCTCAAGTGACGTAACTCTCGCGTTCTGCTGCATTGATTTTGATGCCTTTTTGTTAACTTGTCATTGTGAGTCCGACAATGTTACAGAAGTGCAATGCTAAATCAGTGGAGAACTCTTAAGTCTTTTTAGAAGTTTTGGAGGTTGTCAGCACAAGCCCCAAAGCATCAAAAAGGCTGCAGCATAACACCATGGGAATGCACCCTGTTTCTTGGTGGTCTCAGTGGTGGTCTTTTTTCTTCATTATCACTTACAGCCACCAGTCACTCTTCAAAGCAATGTTAAAACTGCCTCTGCCTGTGGTGATACTATTTTAAAGCTCATGGTGTCACTGGGGAACGAACATCTCTTACAAGCTGATGCACTTTTATAGTCCACTCCTCTGGGTGTCTGTGAGAATGAGACTGACCAGGGACTTTTCCCAGAGCGCCGTCCGATGTTAAATGTGTGTATGCTAAGTGAGAACAACTTGCCCAACTGACGTGGGTCATTTCCCAGTCTCTGAGTCAGCAATATGTTCCTTTCTCTCCCACGTTCTCTCCTTTTCACAGCCCCCTGGACTTATGACAAGGTGGCCAGGAAGTGTTTAGTACACATTGCTCACAAAAGGTGGTGAGCACTTTGTTCCAGAACTTGTTATTCCTATAGGTAAGTTATAAGTAGTTGAGACTATAAATTGAGATTTTTAGAGAAGGTGATGGATCAGGCAGATAAGAAGCTCAACTAGACTTTCTTTTTAGCTGTCATGTGTTTCTTACATTTACAATGAAACATAGTCCTGGCAGCATACTAATTTTTTTCCCAAGATCATGGTAAAATGGACTGAGATATGAAATCATGTAAGAAGGAAAGCAATGGGATAACAGAGAAAAATAAGACAAAGGCAGAGTGATAGTTAAATTTTTAGCCATTAAAAAGAGAAAGTAAAGGCCTAATATTAAAAACAGTTAAAACGGGATTTTTGGCATATTGTTAAATAGGCACTGTATAACGCGCAACATGTTGAGTTAGTTAAAAACGCTGAAAAAGTCAATGCCATTGTGAATAACAGCAGTCGGTTGGAGGTGTGAAATGAGGAGGACAGGATTTGGAAAGCAGTTGCAGACTCATTGAAAAGGTGTTTGTTGCCTTCATGGAACATGATTTCTGAGTTAGTAGCATGTCATTTATGTCCCATTGTACATTTTACACATGAAGCACAGTCTGCTAAATTATTTGAAAACTAATTTCAAGACCTTCATTATTTCAGTCTGTTTTTACATGTTGCATATTTCTAATTTATGTTTAAAGAAATGACCACATAGTAAACCTGGGGCCAGGTAACACAGAAAAACTGTAAAAGTTGCACAGAGAGTGAAAGGGATGGGTGGGGGTAATAGGGTCCCATTTTTGCCCTGAGACACCCTACTGTAGCAGGTTAATCTGGCCATTGCAACATTGCATAATGTATCCAACAGCAACATGGTGCACGTCCGTGGAAGAGGACCCGCTCTCTCTGATATAAAGGGCTTATTCTAAGGTAATGAAAACATGCCGATTCTAATTTCCAGGTGATTATACACTAATGAAAACATACTTATGAATATTATATTCCATTTCTGCCAATAGAGCCTCCTAAATCTCACACAGTGGTTGTTCAATTGGTTCACCAATTTTTTCTTACGTAACAGCCAAATATGCAAATGGAATAATATGGCATTAAATATAACATCTAAGATACTGCATATATTAAATGCAGCATTATAGTTTTGCATATATAACCTAGATAACTTACCTAGATTATTTGCTTGTACTTGTGCTTGTACTGTTTCCATTGTCTAATACTCAACAGCTGTCAGAAAACTACAATAGGTAATTATAGTTTCTATACTGCGGCTGAGAATGTCATAAAACATCACACTCTCCTCCGTGTAGGACGCTTCATAAAAGGACAGTGTGAGACTCATACATTCTAGAGAAAAGAGTTCAAGTCCTGCACTGATTTCCTGTTTGTATTATCAGTGATTTAATACTTAGTGTATCCGTACACATGATGCTTTACACTATGTCACATACACAATTTTTTTTTTTTTAACCACAGCCGTTGCATGTGTTGTACTACTCATGATGTTGAGCACATGCAGCTGTAAAAGAGGATGAATAAGGAGGATAAATTATCAGTAGGTGCAGTGTGGTCTGGCGCCAGTCATGGCCAATCACATCAGCTCAACTCACTCCCTTTAAAAGCAGTGTACTCCTCTCTACAGGGCACTGACAGTTTTGTTATGGATGAGGAGCCTGGCTGTGACAGCAAGAAGAAATGGATGTCCCTTTCCAGGAGGTGCAGAGTTGAAAGGTGCAGTTTTGCAGCGTCATATCAGCTTTCAGTATCAGTTAATAATATAGTAAAGCATAATCAATGGCTACATGAAGCATTACATAAATGTCCATGTTTCCACACAGCTCACAGAGCACTAGCCTTGATGCGACACTTTGCTGTCTCATCATGGATAACACATCCAGACCCTCAAATCCTTTTACCCCATGGAAAATCAGCCTCGTTTGTTTACCTCTAGGGCTGAGTTATATCTAACAATCATTCGTCACAGGACAGAGCGCCCTGTCTCTCCCTTTCATCTCGCTCCAGTTTGGCCTTGAAGTACGACCTGAATGTGATGCACACACCCTTGCCTCTCTCCAATCCTCCGTAGACAAAACGCACAACGAACAAACAGGCGTTTATTTTAACTCATTCTACCTTAGAGACACAAAGCATAAACATTTGGCTGTTGTGCTTTTTCATTGGTTTAGTATGCATGAGGTGATCGAGCTCGGGTAACTGCGCTCCAAGAGCAGAGAACAAATCAGGAGAGGATGATTGTTCCCACTCACCTTTCGGCAGTGCAATTTTAGGGACATTAAATGAAGTGCCAATGCAGAATTCAGAGGAGATAATATGAAATTTTGAAAGCATTTGGCAGTTGTTGGTTTTTTTTGCACCCAAACCCCCCTTTCCTTTTTGTTAAGTGCAGCCAGAGGAGAGTTTGGCTAATGTGTGATGTCCCTAATGCGGACATAATGGGAGAGCAGCGCTAATGTTGCTACGCCAACAGTGGAAATGTCACAGTTGACACACTCAGGCTTAGTAGAATTGTAATTAGCCTAAACACAGGAGGACTACACAACAGAGGAGAGACATAAAGCTTGAGAGAGAGGGAGTGTGTTGCGATGTGAAAAAAATGTATGCCGAGACCGTTTCCGGATCATCTAATGCTAATGCTGCCCGGCTCTTTTGTCAATCAAAGACTCTGAACAAAAGATGACTCATCAATTTGCCACACCAAATTACCCCTGCTTTTTTGTAACCTCTCCCCTCCTCCTCATTCCACATTAACCTAAATTGCCTCTGCTTTGCAGTTCAACATGAACCAAATGACAAGCAGCACACGCAGCGCTTTGCCTCTTTTTCCGACTCATTTCACATTCAGCTATGGAAATTAAATCAGGACAGTGGTTTTTTGACATTATTGTACCCTGGTAATGAACGCAGCAATTAGGTGGTGGAAATTAATTTGGAGGAGGAAAAAAGGGCCTCCATTCAGATTTAACACCCTTGAGCAGACTGTGGTTGTGATGGTATTCTAACCGACTGGGTGTTATCATGTTAGCATGTCACCACTGGGAGGTGCTCTTTCACACACTCTACCTCACACACCAAGGCGTTGGAGTAATGCTGATTGATGTGCAGAGGCTTGGCCCCCTCTCAGCTGCTGGCGCTGGTAATTGCCTCCATCCTCCTCCCAATATGAAGTAGCACAGTGAGAGAAAGAGAAAATGTTTCCATACTCAGCCCTTCCAGCAGGACAGCACACTTCCCTGAATCCCTCCAAAAACACTCACAAAAATATTCAGCAGCCATCCACGCTGGAGTTTTGACATTTACTCCCAAATCTGACAGGACCTGACAGGAACTGATGAGCGGAGTCAGGCTGGGCTAAATTTCCCACTTTTCTTGCTGGTACAGGACCTGGTGGGCCTACTGGCCGAGCAGAGAAGATTTGAACTGATATCTGTTGGTCTCACAGAGGTAAAACCAGACTTTTCAGGCCAATGTCAGGCTTTAATTTGTCTCAATAAAGCAGTTGATGAGGAAATATGAGTTTTCATGTGCCTCTTGGATCATGTTGAGCCTGAGAGGGACAGGAATTAAGGCCTCTGAAAAACATGTTCACAAGTCACTTTGTCCAACTGTAGCAGAGAGCCAACCCTTTCATGACTATTCATGACAAAGTGTGGGATAAAGGCTGTCTATTACAGAGATTGGTGGGGTTATAAACTGGAGCTACACATAAAAATGTGTAGCACCTGTGTAATGATGGAGTTTTTGTCATTTGGAGATCTTACTGCTCACCTAACAGATGGGAGACTTCATTCCTCCTTTGAAAAAGTGTAGCGCATGCATGGAAACAGAACAGGGACCCATTAATAAAAACGTTGTTCCATAGCACAAGTAGTGGTCAAAAATTCTGAGGTCCTTGTACTTGAGTATTTCCACTTTGTGCTAGTTCATAGTTCTAATCCACTACTTTCTAGAGGATTTTTTTTTGCATTACATTTACTGACAGTTAGTCACTAGTTCACTTTCAGATTGTACTTACAAAACTTTTGACAAACTTGTAAAATTATGTAATGCTATACATCAAACCACCCCAGAAGTAGGTACATTCGCTCTGCTACAACATTAAAATGCTACTTATGTTTATTCATCAATAATAATAATAATAATATGTAAAAAATAATTTTAAACGGACAATGCTGTATAACGAATACTTTCACTTTTTCTACTTCAAGTATTTTCCCCTTACAATACTTTAATACAGGACTCGTAACAGTATTTTTACAGCGTGGTATTGCTACCTTTACTTAAGTATTTGATCTGAGTACTTCTACCACAGGATTTTGGCATAAATCAGACAACATGGAAATCGAGATTATGCATTCCAGAACTGATTCTGACCTCTAAAAAGTTGGAAAGCTTTTACTATAAAGCAGCTGCATGAAGTGATGAACAGTAACAAGAGGAGTGTAGGAGTGGAATGACGTCAATCCTTTGTTTTTGGAGGAACTGTCAATTGCTGATAAATGCAAACACTCTGCTAAAATGTATTCCTGGTGAGCAGTTGAGTAGTGGACACAATGCAAGATGTTTTAAATATACTTTGCAGAGCAGTTGAAACCGTGCCCCCTTTTTCACAATTAAGTACACATGGCCAACCAATTTAAAGAGTCAGATTGTTGGTTTTGGAAATTTACAAAAGTGGTCAGACACACCACCTCCAGTCTGATCGCTGGAAAGCAGCTTTCTAAAACTGTGTGATGTTCCAAACAACACGTCGTTTGAATCATGTAGCAGCTTTAAATCAGGAGCGTGGCACCGCCAGTCACCTGGCACTCCGCTTGAGTTACAGGCGACGGTTTTACTGCCCAGCACTCATTGTCATTATACAGGCATGGGAGCTGATACATGTGCACAGTGCCTACACACACACCCACCCACACACACACACACACACAAAAACACAGCCCCAGGAGTCCATGAGGCCCCCCTGCCAAACATAGCTGAAACCAACAAAAGAAGTGTGCACAGAATATCAGACAGAGGAGGAAAAAGGGCAAAGAGGGAGGAGAAGGAAGGAGTAGATGGTGGTAACAAGGAGGTTTTGATAGGAAGGCAGGAGGACATGGAGGGATCGCGGCAAAGTGGACAGCTGACTTCAAAACTCTTTTCCTTGGGCTGTTGAAAACATAATAAACAAACGCACACAGGATCCCCCAGTTTGTCAGTATGCTTCATTATTTTAAAGTTTGTTGTTCACTCTGGAAAACTGTTCCCTGCCAGGTGACCTCTGACCTCAGGAGGCAGGGTTAGCTAATTAGCATGATTGCCATGCTGCAGCAATCACGCGCATATTGTCTTGCTTGCTGCTTATTATTCTTGTGTCTTTTTGTGCTCACCTGTAACTTGAAAACTGTCTATGCCACACGTACTGTTCAAATATTGAAAAGTGCTTGATTTTAAATAGTTTCCTTTGTTTTCATAAAATTGGAATACATTTGCAGATTTATTGAGCTATTGTTTCTTTCTTTTAAAAACACATTTACTCTTTCTCCTGTAATTCTTTGCAGACATTTGCTATGACATTTTTATTGATATGTTCTGCTTCATGAATTATTAAATACGGTCCCTATAGACACCCATTTTATTTATATCTCAGCCAGTGTGTACAGTACAAAGTTAATATTTCAAAATGCTCAGTATTACACAGTGATCAACTGTACAAAATCTCATTATGACATTTAATTTTTAAGTTATTCTAAGTTATTGCATTAAAGTCTAAGGAGGCCCATTCAGTCACCTTGCACAGCTCAGCACCTGTATACAGTACAAACTCTGTTCCATATTTCATAACACTCATTATAGCATGCTGATTAACTGTGACTAAGCTCATCATGATGACAAAAACCATAATGCATTACAGCCCAATGCTGTAAGTGTTTTAAACCCTCCATTCACTCACACTGCATCTATAACTCAGCTACTACACTAAGATTAAGTTTTCATTTGATCATAAATTCATCCAAAAAATGCCAATCAGCAACAATGCGCATAGTAATCACACACATTTTCAATCTATTAATTTAAGTTTTGTTTTCCAAAAAATGTTTGGCATTGTAAACACAAGCAGTTTAGAGTTTTAAAAACAGTTTCGGCTCCTTAAATCGACCAAATTAATACCTGAAGTGATTGTGGCAGTACGATATTTTCAATCACCTTGGCCCTGATTATGGAAATGGTTCATTATTCATTGAAATGTTTTAAATGTGTGCGTGTGTGCTGAATAGCTATTGAAATGCTAATCTTCCTATTAAATCCAGTTGACTCATACAGTACGTTACTGCATTCCCAGAGACATGTGAGGCTTTTATCTGAGAAAAAAGGGAGAAAAGATTCATGAAAATTGATATCTGACACTCTTATAATGTCGCTTTGGTCGGCATTGTCAATTACAACTTTGAACATTCCCCGTAATGAGTGTCCTGTGGGTTTCTGCATTTAATACACTTCACACAATAGATCACACCACAGCAAAACTCACTGAATAAGTTTACTTGATTTCTTGTCTCTCTCCAAACACAACAGTAAAATGGCACATTATGAGCCATTCCTGTCAGCTCTTTTCAGCAGCTCACTAAAGGTGATTATATTCAGTCCCATTGTTTTTCCAAGGTGACCTCTGAACAGTGACGGGGGACAATATGCTATTTCATCTGACAATGCCGTTAATTTACACCACACCCCTTCTAATCTGACAGCACCTTTTAAACCTTTGTCACAACTTGTCAGCATATCCATGAATAACAATATATTACAAAGAGTTTAGAAAAATAAATGAAGGAAGAGAATCCGGCCTTGGACGCTATTACACTGTCAGATATCATCCGTTTCCGTGCATTATAAGAGTTAGTGTTGACTTCTGCCTCAGTTAGTTACGTACTACTTCTACGACTTTTGAACTGTCATTTAAGGCTGCACTAATCAGTTTTTTTTGTATTAACAATGGATAAATGACTATGTGCAATATAAAAAGGGTCGCTCATAGTGAAAATTCAACCCACTTACAGAGAATTACCATCCAACTTTGCAGTTTTCCTCAGCTACCATTATTAGTGTCATTTCCAAACAAACTGACAAAGTTAGCGACTAACTGGTGAACAAGTGGAGCATTTAATAGCTAAGTAGACCAAGATATTTCCCTCAGGAGTTGGTGGAGACAAGATCAGAGCTTAAAGGAAAACAAATAGTGACTAAAAACATGATTCTAAATGAATGCTAATGTTGCAATATGTCTGCTGCAGGTGTTAATAGGAAATTGTTTGCTAACATGTTAGCCATAACAACTTTATGAGGTGATAAAATGTCATTGTTGTGCGGCCAAGAAAATAAAACTGCTTTAAAAGGTTGCTATCTTGGCAAATGAAAAATATAGCACTATCTATATTCATGAACTAGCTAGCTAGCTAACCAACTATTAAGTTGACCTTGAGATAAGTTTTTCAAATGTTGCATTTTGAGTAAAAGGCGTGGGGGTCAACATATCCCCCACAATCCCCAGAACCCATGAACTTGCTAGCTAGCTAGTTCATTTAGCTACAACTACATAGCTACGTTTTTTAAAAAAAAAGTCTATCTCATCTACATTGGATTTCTTTCTGTGTAATTGTTGAGTTTAAGTGAAATTGGCAAGTCTAAAAATAAACCCTAAAAAATAATGCTCAAAGATTCTCACGGCTTCCCGCTCAATTGTTCCACCAATTGTTCTACACAACATCATGTTGTTACAACCACATTTGGCTAGCTGTTCATGGATATAGGACAAACACTGAACAGCAAAAATGCCTAGAGCTAAAAGCTACTTTACATTAAGTTTTCTTTTAAACTTAATTGACAAAAAATATCACTTGCCCAGGACTCTTGGATATGCCTCCTACTTGCTCTAAAACTCTGTCCTTCCGTCCTTCTTTGTCCCTCTCATCCTCCCTGTCAGGCTTTGAGCTATGTTCCTGTGAAACAGTATAATCCTGTAATGTGATCAGAGGCAGTTCAATTTTAATTACAATTTATGAGGGTTCTAGTTCAAGCCATGACATCATATTTCTTCAAAGTGCACTCTGAAGACTTCACAGAGGAAGGGAGCTGGGTCTCCCCAAAATAGCAAAACAATAACCCTCAGAAAGGATTAGATGACACCAAGAAGCAATATGGCGCTGATCAATTGAATTCCATCAAAAGTTTGCAACGGTGGTCACACACACACGCACACACACACACACACTCGGAGACTTGCGGTGTGTCTTTAAATGCAGAACCCATGAGCAAACCTGGCCTTGTGAAAGGTTGTGCGACAGGAAACAGTGGAACACAGACCTTTCTTTCATCTTTCCTCTCCTCTTTTCTTCTTCTCTCCACATAAACAATGGCGGTAGGGTAATGAGGCCCCTGGGTGTTCTGAAGACATGAGATGACAAGGAGATCTGGCCACACAGAAAGTATAAAACAGCGAGACATGAGAAGAAGCAAGGGCCCAGCCGCCTCATTAGAGGACTATGAACGATGGTGGCAGCTATTCATTTCGCCTGCTAACGACTGCCCCCTGCCACACACATACATGCACATGTGAGCACATAAATTCAGACACACTTATAGCAGGAGCTAGTAGACACATACAAACATGTCAAAACACAGAGGACACATTCAAGCACAGTGTGACACTGTTAGAGATTATAATTTTTTTTTTTAATGGTCGGCAAAGAGAGAAAGAGACAGAGAGAGGGACAAATTAAGAAAGTAAGAGCTGCCTGGGGGCCCACAATACCACAAAGTATACTTTATATCTTAAATTAATAACGTGGTTTCCAAAAAATTTTTTATTTACAATTTGTACATAAAATAGAAACATAAATTATATCAAGTTTTTTTACATTTAAAAATAAAGGCCTTTATTACTGGTACCTAAGATGTGTACTAAAGCCAAAATCAACAAATTATGACATGGCACCATGACAAAGCTTGTCAGCTTTAAACACAAGTTCCCGTTGTTGGTTCTACATTTACTGAATATTCATACAGTTATGAATTAAATAGCTGCTTTGCTGACTAAAAATACTGTAAAATGGTCAAAATTGCTTGTAAGCCCCAAATCACTGAATCCTACACTTCCAATTACTGCTGACACACTTGCTTGATCAATCGATGAGTTGATGGACAGAAAATTAATCGCCATTTATCAAGTCATTTAAAAGTCATTTATAAAGGAAAGATACCAAATATTTGCTGGTGCAAGATTCTCTACTCTCTTTTTTTGTCACTGTAAAGTCAATATGTTTGGGTTTTGTACGCTTGGTCTAACAAAACAAGCAATTTGGTGATGTTACCTTGAACTCTTAGACCATGTAATGGGTGGATGGGTCACTTTAAAAAACAACAACTTTTTTTCACTACTATTTATACACTAAATGATTCATAAATGCGATAGCAGGTCTTCATTAGACCATCCCTGCTTGGTACATGCCGATTTTTTTCAAGCTGCATGTCCTCAGTTGCAGAAGACACAATACAACTGTCTTCTGTCTCCTGTCTTCACAGGCTAGAGAGTAGAAGATGTGTCCTTAAGATGTGTAAATTGATTTTGTCAGACACAACAGACATTTGTCTCTCAATACACTGTGACTTCTCTACACTGTCTGTGGCTCTCACAAATATATGCTTTTGTTTTTAAGAACGACTAAATAATTTCAGCTAGCTAACAGCTAGTCACTGTTGTTTTTAGCAAACATTACTAAAACAGGAGAAAACAGGACTATCAAGACTATTTTCAGTGGCAGATTAATTCACATTTGGTGCCCTAGGCAGTATTTACAGCAGCAGGACGGTGTATGTGGGATTGACTCAAAATAAACTACAGTGTGTGTGTTCATGGTAATGAAGGAACATGTCACCCAGTGTAACAGTGTGGCTCATTGATGTGTTTTAATTATTATTTTTATTGTTATTATTGTTGGTCAACAATGTCTACAGCACAGAGGAAGAAGATATATCAGGCTTTGGATACACAGACACTACTTGTTAGTAGGATCAGTTCATTGTTAGTTTTGATATTTTCATGGTATTTGTTTGCAATAAGAAAAATAAAGAACATCACCAGACTTATCATTTAAAGCCCTTGTGTGCAAAATGTCCAACTTTGCCCCCAGTTGAAGTATCAAAAAAAGACACTGGTGTAGGTACCACTGGACTCCACAGATTAATTTGTTCGTTGTGTGACTTAAACGGAACATTTATTTGAAACGTGAGCCATTACGTTTACAGTTGCACCTCCCCTGGACTATCCCCTGACCAGCTAACAAAAACTCCAGCTGACTTTTTGTTCTCTCTCTTTCTGCTGTCACCAGCTCACCTCTCGGACCTGCGGACAGAGGTCTCCTCCACTGTGTAGTCTGCTCGGAGCAGACACACCGAACCAAACTCTCTTTCTTACGGCAGCAACGCGAGAGCCTGCCTAAGATTCCTGTAAACAAGCTTAGTTAGTACCAGCTGCTACGACACAAAGTCTGCCAGCTAACTTTACAAGCAACAGGAGCAACAAAGCAAGCTAGCACTGAGCTGCTATCTCTGTAAGGAGAACAGAGGAGTAACTGGTTTCCTCCGACCCACACAATAGGAACACTGCACAGCAAAGACTGCATCGGAACCAAAATTCTTCCCCAACTGGCTCATCCACAATTGTACACGGCTAAGGGCACAGGACAGCTTAATTTTTGTCAATGTACATGTATTGATTTGGTTAATTGAGTTTTATTGTTGTGTTGTGTGTTAGCACGTGGTTACCAAATAAACTAAGTTGATGTTAGTTGTGCTTGGCGCACATACTCATAGAACTTCTTACATCCAGTAACTATAATGTCTTGCATGCAATCTAACCATCCTCTTTTCTAACTGGCACCATTGCCCCACACAAATCACACCCACTCCAATTTGGTCTTAAACATAGCCACACACAAGGACAGGAAACTCAAAGCTCCTGCTTCACATACTTTCTTTGTTTCTGAACACCTATGTTCATGCTTGTGCACGCGGAACATACAGAGACAGAACAAGGAAACATACACAAATTCTTTCTGGCGTACACCCGACACACTAGCACACGCACTCACGCACACACTCTCTCTCACATACACATGCATACAAACACTCCCTTTGTTCTGTAGTTTTAGTTGAATATGTAAGATTTGGCCAGAATTTTATTTTAAAACATTCAAAAAATGAACTAACTTTATCAACAGAATATGAAGAAGTAACAGTTCTGAAGTCATGTCAGTGACGTCAATGTATTGTGTTGCGAAGATATCTACTGAAATTAGCATGCTAACCTGCTAGCCCCGGCCCGTCCTGTGTTGTAATACCACTTGTGCCTTGAGAGGCGATAGTCTGATAGTATAACTCAGGTAGTTCCAGCTGTGGAAGCGGTGAGTTTGCTACGTTACACAAGCTCTCTTACTTAATTTTTTATACAATGTATTAGAAATTATACATATATGTGTACATACGTATACAGCAACAAACAAACAAATGGGTTCCTCATCAACCAAAGCGCATGCTGAGGCACTCACTAAATGAACAAAAGTCACAAAGAACAACTTCTCAGACATAAAGCCATCTTTTGTATATACATAATCCTAAGGGCATTTTGAAATAAAAATAAAAGTATTTCACTATCTTCACAAAATTTTGCTCAGAATAACCGTATTGCGAGGTTTCCATCAGGGAGTACCCCTCCCTCCACTTCATCATCTGATAGATGCATACTTTTCACAAAAGTAGTAAATGGTCCCCAAACCTTTTCAAACATCTTGTTTACCTTTTCGTATATACATCATTCTTTCTAAAAGGAAAAGTTATTAGCATTTGCCTAACCCAGTGTGTAACATTTGGTCTTTTTCCAAAACATGGCAATCTATCTTTTAACATGCAGGAGAATCATATTTATCATTATTTGTTTACTTTTGGCATACTTGGTCTTTTAGGTACAGCCCTAAAATAAAAAACCCAGTGTACATTGGAATATTTTTTAAGATAATCTTTTCTATTGCTTTTTTAACCTCCTCCCAAAAAGATTGTATCTTAATGCATTGCCAGACACAATGAAATAGAGTTCCTTTCATCTCTGTGCATTTTGTGCACAAATCTGGGATTTTGCTGTTATATTGATTTATTTTAACTGGAGTGATATATTTTCTCATTAACCATTTATACTGTAACATTGTTAGTCGAGTATTAATTGATTGAGTGTTATGGTATGGTAATGTTATGGTACACAGATTCTGGACCCAAAAGCACGACTTGACAACAGAGAGAGTTTAAGTGATTAGTTTTGGTTTATTGGGTGAACAAGTTGAAACAAGTGTGTGGACGTAAGCTCCGTGAGCAGGTAGACTGGGTGAGGACAGCTGGCTGGCGTGTGCTGGTGAGAGCAGGCAGGCGGAGCGAGGACAGCAGTCTGGCGTGGAGCAGCGGTGGATCCTTGATGAGAAGCTTCTGGAGAGCCGGTGAGAAGATTGGAGGCAGGTGTCAGTTTGAGGACTAAGCCTGAACACAAGGAGCCAGAGGATTAGTCAAGGATTCAGAAAACACGCAGGAAAAAAACTTTCTATGAGGCCATGTCAGAGGCCGAGACGTAGTACCACTAGAGTTAAGACTGGTGAGAAGAGCTGGGTAGATACCGCATGGTCTTGATTGGTGGATGGCGAACAGGTGAGTAGCAGCAGATGAGTAGCAGGTGTGTCAGGTTCTGAGTGGAGGTTCATCAGAAGCCACGCCCCACCAGCACACACATACACAGACAAACACAGGAAGGGGAACCAACAGGGGACAAACAGACAGACACTAGGAGTGGTACAGCTGTACCATGACAGTAGACCTGATTCCCAGTTCTCTAATGATGTATCTGTTTCTAGGTCTTCCATCCACACATTCTGTTTGCAGTCAGTTATCAGATGAATTGGACAGCAATATATTGTATAACTCTGATATAGTACCGTTTAAATTATCCTAGATTTTAAGGGTTTAGTTAGGACGTTATTTTGGCTTGTTCTAATAAAGCGTCTGAGCTGAAGGTAAAATATTTTCTATCTATGTCGAATTTCTTCAAATGACATCATGACATCATTAGGTAAATACAAATCCTGATTTTTTTTCTAATCCTTTTGATGCCCATGCTCTAAATACAGCATCTGATCTTCCTGGTGTGAAACGCTGGTTTCTCCATATGGGGCTGTCTCACTGCTTTTTTAGTCTAATAAATAAACAAAATTAACTCACAAAATGCCAAGGAAATATTCTTACACCTATTTTCCTTATCAGACAGAAAAATACAACTGTACACCTTCTGAATTCACGTTTATTTCTGATAGCCCAAAGTGAGTGCAATCTTTCATCTCTTCATCTTTTGTACCCATTAATGTATTAGCGCTATATAATTTTGGTATCTTTTTGAGGCCTATTATTATCGTTATATATTTTGGTATCCTTTAAGCCACTAGTTTTCACCAGGATTGTCTTGTTTTTCCACAAATTAAAACATACACTGTCAGAATTATTTAAAATATGCTGCAATCGCATACAAATTCTACATATGATGTTTTTAAACTTGCTCATGCAATAATACAAAAATATATACGGTGGCTGCGAACCTGACATTTGCGAACCACGAAAAACGCAAACGGCCCTATCTTGAGCCAATGTTTGGTTTGTCTGTTCTGGGCTACTGTAGAAACATGACGGTGCAACATGGCAACCTCAGTGGAAGGGGATCTGCTACCTCTGTAGATAAAAACAGAGGTAATTCTAAGGTAATGAAAACACAACGATTCCTATTTTTCAAACACTAATTAAAACATACTTAGATTATATTCCATTTCTGCCAATAGCTCCTCCTAAACCTCCTCCTAGACCTTTAAACCCTGAGAGATCCATTTTCACCTTTGCCATCACTTAACTCATCTCTGACAAATCCAATATCAGGGCATGTTGACTGCTGTGAATGAAGGTCCTGACCTGCTCCACTTGAAAGTATGAGTGCCATGACTTTTGTGCTACTGTGAAAATGATTGAACGTATTGGAATGCAGATTCATTCATAAAACAACAAGCAGATTATTGGGATAAACATGTGCAAGACAGAGATGGTTGGAGGTTGGCAACGGACGTCACAAGGCCAGTTTTTTTTTTTGTTTGCCTACTGACACGCATGGACACCTTAAACACTTACATGGACACATAAAGACACACACCCTACATACCACTGGGTGTTTGAACAGAGAGCTTTAGCCTTGGCAAACAGGGGTGTGCATTCATCAAGCTGCAGTCCTGTTGCATTTTCCCCGTCAGGTTTTGAGCCTCAGCACAGGTCAGGAGGAGTGATACCATTTCACCTGAGCTCCTGCATGTTTAATCCCCTGATTTATTCTTCTTCTTGCATTGTTCGTATTTCCTCCTACCTCTCTCCAGACCTCATCCTTCCTGCCTCTTCACCTCCTCTTCTTACCTTCACTTCATCGATCAGTCCCTCTCAATCCACTCCCAGGTCCCTCCCTCCCTCCCTCCCTCTTCCTCCATCAATCCATCTGCTCCTCATTCTTCTTCTTCTTCCATCTCTCCTAAGACAAACACTCCACAGGTTGGACTCTCTCTTCCCTCCATCTCCTCCTTCCTCTCCCCGCAGACAGTGTGTTTGCTCAGGGATTAGGCTGGGCTTTGTGCCGTTGAGGAAGGAAGGAAATAATCAGACTCTTATTTGTCGTTGCATTCTGTGTCTTATGGTGAGAAAGGAACCTGACCCGCCGGAGGCTCACACACACACACACACACACACACACACACACACATGGCGAGCGGGCCGAGCAGAGTGAAAGCTGAGAGCCGGCCAGAGGAAAACACACACACACACACACACACACACACACACACACACACACACACACACATATGTGCACGTATGCAAGCCAGACGCAACCCAACACCCCGCCTGACTGCCGGGGAGTGAGCGTGGGCGTGCATTGGCCCCTGGACTGCTCTGTTCTCTGCTGTTTGTGTGTGCACACGCGTGTTCAACACCACGTCACTGCTCTGTTGCTGTCTTTGTTCCCAGGGAAGGCCTGTTTTCTGATTGGCTGGCTGATGTGTGGGATATGGATCTGTGTTTATGCTCATCAGCTCTGATTTGACAAATTCTGTTTTCCCTGCTGTTGGCAGGCGCACCAGGTCACAGCGGCGACAGGAGACAGCTGCACAGGAGCTTGTACGACACACCCTGTCTGTGCACGTGTGTTTGCCCAGTAGTCGTAGTGTTTCCAGACGTTTGTACAGCGACTGACGTTTGTATGCATACAAACTTGGAAGTCAGACACACATTCTGCATACACTCTCACCACCTTATCCAATCAGCAGGCTGATTAGTCATTGCTCACATCTTCTTCACCACTTGTCTGCTCCATAATTCATGGATGAACAGATGGGCTTGGCTCGGATCAGATTCTCTCAAGGTCTTCATGTTAGACAGACCGGCTCTTTTTTCAGGTAACTCAGGTACTGAGCATCAAACCAGGCTACAACAGGTGTCTTGACCTCCTATTCTTTTTTCCAGACACATGCCCTTGTGTATTTGAGAGAGTATGAAGAGCAGATGCCCCTGTCATTGTTAACACACATTATTAATGTATTTTCTAAACAGGCGATGTGAGGGGAAAGAATTAATCGTAGCTCCGTTGATCCAGTTTGTACAAAATGTTTACAAGCTGCACTGCGTCTGTGAAGAGTCCCACACTACTCTCATAGTAACTCTGTTTCCATCTTTGTGTCTCTCTCCCACCCTCTGATTGCGTCTAACTACAGGGTAGGTTGCATGTGTGTTTGTTTTATCCTTATATTTTCTAAAAGACACTATAAATTAACTACTTGCATGGAATGCAACATCGTCTCCCATAAAGGGCTACTCCAGCAATTACACTTCCATGAGGTTTTAGTGCCTCACAACGGACAGGTTAAAAAAGAATGGTCAAAATTCATGGACAAGATATCCTGACTATTTTTCGTTAGACCTTTCACAGTTTGTTGATGTTGTTATTTGTTGATGTAAATGCAGAAGTTTAAAAGTTTGTAGTCTCCAAGGCCAAGTCAAAATAACCCAGATGACATCACTATGACATCATGAGGGTTATTTTCTTAGACTTGACAAAGCTCCTCAACAGCCGTAGGAGACATTCAACTGTTTTCACAAACTAGTGAACATGACGAGTAAACTCGTCACTGTTGGATTCACAAACGTTACAGTGGATTTCAATGGCAGTTGAGTTTCATGGTGAATAAAAAACATTAACCTCTCAATCCACTCCTGCAATGTAATCCACTTCTAACCTTCCTTTCCATCCATATTCTCAGCATGTTCTGAATACTTATTTGTTGCTTGTTTGCATTTTTTTAAATTTGTAACCATGCATAGTTGAGTGTGACAAAGGTAAACAGCTAACAGAGCTAGCAACATACAGAAGCTGTAGCCATATTTGGGCAGACATATGAGTGTTTGGAGCATACTGACCATGCAGGCGGACAGCAGACAAGTGGATTACGCTGCATACTTATTTACTTATCCAAGTTGACTAAAGCTGCCGTCCTTGGTTGAGAAGCAAGCTACAAACTGTCTAGATTTTCCCCTTCTTTTGTTTTAATGATACTGAAAAAAAATCAGTAATTCATAAGAATTTTTTTTTATATTTAAACAGAGGCTGAAATGTTGTGCTTTTCTATGCTGTTAATCATCTTGTGACCCCTCAGATTTATCTCGCAACCCCTTGTGGTGGAGGTCCCAACCCTCAGGATGGGAACCACTGTCCTAGAGCCATCTTTTAAAGCTACAGGGATTGGTGTTAAAACCTCCTCTTCCCACACCTTTCCAACTTATGAATTTGTAATCTTTCGAAACACACAATCCAACGCCCACTTTATGCAGTGATTGGCCATGTGTTCGGAGAAGACAAGGGCTTACTTCTCTCTCAAGCTCTCTTTTTCTTCCGTGCAACACCATGAATGTCTTTGAGGAGAAAGTGTGAGCCGTTTGTAAGATTCATTGCGCAGAGACTACAGGAAAACACAAAACACAGTTTCATTCACAGAGTTCTTGGAGAGAGATCAGGGAGGCAGTATGATGCAGCCGAGAGGAGGCTACGATGGCAACCTTATCGCCTGGCCTTCGATTGTGGCCATTTGGAATCAGGTGTTTTGCCTTTAAACGTGGTCGGAGAACACTGCTTTACACTGCACAGATCCCTCCAGTTGGGTAAGAGCAGGTCATTTCAACAACAATACTAATAAATGTATCATATACAGTATTTCTGACTTCTAACTAGTAATAAGACTAATTCTTCCTCTGTTAATATAGGCACTATGTACAAGCATAATAATTCACGGTAGATTATGAAAAGTAGTTCGGGAAACGATTACTTGGTCCAACACAGAGCTTCCATTTCATGCTTCTAACCCTACACTGTTGTGCTCAGGCCGCAGGGAGTGTGTAGTTCCCACCATCTGGCTCTTTCTCTCGTGCACACTCGCCATTTCTCATGTTGAATTTTTGTTATGGATGGAGTAATGCTGAGTTGGCCCGTGGCACTCCTAATGAGAGCAAAACTCCCTGGGCTGCTGCCACCCGAACGGACCCAGAAAAGCAGTGGGCAACTCACACACACTGATACAAATACACATAGGCAAGCACACAATACTACACACACATCTATTTAGTTTCTCCTGACAATCATATGATTCTTGCTGTTATGATTTTCTCAGAAAATATCAATTAGGGTAAGATCTAATCATGGAGAGCGATGTGACCGGACTGCATCAGTTGATCATTGCCCTGGGCACACACTGAATGAACTTGAACACAGAGTCACTCTCGCTGAATGAATGGAGTACATGCAAAGGCTTTATTAAATGGAATACATGCTGTGTGATGCATTGGTTGCTGGATGTCTGCCCTGCTTTGCCCATGCATTCGCCAAGTAACTCAAGTAAAAAAAAAATTGACTTAAAATATCTATGACAGAATGATTTTTGAAAAAGCCACCTTCTCAAATTAATACGTAACATACACACACATAGAGGCATGCAATATACACTCTCACTTGGAAAGCTGGCCAACAGTGAGCCAGAGTGAGAGCACAGCTTGGGTTTGCCCATGGAAAGAATGGCATCAGCCCATTGGTCCTAATATAAAATAGAGACAGCATGGCGATGTGGCCGAGTGGCTGCAGGGACCAGATGGAGGGCTGGAGACAAAAAGGCGAGAACTACCAAAATGATCGTCACGGGGCAACAAATCTGTGTGTCCAACGGAAGTGGGGTGTTAACATAGCATGTATCTCCAAATTCCACACATGGGGTTATACAGAGCGTAATGTGCCTTTAATAATCAGAGGAATAAACAGCTAATAAAAGGAGGAGCTATTGTGTCCAGCTGCCCCCTCATCGGTTTGTTTCCCGTCATCATTAGCGAACACTTCATGGAAAACATTGACTTTTCCTTGCCAGACTGAACTTGCCAGCCTTTCGGAGGTTGAAATACAGCTTTCAAAGCCAACTAAATCAAACACAACGCCTCTTTGCCAAATATTTCACACACATATTTGTCACAGGTTTGATCATTAGCGGATAGCAGCGAGCCTGTGACGACATGCGAGTACCAAAAATGTTATAGTATCTGACATTTGGCAATCCTGAGCCAGTGAAGGCATGTTGTGACTCTGAGTTCCCATTCCTGACAGCTTTTTCTGTTTGATTTATGACCTTGAGGTGAAACAGAGTTCCACCTCAGAGTGAACGAACTAATGAACCAGATGCATTATTTATTATTGAAAAGGCAAAGCCCAGAACAAAAGCTGAGGTTTGGGTAAAAAAACACTGAAACATTCCAAAAGCGAGAAAGAGAGAAGGAATGCTTTTTCTTCCTTGCTTTGTTATTTTGCACGTCAACCTGAAGCTTGTGCCAAGTATACTATTAGTTGGATAAAAAATTGTTGCAGTGTACTTGGTAATGTGAGTAGATGGGGACGGCAGTTCTTACGCTCTAATTCGGGAATCAAAGCGATTGTTGCTTATCTTGATCAGTGGTGGGCTGGCATTCTAACTGTGAGAGCCAGTGGGAAAGATTAGATCTTAATTGTCAGACATTACAGTGTGATGGCAACCAGAGAGACAGTGAGAGATACTACTGCGCCTTGTAATAATCCTTCCTGGTGTTGACACTGAGATCCAAGTTAAAATAAAACTAACAAGCACTGAGGATTGTGTCAGTCCTTCTCTAGTTACGTTAATGAGAGAGGACTTATTCCTGTAATGTTATCTTACTTCTTGCCAAGACATTCACAAAGCTTTGGTACAAATATTTTAACCCTTCTTTCTGTGGTAGACAAGTTAAGATTCCGAGGCTTTATGGGGAAATCTGTGCATCAATCAGTTGCTGCTATCATACTACATATTTGAAGAGTTCATTTGCAAAAACAGATAAACGCCAGTCTTAATCCAAACAACCCAACACCAGTTTGATTGATATTCCCTGGTGTGCACAACAAAAAGCATTATTTAGGAAAATTAATAAAAATGGAGATATCTGTTTTTGCAAATTAAATTTCAAACGAAATTTAGTTGAGACCAGAATCTGTTGTACCCATGCGACAACCTCCGGGACTGAAAAATGAAGCCAATGCGGAAGAGCAAGGAACTGCAGTTCATTGAATGGCCACTTGAGGCTGGCTCCAAAAGTGGGTCAAGCCCCATTAACCCCCATGTTAAAATGCCCAACTTTACAGCAGAAATAAACATGTTTACAGCCTGGTACAAAAAAATGGTTTTGGTCTTTATAGCTAATTTCCCCGTTCATGACAACTGTGAGGGGGAGTGAATTTTTACATAACTTTTACATAACTTTACATAACTGAATTACATTAAGGCTTAAAGTTATGCAGTGAACGTGGCCACTTTGAGTGACAGGTGGGTGGTTTCAGCAATCAGGCTTCATTCGGCCTTCCTCAACTCCACCGGGAGCCGGCGGCAGTGTTGCTGACTTTTCAGACCCTGTTAGTGACTAGCGACAAATTTAGCAACTTATTCAATCCATCAAGGAAAATGCCAACAGCGCAGGGGTCTCTCTCTGCCTCTCCTCTTGCGCTGTGTGCAGGCAGTCATTGTGGGGCAGATTCACTCTTTCTCTCCAGATCTCTGGATTAGGATGTTATAGTTTGTAAATATGTAAATAGTTCGTTTGTGCTTCTCTCTCACTCTTTCTCTCTGGGTTAAGATGTTACTACATGTAGTAAATATGTAAATTGTTCATTTGATCTTCTCCCTTCTCCCTCCCTTTGTAGATTTTTTATTTGTTCCCGTAGTGAATTTGTGATTATTTGGTTAAAAATGTCTCTTGCAAAAGAATGCGCATTGATGTCAACAATGCATATGAGTGTATGACGTCATCCAATGACTTTTAGCGACTTTTGGAGCTAGTGCTAGCTACTTTCATTGGAAAAAAGTTGGCTACACTGCTGGCAGGCGGAGTCAGGCATTGCCAAGATGGCGTCAGCCGGAGCCACCACACTGAGCTTCACACTGGCTCTTCATAAACCTATGGGTGACGTCACAGAGACTATATGTCCATCTTTTATAGAGTCTACGATTTTACAACATAAAAATGATAATGCCAAATAAATGCATAATTTCTGTGAAAACAGCATGTAACAAAATTTGCAGTAACCACAAAGCAGAGCTACTGCACTAACTGCACTCTGGTTTGGTAATCTGTGGGCTGAGATACAGCTAACAAAGCAGCTAAAACAAGAGAGCTAGATCAAGTAAAAGGTAGCAATGACATAGCCACAGCTAGCCTTAGCTTAAACTAAATGTACTGATTGATTTATCACGTAAATGAAAAGTATCCATTTTGATGAAGTGATATATTAGTGATTCAGTTTGTTACTCCTCATAGCTAAATCAGGCAGTAGCTAAATCCAGTCATGATGGGGAAAAAAACACCTCGCTAAAGCTAGCTTAGCAGAGTAACGTTAGCGATTGTAAGAGAACAGACACCTACCTAGCAAAACAGAGATACATTCCTATGAACTATGGACTGAAAATATTCACAGTGAAGTTTATTTTCTATAGTTGGACAAGAAATGTAAAATAACACATTTTGTTGGTTTATCTATAGTTCTAATCAACCTAGAAAGGCAAAAAATGGAGGCATTGCTTTTTATCTATTAATGCAATTTGTTGGCCAGCCTGAAAGTTTCTGAACCACTGCCTCTGTAGTGCTCTCTGCCTTTGTAGGGCAGTATTGTGGTTCCCAACCTTCTTGGCGTTTGACCTTTTAAAACAATCAAAATTTATCTCAAATCTCAGCATCAAAGACTGAAGAATTCTTGTTTTATTATTTCCCAGGCTTTTTATGGCTTTATTTGACAGCAACAGCTGAAGAGAGAGGGGGGTTGGGGGCAGAGAAAGGCCATAGTACAAGGGGCACTCGCTCTACCAGGTGAACTACCAGGGCGCCCCAGATTACATTATTCTATAAGCAAAGAGGGATTTTTGCCCTCTCATGTTGTTTTATTTCACTAATTTTAGAGTCTTGAAGAGGTAAAACCATACAGCATTTCAGAAAAGAAAATAGTAAAGCAAAGATTTGAGAAATGTCTAAAAATTTAATAAATTTTATGGAGCAGAAATGTTTTTGTTCTTTGCTGTCTTGTTTGTCATTTTGCTGTGACTCCTTGTGGGGTCCTATCCCCTAGGCTGGGAAGCACTGGTCTACAGTATGGCATGCCATGCAGATCTCAGTACAGAAGTTTCAAAACAATGACAGTGTGAATAGACCTGGCAGCATGACACAAACTTATCTATGTTTTTGCAGCGATATACAGTAGAAATCTAGTTAGAAACAACTAAAAGAAGGAAAAAAGCTCATTGGGACACTAAGCAAACCCTAAATTAAACACAATATTTCAATTTTACTAAGACACATACTGTAGCAAACACAGGAAATACGTTAAGGGGGTCTCACCCTTGATATTACTGTTTATCTTTGTTTTTCTTTCATGTGATAAGTCCGTCCTCTGGCCTACCAGCTGTTGTTCTTATCATAAATGGCATCAGTGATAGTAGCATTTAACACTCCCCTCACATTAATCACTGTGTTTATTTTTTAAACCCTTATTGGTTTGACAACAGCAATGAAAACATGTAGATATGCGTACAGTATATGTGTGGGTGTTTGAGACAGATCACTCTGTCAACCTCCCTTGACACAGTATGGAAGTCCTTTTCTGCCAGGAAAAGTAAAATTCCTGATAAAAAAACCCCCACTATTATTATTACAAGATACTAAGTACAAATTATGAGATAAAATATATATTTTTATTTTTATCTTCCCTAACTTTTCATGTAAAAGTTTTTCTTTTCTTGGTGGAAATGGGATTCCATAACTGAGAGATATTCTTGAATAGATACGATTATTTTAATCAAAATGATAAGATACTAAGTCAAAATTATGAAATAAAATTGAGTATTTTAATTAATTTAAATTAATAAGTAAACATTGGGAGATAGTAAAAGTGTTTTTTATTTTATGTTTAGATTTTTGTTCATTTTTGTCAGTATTTTTATCATGTTAATTTTTTCTTTTCTTGGCGGAAATTCTCATTCTCTCAGTCATGACTGAGAGATATTCTTGAATTTATAAGATTATTTTAATTTGAATTAATAAATCAACATTATGAGATATTAAGTCAGAATCTTGATTTACCAGTTAAAAATTATGAGATATAATTAGTATGAGTATTTTTATTCTTGTCATGCCTTATTTTTCATATTTATTTTTTTATTTTGTTGGCAGAAATGGGCTTCTGTAACAGAGAGACATTATGTTGGTAACCTTTGATATCTATCATAGACATTACAATCACCAAGAGTGACTCGTGAGCTGCACATAATTCATGCATGATGGCATTGGATATGTGCATTTTCCCATAGTTTTTTAACTTGCAGGAAACTGCATGTATGTGAGACTTCAGACAGCTTGATGTCCATGATGGAACCAAATTTGGAACCAAGAGTTTAATGTGAGATGCAGAGAAACAAGGATTTACAGCCACATATCCCAAGTTTGGATGCAAAGGAATTTCACGACAAGAAAATTCCTCCTAATATAAATCTTCATTATTTTCACTGAAAGAAACATGTCAAAACACACTGCACAACCTCCCTGCACAAACACTCGAAACATTATCACAACCATTTCTTTATTCACATTTACCCTGGCAGAGGTCCAGGACAGTGTTATTCATCACACAAGCAAACAGGAAATACCTCCAGCATGCTCAAACTTCATCTCCACATCAACACAACACCGTTCATTTTTCAGTGATAAAAATCCACACTTGAACTACAGGGCTAAATCCTGCCATCCACAGAGGCTTGAAATCTTGTCAAGAGTGACAGTGGAGCTCCTCGTGGATGATTACAACAAGACGATGACAATGTACATTTTATTTTATTTTCTGATGAAGCCTGATACAACATTGAGACAGGCTAGCCTATGGCTAATCTACTTCGACAGCTGTGCGATGACATCAGGAATTAATCATTGCTCATGCAAATAGAGTGCATATGCTAATACTGGAGCTAATTGGTGGAAAGAGGAGGGGGTGGGTGGGAAGGCTTGTCAGTTGGAAGTTAGCTGGATGGAGACGTGTGCCCGCTCTGCTATCAGCAGTCTGAAAGGCTTCCAGCAGCCCTCATTACACATGTGGAGTAGACTGAGCACTGAGATGACACCATTCAGTTTTGACTAATACAGATGGCAAATTTGTTGAGTCCTTACATCACTGCCACTTTGAGCAGATTTGAATCTCTCTCGCTTCATGTACTGAATGAGATGAATACATTGACATTTTTAATGCTAATACACTCAGTGAATACCATGATTATGAATTAACCAGTGAGACAATAGCTTCCTTAAGCAACACTGAACTAACTTTATTACAGTAAGGAGCATATCCAGGGCATTACGGCCTTTCTTACAACAATTGTCAGGTAGACTGTATTTTGTTGAAAAGGCAATATATATACATAAAAACAAGCCAAAACTAGCTTATACAACTTTTGCTAAGAGATAAGAATGGTAAATGCTAAAACGTGTAACAATAGCACAAGTAGAGAAGAGTCAGCAAGCCGACTCAATAATATCCTTTGTACAGTAATGGATATGACTCAGTCTGCTAATATTAGTTAACATTAGCCACCATAAACTACTAAGCAAGGCTGTAGCAGCAAAACCCCTGAGTGTATTGAATTGAGCAAGGGTGTGTTTTATTGCTTAATAATTCAAGTTTTGATTTGTGTTTTTTTTTCGTTCAAAAGTTACATATAATTCATGGCTTTATCTAACCATGGGATAAAACAAAAAAACCTAGTCTGCCTTTTTCCTGCTGTAGGAGACCATCATGTACTGTAAGCATGGAGCACAGGTATAGCAAATAGGAAAGAAAACCACCTTTCCTGATGTATTCCTATTGACACATAACAAGCCACCATTCTGTATAGTAAGTTATTATCTGCTAAAATGACTCCAGATGTATCTTCAGTTTTACTTGTGTGTGTTGTGTGTTGTGTGGTTGTTCCTCACTGTAATTTAGGCAAAAGTTAAACAAGGCAGGAATTATACCATGGCCAAACGGCCAGTGCCGTGGATGCCCCGGAATGTGGCCGTAATGCCCCTTCTAAAATTAACTACCCACGCGGCCAGTTTGGCATGTCTTTGTTTTGAACTGGCTGTTGTGCCCTTAAAAGAAAATTGCGGATTTCCTAATTTAAAACTACATACAACGCAGCAAATAAACTCGCATTTCCCAGTGTCTCTGTCATCACGCTGGACGTCAACAGTAGCACGGGATTTCTCCCACTCCATCAAATATAGCTGTGTTAACGTAAAAAATAAACATTAACAGCTAACCTGCTAGCTAACATTAGCTAAAAATTAACATTATGTGATAAGCACAACACAGCTAAACACTGTACAGTGTAAGCATTAATACATGTGTGTTTTAAAGTTTACCAGGATATTGCTGTGTAGTATTAGCTAACTACAAACATGCATAGAACTTGTTGTGAGATCTGACGGGGTGCTACTTTTTCAGAAATAAAAGGAGCGCACATATGGTATTTCCCCCCCTGATAATGCTAACGTTACATTATGAACAACAAATAAATATAAATAAACAAAATAAGCCTCGCTGCCAAAAAACCTTTTTCTTTCAATTGGTGCATATACAGTATCTCTCCAGCACCAAACGGGAAGCAGCAAACCGGGTAATTAGTCTGGTAACGGCCCAAAAAACTCCTCACACACACACACACACACACACACACACACACACAATAGACGGTGAATTAACATTGTTAATGAGTCGGTGATTAAATCGGCGTGTGTCTGATCCACCAACCAGCTCGTATTTTAGTGAGAAATCTTAATTTTTGAAAGGTTCACATCTCATTCCCATGGTCTTCTCCCACTAAAATAATACAGCTAACCAGTGAGTTGAATCATTTTTGTGAGACTCTCAGACTCAAATGCTAATAGTTGCATGGGTGTTGAAACTTGTTCAGGTTTTTGCCAATATACCAATAACAATTAACAATTGTTCATTCTCCTTTCCCATGGAGTTAGCCTTCCTCCTGCATATGGCCAACCATCTTTCTGTCTGTGTTTCTTCAACCAATCAGTTGTTGAATGCCGCTCTTTAAATATCACTGGGATCAACCCACCACCTCTTCATCACCACCATGATCTTCAGATTGTTCCAGGAGATTCATGGTTTTTACTCCAACACCACCCAGACTTTGGGGTGACCCTGTCCTTCATGGGCCTACATTTAATGAACATGCTACATGTTGCTGGAGTCTTATTGCTAATGTCTTTCTCTGTTGCTAACTCAATAAAATATGATACATTTCCAATCATTAACTCCTTATTGAACTAATTTCTTGGGTAAAACCATGACAGTCAAGGGTACTGTAGCCCCCAAACCTGCTGTACTGCAGACCACCAGCCGCTCAGCTGATCAAAGGACAAACCTTCTTGGCACTGTCTTGTTTCCTGGGCTCACATTTCCAGTTAACCAAACTGGTTGTAATTAGTTGTAATGTCTGCCTGAGAATAAAGAGAACAGAGTGAGGACTGAATGAAGGAAAAACAGATCTGATCCTGGCTGGAGCTCAGTTTGCATGTGACCGCACACATATAAAGACATAAATATATGCATACTTGTTTTATTATTCTCTCACTGACGTACTTGCGTGCACACAAACACACACACACACACACACACACACACACACATATAGAAAATCAACAAGCCTCTCCTCTGCCAAGGTCTCCACCCAGACCACACAGACCTGGATTCTCTGGAGGCCTGGCCCCGGGCCGCTCTGACCGGCTGGTCCGATGGCCACAGACCTGCATCGGGGGTCAGAGTTGAAGTCGGAGCGGTATTCCTGGCAGCTGTGGCGGTGTTGACTGGCAGGGAGGAAACACCAATAGGCCAAGCTCCAACCCTCACCCCTCAGGGATTATTGGGGTCAAGGACTACATCTAGTCTGGCTCCATTGGACATCAATGAATGCACATTGTCTGCATGGTGTGTCTGAGCTCATGAGCATTTCTCTTTGTGTCATTATTTGAAAAGAAATTACTTGATGTTAATTTTAAATAATCACAATTTTAACATCAGTAAATACAATATGTTGATGCATTTTAGCATACTTTATAATAAGAGCTCTGAAATATTTCACTCCTCTACCACAGAGTCACAAGAGAACAAGTGTATCAAATCTAATTCCTTACTTTAATAGTAATACACACACACACACACACACACACACACACACACACACACACACACACACACACACGTTACAAAAAAAGAACAGGTTGTCAACACTATAACTTTTGCAGAGCTGATTTATTTTATGTCGACCAAACAATTTATAGAGTGTAACTTCTGATTGTCACATTTTAAAGACACACTTCTCACCCCTGTCAAAGCTTTACTTCAGTTTCAGAGCATTTGATGGACTGGACTTAAAGTGTCCCTCCAAAAAAAAAAAACGAAACACTGATTCACTTATTGTAGAGAACCTGCCACCTCTTTTTCTCTGTGTTATAAATGAAAGAAATAACGCTTTAGTTTATGGGTCCTATTGTTTCCCATCATTTCCTAGAAAATGATATGTGGTTTTAAATTCGTAGAAAGCTTTCTGGAAAGAATTCTGTATAGTTTGGTACTTCTGTATAAGGGAAATGGAGACAATTTGGTACACTTCCATTTAATGACTTCGAATTAATTAACTTCCTAGGAAATTATTCGTAAATGACAGATCCGTAAAATAAAGCGCTAACTGAAATATCTGCTAAAGGAAGATGTGTGATCGAAAGCTCCAGAGAAGCTACTAAATGCACCCTGTGGTGAGACTGTTTTGTCAACTACTGTTTCCAAGGTGAAGAATGAACATTCACTCTCAACTTTGAAGCCAAAACATGGGTGAGAAGTCCCTAAAATGCTTGGAATAATGCACCTTTGGACATATTTCTAACATAACAACTGGGCAAACTCAACCTGCTGAGGAAGATCGTGAGATATGATTATTACTTTTATCTATATATAACAGTGGTAGGACAGCAATAGTAACTGGTGGAGTACAGTGTACTCGTGACTTTCTTATGGCACACATATAATGCTTTATGAGCAACATATGTGGCATAAGGGTCAGTTACTTAAAAAAACTGTATTATTGCCCTGCAGTAGCTCCATTTGTCAACAGATCTTTTTCTTTTCTTTCAAGCCTGCTGTCATATTTTTAGCAGAATGTCAGCTGATTATTGAATTGTTAACGTTATCAATGAACTGCGATAGTGTTGTATGTTGTGTGATGTTACTTTTTTAATACTGAAAAAAGCACAGCCTCTATCCAATGAATCCAGTACATTGAGATGTATTGACATCCCTGTGACATTGCTGATTTACCACTCCAAAGTGAATGAAGAGAGCCTTGAGAAGACCCTAGTATCCATCTTGATTAACACACTGCGCATCTATGCATTTTTAATGGCTCCACCAGGAATAATAATGTCACAATAAATCCCACAAGGTATTGTGTGTATCATTACACATCCAAAAATTGACTATGATATGTAAATATTTCAGTGATTGAAGAGTGACTGCAATGGAAGAAAATTAAATAAAAAACAAGTAAAATTCATCTTCATATTCATAACAAATCATATTCACAAATCCTTTAAGTGGGAACACACATATTTGATTAAAAGACCAGTCCATATTCAAATGAGTTCATTATGGCGCCTCAGTCACGTACAGCCTTTGCATACCACAGATTATAATAGGTGGTTGCTAAAATTGGGACGTAAATCTCATTATTGTAGTGTGTTCTAGAACATATCAGTCTTCCTTTCCTGCTGCAGGAATCACGCTCGCAGCAGCACCCTGGGATGGCCTGATCATGTAAATCGCTGAGTGTTTTTAGTATGTACATATTTTAAAATGTTAATCTATCTGACAGACCAAACATAATGCTGACAAGGCCTGCTCCCCTTGGTGCTCTGTAGGCCAAGCCTGATACCATGTACGCTTTGCTCTGTCAAAGACAAAACATAAATAAATCATTTAATTTGTTAATATTCAAGCCAGAGCTTGTCTGTTTTACACAACATTGTCTAAACAGTTACAAATCTGCGTTACACACCCCTTTTCTGTCTTATTTCAAATCTGTCAGTGCTCCAGCTGCTATAGGTGGCAAAACTTTGTACAAAAACTTAGCAAATGTGTCTTTATTCTGCTTCTCTGATCTCAGTGGCTCTCCCAGGGGAGCCAAAGTAGTTTCTGGCTAAACAACACTTGTTATTTTTTTTTTTTTTTGTTTCTCACTTCTAGCCTCAGAAAGTGTTCCATCTGCACTGGTTGTCAGGTAACTGTGCCGACACATCTGCGACTGGTTTAGGAGCAGTGCAGCTGTGACCTCTGGTTTGATGTGCAAAAAGAAAACATCTAATATGGCATTCACCATCTGCAGACGGGTGGGGAGAGGGGAAAAGGGAAAGAGAGAGAGGATGGAGGAGTGGAAGATAGAGGGGGAGAGAGGGAGCATTTAGAAATCCCTGCCATTTGTTCTCCCTGTCACTAGCTGCAATGGGAGGGAAAACACTGTATTTGTTTTGCACTCATGCATTGGCTGCCTCCACTTTCTCTTCATTGGAATGGAAGCTTAGACAAGATAAACAAAATCCTGTGGCTGTTTCACTGATATTGAATGACATATCTTGTATTTGTTTTCGTTCATTTTGGGATATGGGAACAGCTTTTAATATGCAGCTGTTGCATATAAATTTTATTTAAAACAATCTACTGTATCACAGTTGACTTGCCAGAGTTAGATTCCAATTCATTATAAATTAAGTGACTTCAGATTCAGATCGTTTCATCCCGCTCTTGATAACATAATCAATGACATTTTTGCTTTTCCGGGTTAGGGAGACATGTTTTATTGCTCACATAATGTATGAGATGTTGGACACACAGAGAAATGACGCATGTCAGTGGTTTTTAAAGGTGATTTTTTAAACTGTTATCTCCAGTGGAATGTATCTAAAGCATGTGAACCCACTGCACTAAACTTATATACGTGTGGAATGTCTGCATTTGTTTTGGATTCAAAATGACGCCACAGACCAGAGACAGGGTCTGAGCCGTCGGCCATTTGGATGTATCGGCTCCCTGCGGGGCCTCCTACGTGTTCGCATTTAGCCGCTTGAGAGTTGATCTGGAGGAGGCTGACAGGTAGGCTCATAAGAGTCTCTGTGGTACTGCCTATTACATAGCAATGGGATTAACATAGTGGCTGAAACATGTGCGTGAGTGTGTGTGTGTGTGTGTGTGCGTTTGTGTGTGTGTGCGTTGTTGTGTGAGCCTGTGTTTTAGGTGGAAGGGAGGACTGGTATGGGGATTCGGGGTTGAGCTGAGACCAGGCACCCTGTGGTGCTGGCGTCTGACTGGTACTGAGTTTCTAACACACGCACACACACACACACACACACACACACACACACACACACACACACAAGGTGAAAGCTAAATACAAGCCCAAGTCATTATCTCTCCCCAGTGTTAGTCAACAGCAGACAGACATGTGTTCAGGCTCCACATATTTCAGTATAAATTAAGTGTAGAACACAAATCCAGATTTTGGGGAATACAGTAAAAGCTCATTTGTCCAAACCACAATCTTCAACCTGGGCAAGCTAATGACCAGTTTAACTGCTTTTGCAGATGTGCAAAAATAATATTATATTGACAGCATATGTTGAAAACTCCTTGTTACTCCCAAATTAGTTGTAAGGACTTTATAATGACTGTGCATGCACATAAAAAAGTGTTTTAACAAAGTAAGGTCCGTGACTTCAATGGTGAAATAAATTTTTGCTCAGAAAACAACATGTAAATACAGTATATATGTGTATATATGTGCTGTATGTACAGTATATGTGTATGTGTATATACAGTAGGCAATTTGTTCATTTTTAACGGGGGGAGAGACCCCGGTTCATTTCATTCACCCACGACTGTTGAACCGACTCTTATTTGGTCAAAATTTTGATTTTGATACATTAATTTTTCTGCAGTGACAGTGTCTCCTACATTAGTGTTCTTTTTGGTACCAACTGACAATATACAGTAGGTACGGGTAATTTCATTGGTTCAATATCTGTGTGGGCAGGCACTAAAAACTGTTTGTTATATCACTTAAATTCCAACAGCCACACAGGCAGTTAAGCAGCTGGGGACCAACATCGTTACTGCTTGTTCCCATGTGTGATTTGACCACTTCCTATGTTAGTACGTTCTTCTGAACATTTTGTCATGATTTGTGAGTGCTATGGTTACGGGACTACTCACTGCTGTGAGTTTTGACAGTCTGGTCATTTGCCTTCACCATAACATCTCAACAGCATAATATTTAGCTTGTTCCCACCAATTTTAAGCTCGGCCATTGGATGGTTTCTTCGCCGAAATGCACCTTGGGAGTGGTAGTTACCTTCTTTATTTGGACGCAATCATGTACCTTTTACTTTTTAACAAAGAACAATATAATTTCTAACACAGTTGTTCATCTTTTGTACTGATGATTCAACCAGAAGAGTTCCACGCCCATCCAAACTGTAAAAGTGTATCCGAGTGATGAAGAGGCTTGAAGCTTACATACTCTACTGATGCTGGTAAAAAATCACTCTTTGTAAGTACTCTAACACACACACAGACCTAGGCTTGCAATTTCTCCAAGCAACATAAAGAAAAAAACACCTTAACAGTTTTCTGAACACGACATACAAATGTGTTCTGCTGAAGTGAAACTGTTGCTATCAACTATTGGGACACAGTGTCTCTCTACTGTGTAGCTGAGTCATGGTATTGTCCCGGATGAGCAACTGTTATGTCAGTTTGTGTGGGTGTTGACATTAGGAAATGAAGCTTTGTGACTTGACATTAAATATTCAGCACAAATAGAATGAAAGAAATGAGATAACCTAACCTGAGAAAATATTGCACAAATCCGATGAACATTTGAGTCACGATGACTCTTTGTGTGTCAGCTAAGAGGAGGAGGCGTTGAATATAGCTGTTGAATGTGAGGTAACATGACATGTTATCTTGATATCCAATTGTTTAATGGTAGCCCTATTTCTCTATTGTATTCTATTGTATTCCATTCCCCTCTGACCTCTTCAATCAACGAACCATTTTTATCAAGTGGAATGGTGCTAAGTGAATGTGCTAAATTAGCTGCCATGTCTGACACCAGTAATCATAATATCCTCAGAGGCACTTTGATCACCTTCAAATAATGAGTTGATCACTAACTGAACCTTTTGAACTTGTCTGCATGCTTTGTATACATAATCACAACGTTGTGACTCACTGTCTGCAGGAAGGAGCTGTTTCCGTAAATGGGAAAGTATACTTAATGAAATGGGATTAAACTGGGGTGTATTCTGAAGTCAGTGTTGGCACTTGCCCAGTGGTGACGTACAGTATATAAGACCTTTGACTTCTCTGTCTTGGACTAGGATTAAAGGTAGGCCATTAATAGAGAAAGGCTCAGGCCAGCCTTCCCGCCAAAGCTTCCCAGTTTCCACAGCGAGGGCAGGGCACTGAAGTCTCCACTTTGAGGATAAGGCAGTTAATTAACAAAACTACCCGAACTCCAGATTCCCTTCAGCTAGACCACACCACACGTTGCTGCTTCTCCAAGTTTAATAGAGAATGACTGCTGAACATATATCTGAATTTGTGAGGTCATGCTGTGAATTTTATGGAGAAAGAGGTGAAATGTACATCTTTTCACAGCTTGGCAATGAACAACTGGAAAACTTTGTATTGTTACATGTCTGCTCCCAATAGCAGTGACCTTTGGGGCTTACCCGATTATTTACTTACTTTCTCTACCATTTAAATTATTTTCAGGTTAATAACTGCCTCGATCAGATCCTGGCAAATACTGAACAAAAGACAGAGTGATACTACAGAAACAGATAGAGAGATAGTTGTTCAAATCTAATGTAATGATCTGACTTACTTTCAGGAAACAGAGACTTTGGAGCCAGAGTCTGCGCAGTAGTGATATCGAGGTCATACACCATGACGTGAAAACCAAACTTATCAGATAAACGAACACTTGAACATACATCAGCGTGATAAGAACTACATAAAATGGCAGAAACCATCTTTGGGAAAAATTTATTTGACGTGTCCTTTGAGTTTTTAGTTTGGCCTATCCACTAACATGGAGGGGGCAGGGTTTAAGTTTTGGTCAAGATGTTTTCACTTTTAGGGAGCTGACAAGTCATCCATCTTTACAAAAACAAAACAGCCAATTTTCGAACTGTCCTGCAGTGTACGCACTGGCCATGTGTTTGGAGTTGTTGTCTTCATAAGTTTACAAATTTTGCAATCATAAAGCCTAAGGGGATAAGGGTGAAGCATTTTCAACTCTTGCAGATGAGTCTTGCCCTTAATTTGCGTTGTCCAGGGGGAACTCGGTTCTTTGCATTGCCTTTATATGGAATCAACTCTAACTCTAAAATTCACTTTAACCTTAAGAGGTCACTGACCGTCAAAGTACACACTATTCTCACTGATGAGTATGCAGGATAAAAGAGTCATTCTGTACTAATTTCCCATATTATCATATTGGCCCAAATATAAAATGGAAATTGTCTAGTGCAGAAGTATCTAGTGTCTAGCAGCCAAGAATTACCGCTGTCACACAATTTCATCACTACGGGGGGTCCTCTTATAATCAGGGTTGTCTTGTATTTAGGTCAATATGGTAAATACATTTTAAGCTTTCAGACAACTGAATTGTGGATTATGCTATGAGGTTGCAATTCACTATCAACTGACCGTTGAACTTTCTAACTACCCTCTGGCTCCTGTGTTTTCAGTCTTGTCAGCCATGTAACTTTGAGTCATAGTAAGAGTCATGTCTTGGTCAGCCAGAGGAACCTCCTTGATGGATTAGGAAACATGCTGCCCAATGCAGCACCAAGGTGAGAAAGCTCACCTCTGATAAAGGGTGATAACTCACAGGATTACTGTAGAATGAAGGCAGGGATGTTGGAGTGGTGGACGTGAAAAAAACGTGACGCTGGGGAAGCTCTTTGTGGAGGATGGTCTCAATCCATCGACATCTGGGTTATAGATGGGACTGTAAGAGTAATCCCCGTCTGAGGAGGCCAGCACATTATAGCTACTGAGGCAATAACAAAATCTTTCTGCAACTAAACGTGTTCTGGGTAAATGATTCTGTATATCATAGGCTTTGTTGCGGTGAATTCCTGTGACACCGTTAAATTTACATGTGAGAAAACACTTTTTAGTCACAGCATCAACATGACAGAATCGAATATCCCTGAAGAAACACGGACAGTAAGTTCTACTGAAATATTCGACATCTTGATGATCTTGAACAGCAACTGAATATGAATATGTATACTGAATATATTTATATTTATTTGAGTACACTTTCATCATATATTATATGTTATTATATGTTTCACCCCACCCTATAGACAAGACAATTTAAAGTAGTACTGTAAATGTAATCCATTTATTGGTGTAAAAAGAATGTGAAAAGTGACAGTCATAGGTTACCACAAAAATTGAAATATAAATATTAGGGTAAATGAATTAATTCAAATTTTGTTAAATATGTGCTAAGAAACATGGAAACTTATTTCATTTAAATGGACCTTGTGGTGAGATTGTTTTGTCAACTACTGTTTCCAAGGTCAAGATGGAACTTTCAATATCATTTAAAATATATTCAAACAGCATTTTTAATCTTTAAAATGAAGAATATGTGCTAAAACACAAAAACACCTTATGTACCTTGCTTATGTCCCTTGTATTCTATGATTAATGATATGCTTTTTTATTCATAGTGATAACAGTCAAATGTAGATGAGGCAAAATTGCAGTAAAATGTTGACAGCTACAATCAATCAAAGCTACACTAGAAAATGTTTCAGCTATCTAAAACAGCAGTAAACATAATGTAGTGTCATCTGTTCAGGATCAAAAGGAGAGGGCCTCTTTAGAGTTCCTTATTTGCACTGACATTGTTTTGAAATGCTCCACTGCTTGAAATGTTAAAAAGAAATCTTAAAAACGTGATATTTATAGAACCAAAGCCCTTTCAAATGCAGCCAGTCTTGGCAAGAAAACACCATTTTTTCTCTCACAGGCAAGGTCCCATTCGTTTTCCCATAGTGTCCAGTTTTCACTGTAAACTCTGTTAAAAAATTTAGTCCCCCTGCACATCATGACAGACAGCTACACACACCCACCATAGCTAGGTCCACTGGGCTAATATTTTAACATGCATACACATATTTAACATCTGTGTCAGAATAAAAAGTTTAAGAAGGCCGTATCTTGAAGTTTTCTTCACAAAATAACTTCCTCTTGCTAATGTCTAGTTCGACAAAACGTAAGTATGTTTTATCTGTCCTTGATTACAGAATTCGACACATAGGTTATGATGTTATTATTTATCTTTTTGCTAACTTGGTAGCAGAATGGGCCCACTGGAACATTCACAACAAATACATGCGGTATTCTGTGTACTGTATGTAATGCAATGAATGCATGACAAATATAGGAGTAGTTATAGTGTATGTCGTTGTATTCATTTTGGAAGAGAATTGTGTGGTCATGCTGAAAAATGTATGGTATGTCGATATCTATCTATCTATTAGCTCATCGAGTACTTCTTTGAAATCTCCTTTTCAATATCTGGTAACTCTACTTCTCTTGCAGTTCAGAGGGCTTACATGACTAGAAAAACTGTAAATCATTCATCATTGTTGAGTTTCACCCGCATTAATGATCCATCTTCAGAAGTTTCAAGTGTGTCAACCTGCTGAGTTATTAGTCCCATGCCTAAGCACTGCTGAGTGGCCCCACTGAGATTTCTACAGATTTGCGTCATTGTCGCAGGAATGTTTCTTGACGGAAAGAAAATTAAGCATTAGTGCGTCTGCTAAATAAGAAATTGCTTAACTCTTTGTTCTGTCTCTCAGTCCTCTTGCGTTCAGTGAAATAAACTTTGAATGATCAAAGTTTAAGTCTGTCATCACTTTTTAAACACAAATATACAAAAAACAGATAATATTTCAAACTGAAGTTATTATTAGCATCAGTCAACAATGATTTGAAAGAAACAGAAAGGCCTGAAAACAGGGCTGTTTAACTTTTTCTGCTACAAAGCGAACACTGTCACAACAACACACTTGAAGGGGTGGCCACCTATTTAAAGTTTGCTGCTCACAGTGAATATTTTAAGGGTCATTTTTTTATGCTGTGGAAATAGGATTCCTTTCAACTCCACTGCATTGGCGTAGAGGCAGAAATCCCAGAGATGGATATGTGAAAACTTGACATAAAATCCATTTTGGCCTAAAAGATAGTTATAGGGGCTTCATACACCAGTCTAACCAACCCATTCTCATTCCCAGGTCATTAAATACTGATGTTTTGTCACGGCCCTTGGCATCTCATATACAGACAATAGCAACAGCAATATTAGCCGCTCATAGCAACTGCTTCGGCCGTATATTTCATACACTTCAGTTCTTTGTATAGCGCAGTCCATATTTCAATATTGTCAATATTTCATTTCAAGTTATATATCCCATTTCAAAACTATTACTATTCCATTCTGTAAATAGATTTTAAAATGTCAATTTAATTTTAATATTACTTTGTTTATTGAATTATTATTATTATTACCTTACTGTTGTCTATTTTTATTCTTCTTTTATTCTGTGTTGCTTTTTTTTGGAGCCAACGACGAGACACATTCTTTGTGTGCTTGCATTGGCTAACAAAACAGATTCTGATTGATTGTGCTTTTTTATCATGTCATGCTGACATAAAATCCCAAAACCAAGAATCATGATGATCCAAAAATTCTCCAGGGTTGTGTAAATAGTAGCCTATGCATGCCTCAGTATTTGATGACCTGTGAATGAGAACGAGTTGGTCTTTTCAGCCATAACCCAAGCACACAAAGCCTGCAGTAATGCCCTAGATTGTCAGCAATATTGTACAATAATCTCTGAAGGTGACTCATTTTGGTCACAACTTCCACTAAAAAAAGGAAAAACAAACAAACAAAGTGCTTCATTTTATATATTGGAGCTAAACCAGATACATCGTTGGAAAGGTCGCGACTTGCAGAGTAAGATGTGTCAGTATGAAGATTCTTCGTGGCTCCTGCTTCGAGATACTGACCTTTGAACCTTGACCTTGGTGCATGTTTGAGGGCTTATAATCCAGCAACAAAAGAAGCTACAGACGCGGGACCGACTGTTATAGAGAGCTCTTGACTTCAGCTGTCAAGTGAGCAAAGTCAACAACTGGAGCTGCCGTCACTTGTTACATAAAATAAAAATAAAATAGAAATAGAGAATATAAAATAAGAGCTATTTTATATATATATAGTCATTTATACAGATATATGTGATGGATAATTGCATAGAATACTTGCACAGACACTGTAATACACACATGGTGTGTAGCATTACACTACTATATATAGAGAAAGAGATATAGAGAGAGATGGATGAATTGTCCAAAGATTTGATTGCACAGGATACAGCAGGAGGCCGTTGCAGTGTAAGCTAATTTAATTGCACAGAAGATAACTGAACAGTGTAATTTTAAATGATATATATGTATTTTGTACATGGAGAACAAAACGCTGTACAATGGTTCAAGCAGACTGACAACTGAAAGGTCAGAAAGAGACAAAGATACCTCGGAGCAACAGTTAAATAAGAATATAAGAAATCAGCAGTCATTGGTAAAAGAAATTCGAAGCTAAGTATTAAAATATGGGCAGATTTAAATAGGAACAGGTTCCTGTTTCAGTGTCAAGTGCACAATAATGCCTGTAACAAGCTGAAATTAACAGGCGTGTTGCTCTAGCAAAGCTATTCTGAAAACTTCAAAATAGAAATAGTAATCACAGTTTAAAGATATTCAGTCCAACCACTGAGCAGACTGCAGAGGGCCCAAAGAAAACGGGTTCCCAAAATATTCAGTTAAGGTTCAAAACTGATCTAGGGTCACTTACGCTTTTCTGGAAAACAAATGAAAAATCGAAGAGTATTTGGGGAAAAAATGGTTACAACAGTATCTTGTCATGCAACACTGTGGGGACATCGATTAAACAGAAGTTTTAAACATTTAATTATTCTAAAACTCTTTCAAATGTTAATAACACATTTGGTGTATAATTATACTGTTTTTATCTGGTTTTATGTTAAAATAGCCGTTATTGAATGAAAGAAGAAAAAAACCCATCAAGCTAACATGTGATTCCAAACTTTTGACCAGTAGTGTGTGTGTGTGTATATATATATATATATATATATATATATATATATATATATATATATATATATATATATATATATATATATATATATATAGCAGTTGCACAATATATATATGTAGATATAATTAATTGCACAGGAAAATAAATAAATATGGTTAACATTTATTTTCACCCATTTAACAATAAGATACACAAATGTGCTTACCATCCCCCTTAATCTCCCCAGTGTACTCTCAGTTCAGTATTTACAACGTCCAATCCTTTGAAAACCACTAATATTTCCTATAAACTACAATTCCCTAGAGATTCCTTTTGCATCAGTGGCTAAGGATCATGGGTAATGTAGCCTAGCCTTCCACTATCAAAACGGACAGCAAAAATAATCTAAACTGATAGCCGTAACATTAATCCATGTTATTGTTGAATTATCAAGGACACTTCCATGTTTTAGTTTTGAGAAATGTTGAGGATATCATTGATTAATATTAAAATGCAGCTTACATGAATGCATCAATAATACTAAATAATATTATATGTTATAAACACATCAGCCCCTCAGCAGAGTTCAGAGACTTATAGATTCTATGCAAAGGAGCATTAAAGCTGGTCTTAAGGCTCGCTGTGGCACTATTAAGACACTTCATGTTTGTTTTTCCTTGAATTCATCACCCGTCTGTATGTTACTGTATGTCTATTTGCACAGCAGCAAGACATTTTCTTCAGAAAAATCTTTTTGTTTGCGAGGAATTTGCTTATAGCACGAGGCTCTGACAAAGAGAGCTATTGACATTTTCATGCAACAGCAACTTCGCACACAAGCACACACATACACACTACAGCTGAGGGTATACACACATGTATAGCCAATGTCAAGCTGGTTAATGGCCATTTTATCCAGAAAAAGCAAAGGAAATGGGTATAACAAAGAGATTGAGAGCATTTGGAGAGCACAAAGGCCATGACAGAATTGGAAAAAAACCCCTGATGTGAATAGAGAGAGAAAGACAGTGATCCTTCAAGACATGCAAAAGAAATAAACACCATTTTAACAGGGTATTCCGCCCTTTGCCTTTTACAAGACCTGTGCTCCAGAGGGGCATTCGTCCATCATCTGCAGATCCACAACTGCCAATAAATCCCAGACAAGCTTTTCCTGCTGTCTGACACACAGTCAGTGCAGAAAGAGAGATGTTTTACAGTAAAACCACAACCGTGTAAAAGATCCCTCTGCCCCCCCTGGGGTGAAGGCTGGAACAATGCTGTCTCTTTCCTCTATGGACTCGGAAATACAGAGATCTTTACAGTGTGGCCATCGTACGCGCACATGTGGAGGGTAGTTTTCAGGAGCAATAATCTCTGACAGCTCTCACTGGGCCAGCTTGGGGCCAGATGTGATGGGTTTCAGTCAACATTTAAGTAATTTTTAAAGTAAGATGTTGCTGGTATTGTTTTAATATCAAGAGTCTATGAAAGAACAAAGCCTGTTGATAGAAAGTACTGACATACATGATGGAGTTGATTATTTTTGTCAAAAACAATATTTTCAGTAGTCAGAAGCAACCAAAAGATACATTTTTAAACAATACAGTCTGAAATCAAAGAAAGCAGCAGGTTCAAGACTCATCATCTCACAACAAAATGAAAAAAAAATCTATTACGATCCTCTCATATATCAGTTCAAAGTAACAAGAAACAGATATTGTGGTTCACCAAAGTCAGTTCAAGAAAGCCGACCTCTGCGTGTCTTTAATGTACTCCATGGGAAGCTCTGCTCGCCCAGCTGGACTTGGCAGACCTTGTCCACTTGCCACAGGTCACTGATGGATACAAGCTTTACAGAAACACTCATGGTGGATGACAGAGAAAGAGAAAGAAAGATGGAGAGGAAAAGGTGGAAATTTGGTCAGTTCGGGGTGATGTTGGTTTTGGAGAAGCGAAAGAGAGAAGATGAGAGCTAGAAAAGGGAAGGGAATTCTTTATTCCTTCTCCACTGTCCTTAGTGGAGCAGGGATTAGGGATTTACCAAAGGCCAGAGGACAGGACCGTCATAGCTGCGTAAAGTTGAAAGAAGAGTACAAAGAGGAAGTGATGGCGGAGGATGTGGTAACTTTGTTTCATCTCGAATCAGAGATGGTCCCTGAAAACCTCCTGTCTGAGCAAAAGTAAAGAGGGAAGGAGACAGAGAGGAAGCGGAGGTCAGAGTGTGGGAGTGTGTGCTGACTAAGCCGTTCGAAAGGTCGTGTTATGAACTCGTTGTTAACCTCTGCATCCTGTCGGGAGGAGGACTGGGGCCTGGGAATCGTGTTGCAACCCAAAGAGTGGCTCTTATCCAGACATAACTCAACAGAGGACAGCTAAGTGCCATCGCTATCAGAGCAAACACTCCTCCTCACTTTATCCTAACAGTCTCTTTTCCTCCCTTGCTGATTACATTTCACTTTTTAATAGACAATCTCTTAATCTTTCTTTTTTCACTGATTTCACCCAACAAAACCATCTCCACCAAGGAGTGTTTTGATGTTGGGGAATCTGGGCCGACATTGATTGGATTAGAAGGATATGGCAGCAGGCCTCGTGTTAGACCCCCTCAGGTGTCGAGACAGCGGCGGTTGTCAGGGTTATTACCAGCTGAAATGCTAACAAGCATATCTGAGGACCTGGAGAGCTCAATAGCAATGATATTAATAACTCCACAGCTCCATCTGGGCTGTCTATTTTCTGAGCCATATTAGTATTGGCCCTTATTGACACTGTCGCTGCATCAAGACTAAATCAATAGCCCATGTACTGCACTGCACTGATTAGAAAACAAATCAAATAAAATATTCTAGGCAAGTAAAATTGTTTGAGAGTATTCAGTAGGTAAGTGCAGGATGCTCAGAAGTCCTTTTCATGTTAAGAGGCGGACACTGTCGCAATCTCTGTCTGAAGCAGATGGTTGAGTAGACATCTGCTACCATGGAACTCAAGAGTACGTCTGATATTTCCAACATCAAAAACACCTCTTCAGTGCATTTATATTCTGCCTGCCACAGGTCATATCTAAGAAGGCATACGCAGCATTTTCATTTCAGAGGCGAGTAGCAGTTTTTTGTCAATGCCACAGGTGCATTGTTATGAAACAGGGTAAACTACAGAATCTGAAATATATTTTGTGGACTTCCATTGTGTAATGATATTAGATGATCTGACAATAGAAGGGGGTATTATCCTATTTTGTGATGAGATCTATGAAGCACACAGGGTGATTTGTTTTTCAGTTTGATGGTATTGCTGGACCTTCCTCATCATTTGTCATACATACCACCATGGTATATACATTCTACCAGCCATACCATATTTAAAGACCATACAGAGCAGACTGTATACAAACCTGATTCACATGCTGAATTATTAAAATTGAATAGTGAATATTATTAGTTTTTACAGTTGTGACATTACACAAGGAGCAGTTTAGAATAATTTGTCATCAATGATACAATTTCACACAAAGAGTCTACAGCCATGCTAGCACCTCTGTGAGGCGGTATGAGTCATGTGGTGACATAAACAAACAAAAGTGCTCTGATGCTGGCAAGACTATTTTGATAACCTGAATCTTTTGTTTATTTCAGTTGCCCATGTTGCAAATGATTGATCGAAATGAAATCCACTTTTGGTGGGGTGGGGGGGCATGAAGCTTCTGAAGGGGGGCATAATAGAAAAAGTTTGAGAACCACTGACAAAAATGCAAAATGGTAATGTCAGCATGCTAACATGCTCACAATAACAATACTAACATACTGATGTTTAGCAGGGTTAGGGTTAGTGTGTTAGCATGCTAATATTTGCTAATTAGCATGAAACACAAAGTACAGCTGAGGCCGACAGGAATGTCAATAATTTTGCAGGTATTTGGTTACAAACCAAAGTATTGGAAAATTTTTATTTTGACCTGATGATGGTGCTATATGAAAAGTTACAATTAATACTGAGGGGAACATGAATGTTTGTACCAAATTTCATGCCAATCCATCTGATAGTTGTTGAGACAGTTTACTTCGTAAGTAATTTGACCTGCTGGTGGTGCAAGAGGGAAAGTCAGAGGAAGACCAAAGTCATCAGGGTTCATCCTCTGATCACCATCGGTATCTGCACCAAATTCCATGGCAATCCATTTAATGTTTGTTGAGATATTTCAGTCTGGACCAAAGTGGTCGACCGACAGACCAACATTGCCATCCATAGAGCCTCACCACTAGCATGTCTAAAATGATTGGTGAAACAGTGAGAAGTACTTGCTTCATGCTCCAACAACACTTAAACAACATCTCTAACTGCAAAATCCACCCCTACTTGAGACAATTGGTTTCCATAAATATATGAAAGAACAGATTAAGGCAAACGGAAAAATAACCAAACTGTACAGACCAATTTCCTGGTTCAACTTTGACTGGACAGTTTTCCTGTGCAATCAAGGATTACTACCAACATTTCGGATGCATCACTTTTGTGCGTTCACAAGCTGACAGAACCATTAGCATGTTTACAACCTGTCCTGTCATCTGACTGCTTATGTTTCTGGCCCAATGGACTTTATTGCAGTGATGTCACTGTTTCCAGATCTCAGCAATTACTTTGGAGTACAATGTTATCATAACCGATAGTATTGATGGCCAAAAAAAAACAAGACAAAGTTGTAATAAACCAGAATTATTCTTTAAGTATGGTAAAGTGGAACAACTGTGGTTTGTTTTGAGGTTGTGTTTAAGTAAGGAGACGTATTTGCAAAGGAGTAATTACACTTGGAAACATGACTGACAAAGGTAAACTTCTGGGCTTGAAAGCTGGAGTTGTCCACTATGTTCCCCCCTGGGCACCATTCATTTCCATTGTAGTGTTTCAGCCTCAAGATGACCGCCGGGGAAAACAAACTTTCACTTTTCATACACGCATCGCACATTTTCAATTTAACTGAACGTACATTTGTTGCCACCTCACATCCCTGAGCAATGAATGAGACACCTGAGTGTGAACCAGACAACCTCTCACATCTTTTTCTTCTTTTCTGTGAGTCACCACCTCAGTTCCTATCCTCCTTACCTGTCATCATGGCTTAAAATAAAGGGAGCCGAGAGCAAGTGATAAAAGAAACACACACACACTCCTCTTGACTTTAACATGCTCGCTGAGGCCCACGCACCATTACTGTATGGCACTCTGATTTATCTCATCTCTCATTCTGCCTCCATAGCTTCCTAAATTCAAGCGCCCAACCAACCACCCCCCCACACACACATATACACACTGTACAGGATCTACACACACTAACCATTCACTACCGTCTTTGCTCTGGATGTGTTCGACATTTTTTAACTCATCCTGAGAACCTGTGTATTTCATCTTCTTCTCTTCAGTTGATCTGTCAGCATGAGCTCTCAGGAAGGGCAACCGGATTATAAACCCTGCTGTCTTCTTAAAGGAGTACTTCAGCAATTTTAGTATTTCACTATCATAAAGCTCGGGAACATGTGAGAAGCAAATTAAAAAAATTATGGTCAAAATAAAAGCAGCAGAGGCCAAGACATTTTATTATAACCTCTCTGCTTGATAAATTCCCGGGTCTTTCAGATTCCACGCCATCTGTTTGCAGACTGTGTAGACTATTAAACATGTGAAGTCTCAAGCCCAAGCCGAGATAACCCTGATGGCATCACTAGGGTTGTTTTACCAAGCCCCTTACAGACATGGACCTCGTTATGTAAATGTGATGGCAGTTTAACATGTTGGTCATGTCTGAGTAAGGACCCGACTCACTTTCACATAAAAGTCATGATGGTAATCTTACCGGATCGGACCTAGAAACATTTCCGTCAACATCGCACAAGTCTGAATTGAATGTCGTCAGATTAAAATAGAAGCATAAGGTTAGATACAGAGATAGACTAATTGCATATCTTCTCCCGCCTCATTAAACCTGCAACAACTGAGTTTTTGGCCACTTGGGGGCAGCTGAAACATGTATTATTAAGTACATATTATCACCTTTTAAGTTGATATACAAGCCTTATTTACAGATTCAGCAAGTACGTATGGGATTAATTTTGTTCGTTAATAAAAACGCAAAGAAACCATCCAACACTAATTGCAGACCAAAATTATTATTAGTCCAGAATATGACAAAGAGCTAGAATGTGAAATGTAAATAAATGTGATTTGCTTCAAAAATTACTGCTTCGGTGTCATTGTTTTTCCTCTCTTGATTTGCATGTCTCATTTTTGGTTTGCGATTCTTAGTTTTTCTTTGTGCTTTTCAGTTTTTCTTTTAGTTTCTGAGCCTTGTCTTTATGGTAATTGGACAAATGTTACATGGCGGGGGATTCTTTGTGGTGTGACGCTAGCAAGCTTGTTAGCTTCACCCACGCTAAGCCAGCAAAATATGGAAAGGCTGTTTAGCGCTACGTGTTTTCTGGTTGTTTTGGTAAAAATCTTTGACCACATTGACATGTTGTCAGTGTAAAAAATGCCTAAATTAAAAAGAAAATTGTTTAAGACACCTTTGTCTGTAACAGATGAAGATTAAGACAGCAATGTTTAGGGGTCTGACATCTGAAAGCTCCCTTCAGAGCCACAGAAGACAGTATATAAATGTTTTCACAGGCTGTGTACGACTCCTCACACAAAGTAAACCGGTCTTCATGTGTAAAATGGGTGGAATCTTAAATATTATATGAGAAGTAGGATATGTTCTATGCAGCATACATTCATTCAACATTAGTGGTTTCCCCCTGACGGTGACTCAAATCAGATATAAGACATTCTTCCTTTCTCATTGTTGCGTTTGAAGGTGTCCTGCTCACGAGGCACACTCAATTACTTTCTGCAGTGTTTCCCCTCCCTCCCCACCCCATTCATGGGAAAGGACATACATTTCCTCTCTTGATCGCTGAGTAGTTGCAGAGGTAGAAAAAAAGAAGGACTCTTTAAATTCTGCTCCTCTTATTTACATTAGTGTGTCAGAGGTTCTTGCGCTAATTCAGCTGGTTGCAGTGTTTCTGGGAGTACATCACTGCAGTGTGGGTAAAGCATCCATTACCAAGGGCTCCTGGCCTTGAGGTTTGAAATAGTTTACACACTTGCCCAGACTTATCACAAGCCCTGTGCTTCTTCTTTCCCTGGCGTCCTTCACAGGCTTCTGAGGCCACATTAGCTTTCATCTGGGAATTCTTTGCGGCCAGTAACTTTCTACTACTAATTACATATTGTAAACAGTTTAACTAATATTACAATAGCCAGAGTGCAGTAATATACTGCCTGTACAAATGCATTTTGATCTACACTACAACCTCTAAAAGCCTGTTCTAATGTTTCCTTCGACAGGAAAAGGCATTATGAAGATCCTAAGTATAATATAAATAGTCTAATTCAATTAGGTTGTGCACATACTACAAAATGTCTGTCAACCATTGATGGTGGTGCTGTGATGGACAAACATTTGCAAGCACATGTTCAGGCTGACTCCATTTGAAGGCCTCTGTAGGGTCTAAAACATAGACATCCAGGACTTACTTTGATGGCTCACATTTCCAATATGTGATGCGCTGAGTGCCTTGTCCGAATACCTCTGACTCTTTGAGATGAGAAATTTATTCCAAGGTTCAGAATAAAGAGTGTGAGAATAAGAGAGGGCCCATTTTGTAGATCTCTGCTTGAGGTATTTGAAGTTGAGATCTTAAAATGAGTCAGTAATGGAGGCTGCGACTTCACTTTCCTCCCCTAAGTATGTGAAAGCCCACTAAAGATACTATTCAGTAACTCCACCTCAAAATGTAGTGGAGGGTAGTGTCATGGAGTCCTCGAAATGGAAACTTGATTGATAGTACATGAAACTAAAAGTGGCTCATTGCTTTCAAATGTGCATTAAAACCATGAAAGCCGAACTCTGTTTGACATCACAAACAATTGCAGCTGATTTTGTGAGAATATTCAGATCTCGAGGGAGAAGAAACTCTACATAAGTGACAAATTAACTTAGTGAAGTAGTTGGAAAAAAGTATGCAGCGCTAATAAATGGAACTGACATCTTTTCTCTCCGATAGCTGTGAAAAAAGGAATTCCTCTCCACTTTGGATTGTGGCTCAGGAATCATGTTTTAATTGATGTGATTACCAGCCACTAAGAAATGTCACAGAAACTTTTAATTAAGTCTAGCTTGTAATTAAAAAGAGAGAGAAAAAAATATACACTCCATTGGCAGCTGTAAGCCTGTCTGCCTCTGTGCCAGGGACATCAGGTCACTCTCAACCCACATGATTATTGCTCAAATTGAAACCCATGTTTGGTGTCTCTCAGCTTGTCATTTCACATTAATCAATATGTACTTTATTGTGAACAAAAGATAAAAGATTCAGTGACATGGAAATTAATGGTCTTCATATTCACATGGTTTTGAGGTCTTTCTATAAAAAAATTGGTTTGTGATTAAATAAATGAATGTTATTTGTATTTCTCCAATGCACAGGTCAACTGTAGGCATGAATAAACATACTTTGCTGATAATTTATTTCTAAAGGCTGATGTTGTGTTTGTAAAATCCTTTATTATAATCAAGAGAGGGCAGCAATGTCATAAATGGTCGCTGTCCCAAATACAGAATGGCTGTTTACATTCTCTTGATTACAATGGCCTTATGCCACCCTCAGTTTTTGTGGCTGTTGGTGGAAAACAGGCTGGACAGAAAAAGAAATAAAATAGATTCTCATGGAATTGAGCAAATGGCAAAGTTCTTTGCAATTCTTCTGACTTTCTCCAGAAAGACTCTGGCCTACTTGGGAAAGGGAAGATTAGTAAAAGACAGAACATCCCACATGGACTTAGAGTGGTTTTCTTCCCCATCGCAGTGCCCACAATTCGGTAATTGTCTTTGCATCCAGGCTCTTAAGGGAATCGGGAGCAAACTCCACTCCAGCCTATTGCTGTATTTGTCCCAACTTTCAATCGGATGAAGGAATAATGTTCTAAGCAGCCTCAATCTTTGGGCTTAAGAGAGCTTGATTGAAGCCCTGGTGGCTTAACAGATGAGACAGACTGCTGAGTGCCTGCATGTTGTTTCTCATTCCGTCGACGTGTAATCTAAAGTCCCTCAATTTCATGTGCAGCACGGGCCAAAACATTCTCACTAATGCTCAAACTAATAATCAGAATCAACACTGGTGTTTGGGGGAAATGTGTTTCTGTAATCATGGAGTAAAGTAGCAGAGTAATGTAATTCTGTTCCAATATGATCTAGCAGATAGTTTTACTGCCTGCATGACATTCTTTTCTCCTTTAACTGCAAATTGGTGAATTGTCTGTGAATTTTCTGTCTTCTTATGCTGATATGGGAAAAATCTGAATTTAGACTTAAGCGCCAGGTGGTGGCCAGGATTTTAGAAATAAGGAGGTCCCACATCCCACCCCTCTAGCACCATAATAGTCTTTTCATAGTTAGATGTTTACTTAACATCAGCAATTTTTATTCAAATGGAACAGTTCTTTGAAGGAAATTCTTCTAAAAATCATCAACTGCTTCCAAATCAACACAAGTGACTAAACTCAAATTTTATAAACTGTTTCAGAATTGTCTATTTTTCCTTTAATTAGAACCAGATTACATAGTTTGTTTCGGATAATTTACCAGGAAATTATAGGAAATTACGGACCTGAAAAATAAAGTGTTTTTGTTTCTTTGCCTATATGTCCACGCCTATATGAGCAATAATTCTTAGCTAATAAAAATATGACTGGACAACCCATGATGTGCGTCAAAGTTCAAATTTAAATAAAAAATAACCTTAGAAAATTAACTTTATTTTGGACATTTTACATTTGTTATCTTGCAACACAAAATATTAAAAATCTTATGGGGCTAGAAAAGTTTTCTAGTGGAGATTTAATAATGTTCTTTCCAGCAGGAATGTCCAATCTTTAATGCAAAAAGTAAGATGGTCAACAAGTATAATTGTGTGAGGTCAGAGGTGAAAATCATTTTACCTACCAGAATGAGCTACAACTACATAGTTTTGTAATTGATCAAAGAGCAATGTTTTATTGATGCACAGAGGACAATATGCAATTTTAACCCTTCAACTCAAAGTTTAATCAAGAGTCTACAGCCATGCTAGCAGCTCTGTGAGGCTGAGCTAAATGCTAACATCAACATGCTCAATTTATAATGACAATGCCAGCATGCTGATGTTTACAAGGCAATATTTACCATGTTCACCACCTTAATTTAGCATGTAAGCATGCTAACATTAGCTAATTAGCAAAGTGGTGGACTGACCAACATTGCCATCCCTAGAGCCCCGCTGCTAGCATGACTAAAAAACAAGATAACAAGAATTCAGGAGTTTGATGGTTTGCTGGCAAAGAACTTATCACAGATATCATTGTGATGCTACTTTAAGTACATTTTATATATGAATGGAGTGGTGTGAGATGCCCTTTACTGTCCTCCAAATGGGTGAATGGACACAAATGATTATGGACTGTTTAGCTCCAAAAAAAGGGCAGCCTCTATTTCCTGAATCTGATGGAGAGCAGGCCAGTGTCTGACCTGGTCATGACACATCTGCTGATTCGACAAATGTCTGATTCCAGCACCCATCAAACACCATCCCCATCAGCTACAAACCCATCCCAAGGCAATCTCCCCTGGCCTGCTCCACCCTCTGACAACCATAGGTGCCACTGAACCTCTGCGTTTCCCCTTAAAGTTCAGCCACAGACTATGTGAGGCTCTGTCTGTTCATTCCTGCCTGTTTTCGTTTAGCTGCCGCAAAACAACCCGATCAGCACTCTGTGCAATTACTGAATAGACTGAGGAAGCAGCGGCTTGATTTAGCAGACTGTTGGGACTGCCATTTTCTATTATCTTTGTGTCTGTGATGATTTATGCTGCATGTGTGCGAATGCACGTGTGCTCGCCTCTCTTTCTCTCTCACACACTTTCTCTTCTAACCTTTCCTTCCTGTCTGACTTTACCTCGCGCTCTTGCTTTCTCCACATGCTAATATCTCATCTTTTCTCCTGAGCGGGGCCCCTGACCCAAAGTCCACAATACCAGATGTCTGTACAAACTAAGCGGGAGGAAGTCCTAGCTACATGATATGAAGATGAAAGCAAAGATGGTGTTCGATAGACTTCGAGCTGCGCTGCTGAAATAAACAATAGGATGGAGAGCTGAAATATAAAAGTGTGTGTGCCTTTTCTCTGAGGATTCCCGCAAAAAGCAAATAATTTCACCAGTGATTGTTCCATATATGGTTACATACTGTACAGAAGGGACCCCAGTGTGTTTGCTACTCAGTATCACACAGACTGCAACAATGGCAAGCTGTTCACCATTGCCCTGGGGAAAAGAGCATGCACTGCACTCTATAATGAATCACATTTTCTATTCTGTAATTAAAGTATCTAAGTACATACAGCTAAAAACAACAGAACGCCTAGGGAAGGGCATATTATGTTAATATTCATCACCACATAGCTACGTAGCACAAAATTAAATGACAAATAACCTATATGAGCCTACAATCAAAGCAGCCTAAATACATGGTGTGTACCGCTTCCTGGTTAGGAAAGGAGAGCTGTAGAAAGACACGGAGCTGAATTTAGCCAAAAGCGTTGACATACTAAAACCCTCCAGTAGCCACAAGACCTTCCTTTCTTGCTTCTCCCCAAACCCGACCCAGCAGGCCGTGCTGTTCCAGTAATTGAGTGAGTAATAGACTTATTCCGCTGAGTGGTTCTCTGGGTGTACTCAATACAGGGATGTAAATCCTGTGGCAAATGGCAGATTAGAGGAAGAAAAAAAAACTTAAGGGAAATAAATAAAAGCAAAGAAAGAAAGTACAAGAACAAAAGAAAATCTATACTCCAATTATTCCCACGCAGTAAATTCAGCTGAGGTCTCAGCTTGAGCCATTTTCATCAGCCTTCTGCTTAAATCCGAGGAGTCCACTGTTCTCTCTGGCTTTTGGGGTCGTCTGATGGTACTGCAGCAGCAAGACTGCAGGGTTTGTATTCAGAGTTTTTTCTCTGCCATCACATTTCTTTCTATCTCCCATACCACCTCTTGTTTGTCCCTCAGTCCAGACATACTGTCCTCCGTACACCGAGCCTGAACACTGGACTCCTGCCACGCATTCCACCAGTGGGCTACACTGATCGGACTAATCCCTTTTCTCCAAACGCACCATGCAGCCTAGATCCTCTAACAATTAGCTTGAACAATAAACCCATTATCCATAAATCCATCAGAGGTGTCAGCTCTAGCCCATCTCTACCAAGTCTTGCCTTCAACACAACACAGCCTTCTGTGCTTTCTTGTGGTTTTCTGTCACTATTAACTATTGTGCACATTGAGGTTTGCATCTGGATTACCACACATCCTAATGACTGCGGTCAAGTTTTATCATCCTCTCTCTATCTGTCCACATCTCTTTCAGCTCCGTATGAATCAATTTGTCTATTATTCTAATTTTATCCTCAATTTCTTCCTCTGTGCCTCTCATTTCGACTGACCAGTGACCACCCTGGTTAAACAGTGGGCCCACACCATCCACTTCACTGGAGGAATCGACTGATTGAAATAATCCTTTTCCTCAAAACACACCATTCTGTCCAGATCCCCTCACAATTAGCAGCCCACGGCCAGATAGCCTATAGTGAAAATAAGCAGCCTTGAGTCAAAACAAACACACACAGGCGAAGGGTGCAGAAACCCACAGCAAGTCGCCAAGTGAAATATTTTTGGGCCGCCTTGTCATGCTGATGCTACAATGGAGATGGTAGCAGTGATCTCATCTGCTAAATATTGTTTTTGCCATGTAGGCTACAGGCTCTTTTTCCCCTTGTTCTGCACACACAAATGGGGTGTACTCTTTGCGCCAGGGCTATAAATTTATGTTTTTGTGGGAGCCTGTTGCTAGGGGCTGGAAAGGGTGGGGGAGTTAAGGAAGGGGGGCGGTGGCCGGGGGCCAATTAAAATACAGATGTCTGACTGTCGGTGTAATTCCATTCAGCCATGATTTACATTTAGAACAGTCACCCAAGGCCTGCCACTCTATGCTCGCACAGGAAATCGAAGCTGACTCCAAGCTAATGAGAAAAGTGAACCTCCCGAACTTTTACGAGACTCTCGTCTGAAAGGAGCCTTGCAACTTTGGCCATAATATGAAAGCCTTTTCAGCTAATCACCCATTGACAGGGGAGACCGGTGCATTAGGAGCTCAGCAACCAATTTTACTTTGTGCTGCTGGCGTGAAAAATGCATGGCGGGAAAGTTGCCCTTTGTTAATACTCTAGCTTGGCATCCTCTCCTAGGGATAATCCCTGTCAAATAGTTTACCTCATTTGGAGCAACATGCTCAAGAATGTATTTACGTAAGGATAAAGGATTTTATTGAGCTGAAAATACCATAATATAATTTTTGTTGTTTTTATTTGTATTAAAAATTTCAGTATTAGCATGTAATCCCCATGGTTGGAACCATAACAGAGTATGTACAGCCTCAATTCCTGCCTGGCTCCTCCCAGGAAGGAATGTGTAAAGAATGTGATGTAGGGAGCACAACGTAATCTGTGACGACACAGGGGGTCGGTGGGAGAAATGGGGGTTAAGTGGTGTTGGGACTCCACAGATGAATTCATTTATTTGTGTGATTTTTAACTGAACTTCCATTAGGAAACTGCAAGCTTCTGTATTGCAAAAGCCCGAGAGCATTTGAACTCAGCATTCCAAAATCCTGAGAGCACTGAACACAGCCTCACAGCGCCAATTGGCCTGTGATGCGGATGTCATCAGGTCTTTTTTCTCTGGCTTCACCCCCAGCAGTAGATAGTTGTCTGCTAACAATACTGTATAATCTGCTCGGAGCAGAAACACGCAGCACAACCGAACTCTTTGATCGTACAGCAGCGACGTGAGGGCCTGCTAGATCTCTGCAACAAAGTTTTGTGCCAATGGCTATTACACAAAGCCTGCCAGCTAAACTTTAAAAGCAACTAAGGAAGTTAGAGCCAAGCTAACTGTAAGGAGGACAACGGACAACAGACTGGGTTACACCCGTCTGCATAAATGGACACTCCACAACATGCAAGCCATACAGAGGCAGAACAAAGAAATATACACACATTCTTTTGTGAGTGAGTAATTTGCCAACCTCTTCTATGTTGAGCTCCAAATCCTTCAACCTACTAGCTATTGATGTTCATTTTGGTTATAGTTATTAATTTAATTATTAATCAGAGTTCCAAATTGATAGTTTAGTATACTTTGAGACTCAATCACTTAATTGGCTAACATTTCTTTTCTTTAAGAAGAGTGGTATCCTGGAGGACTTTATTCATATAAGTTATTTATGATTATCTTCTAATTCAGATAAATTTGATAATTAATTGATTGCACATACACAAGTGGGTGCCCCCCTGTAACCATTGTAAATCCCAACAGTGGGTGCAACGGACAGAAACAGACAAATCACTTCTTGGCTATTTCATTGCGAGGAGGAATTTGATCAATTAAAGGAAAAGTTTGACATTTTCATCAAACACTTATTTGCTTTCCTGCTGAGAGTTCAGTGAGAAGATTGATATCACTTTCACATCTGTATGGTAAATATGTAGCTGGAGCTAGAAGCTGGTTTGCTTATCTTAGACTAGAAAAGGTTTGCCTGGCTCTGTCCATTGGTAATAAAATCAGCCTACCAGCACCTTAAAAGCTCATTAATTTACATATTTCTTGGCTGGAGACTTCCTGGAGTCTCTGTTGGTTGCCTGGCAACTGGTCCAGGTCTAGAAAAAGTCTGGCACATAACCCAAATGGTCAGTTGTACACTATTGTTGGTACAGAATAAACAAACTGTTTCCCCCTGCTTCCAGTCTTTGTATTAAGCTAAGCTAACTGGCTGCTGGCTGTAGCTTCATATTTACTGTAGAGACATGAGAGTGGTATCAATCTTCTCATCAATCTCTTAGCAAGCAAGCGAATATGCGTATTTCCCAAAATGTTGAACTTTTCCTTTAACTGACCTTTCAACTCCAAGGAGATGCATACAAGCTAGTTTTAAGTAGCAAAAGTGTTTTTTGCACACAATATGTGTATTGAAGGAAAATCACTTGTATTATAATACGCCAAAAAGAGGCTATGTGATTATCATTTACAGCGCCAAAAAAACGTAGAGTTCCTCTTTAATGTGGAGTGATGGTTTGACTTTCATAGGCACTTAGTCACAGCATTGATTTGGTCAGAACAAGGCCACATAAAGCACTGTGAGAACACACTGTGCTGTGCTATTCAATAACAGTAATCCTGTATATGGAAAGGCACAGGATATGTTCTGTCCACAGCAATAACTCACAACTTTCTTTACCATCCTGCTTTATATCAGTGTTTTACTGTAATATCCCTGTCTGACAAATGCCTTGACAATCTTTCCCAGCCAATGCAGTCTTATCGTTTACACCCAACCTCCTGTGCAAATCAGCTCTGGCTGTTGATTCCCATTTTATAAGGAAAGGTCAGCACAGCAGTGATTTATAATACATTCCTCTATAAATTCAACAAGGTAATCTATCAACGCAAAAAAAGAGAGCTCCATAATAAACATTTGTGTCCTCAAGAGCCTGTGAGTGAATACACAGGAGGGGTATTTTTGATATACATAATATAAGTATATATAAGTAAGATTGAGAAGCTGATTGATATATTTGAAATTCATCATCCAGCAAAATGGTCTGCACAGGAATGCCAGCAAAGCTCCTAAAATCAAGAGACAAAGACAAAAATCAAACAAGGCCAGCTAGTTATCAGGAGTCTTTGTTTCAGACATCTGTTTAGAAAATTTAGAGCTCCCTTTTATCTAATTCAAAAGTCCCAAATTCAATGCATGACCAGTGCCATCAGCATAGGTGTTGCCAGCCATTCTTCTGCGGCTCATCCAGCTGCAATAAACAGGATACTCTCCTAAGACAATGCAGCCAGGAAGCAGACTCTTGTCCACTTGTCCCTGAGGAGTTCATCTGGGCCACGGTGGCACGAGTACTCTCTACTCTTCATGGTCAAGATGTGCAAGTCATGCTCAAAAATAGAGGAAACGCACAATGCTGTTGGAATTCTGAGCTCACTTTCAAACAATACCTCTGGCCTAACCCCTGGTGTAAATCATCTGGGGCTTTGACTTGATGTGGAGAACAAAGAGGGGGGAGACTTTAAGTGGTATTTTCTTCTTCACAGTCAGGGGAGGGAAGCTGAATTTGCTAAGCCCCTGCACTTATAAAAGGGGAAACATAAAAACAGTAAAGGTTGTGGGACTTTTTCTGAGCCTCTTTGCTACAGACATGAAGAAATTACATCTTGTGAGATTTTTCCTGTGTTGCACATTCCTGCGTGTGGGCGGCTTGTGGGATTAATGCAAACGGGTGACTTGTCTTATTGATCAAGGAGGAGAGCGGCTTCGTTGTGGAAAGCCAATCTCCGAACATAATATGACCCTTTGGATGGAAGAACCGAGGCCCACTTTGGCACCGTCTCCCACATCTGAGCCCTCAAGCGTTGGCCCTTTTCCCTCTTTGCTTTCCCGGTGCCATGCCGCACAGCGTGGGGTGGCAGAGACGGACAGACAGTGACAGTGATGAGAAAGGGCGGGAGGGAGGCACTTCTGAGGCGAGTCTCGTCTCTAATAAAAGGGGTGATCAAACATGTTCTTAGCCTCTGAGAGAAAATATTATTTCTAGAGAACGGCAGAACAGGGTGAAGAGTGAGTTACGTGCCAATTTTTGTCCTCCAATGCAATTGCTCTGATTTGGTTTCAAGGATCGTTGCGGGGAATTGAAAACAAATGTGCAGCTTTTGATGCGCCACCCCTCATGGATTTTTTTTCTTTCTTTTTGCCCTTTTCAGCTCCTCTTGCTGTATTTTTTTTTAGGTCAATTCTTTCCTGGCTGCTCTTGAAGATGGAAACATGCATTCCTCATCCCACCAGAAGCAACAAGGCCACTCCAAAACACACATTTTCCCATAAACAAGTACACAAAGACTTTCTCTCATCTCAGTCAAAGTCAGACGGAGTAGCAAACAAACAGAATAACCATGGAAACAAAGTGTTTCTCCTCCCTCTCTAGGCTAGATTGGTGGAATTACACTATCATTTTATTGTTGACATTCTTGAGCTGTCATGGTGACATTCTGGGCAGGTAGCTTGAATTTTATTTAAAGTGATCTGGAGCTCATGTGGCAGATAACAGCCTCAAATGCTTCCTTCAGTGCTCTTTCCAATTTAGTCATGTTTGTGCGTCTATGTCAGTATTGTTAACAGTACTTTTCCTTATGCAAACACACAGACGGGCACGCACACACACACAGAACCTACACCCAGCTGACTCAGCAGGACGGTGGTGATAATGCGTTCTCCGAGCCAGGGACACATGTGTGCGGGGAGCTGACTGGCGTTCAGTGCGCAGCGGGATGACATCATCCCCAGGGCGTTAATGACCTCCTACCACTGGCTACGCCGCCTGCCGAGCAGATGCATAGCAGACTGTTTCCTCACACAGCCTCCTCTGTGTGACTACTTACTTACTTTATCGACGGCATTAACTCGAGGCCCAGCTCGGGAAAACCCGACGCAGCCGAGCCAAACAGCGCTCCGCATAAGACTATATTATCTCTGCAATCTGAATCCAATTAACAGTAAACCCACACAGAGTTCAAGTGCCAGAAGGGGACAGAGGAGGAGGAAGGAGGGTGTGTGAGAGAGGGGAAGCAGCAGTGGAAATATCCGGGGAGATGAAACAGCAGGAGAGAAACAAATCATACCATCTTTCATGCATTTTATTGAGAATTCTCTTGCCCCTTTTGTGACATTCAACAATAGCTTTGTTCTCTGAGAAGGGGAAGGCAGCGAGGCTCACCTTTATCTGCTGAAATCCCTGACGTTACCAAAATGCCAAGAAAGAGAATCCCCCTTCCTTTATTTAATCTCATTTTTCACTCAAGTAGGGTCACCGGAGTAGCAGGGCGTCACTCGTCGCTTTATGCCAGGGAAATGAAAACAAAGATGTGTTTGCATGCAAGTTTTTTCTGTTCCTTTATCCAATGTTGATACAAGGACATGGCCATCACACACAGAAGACATTGAATAGATGAGGCAGTGACAGCCGGGGCTTGACTGTGCTGCGGCAGGATATGGTAATGTGAACCAAATGAGTCTCATACGTACGGTGAGTGGCCCTCGAGACAGATCCCTTCCTATGAAAAGGGTGTTGAAACATACGGTAATTGCTTTCAGTGTCGTTTGGCAGCGGTGCACCTCCTGACTTCAGGAGCTTTTTATAGACAGGGTAATTCTCCATTATTCTGCCAACGTTACGTTTCAAACGAGAGGGGAGAGAATGGGGAAAATCGCGGCAATGGCGCACACTTAAAAACTTGAGAAGTGATACAATTGGGAAACGTGGGGAAAACTTCCAATGGAAATAATTCATGTACTAATTTGGTCATGGCACAGGAGAGGCATTGTGACTCAGGACCAAAAGGAATTTGATTTTTTCCATTCTGTTGAAATATAATAAATCATTTATAAAGGTGACTGCACTGGGAGCTGTGTATATGACAATTACACTGCAAGGTGCTAAGGTAACAAACACGGAGATAAATACAGCAAACATGGCTGCCTCCTGTCTTTTAGCTCTGAATTATTAAAGGACTGCAGGGAAACAGCAGCTGGTGAGTCGAGCAAATGAAAAGCATTCAATGTGAATTTTGTGAAGCAGCTTTTAAACTCAGTTTTCCTCGTCTTTTCCATATCTCCCACACACATCTGAGAAGTCCTGTGTTGACTGTCTCTAGACGGAGTGAGTGTCAGTCTCCTTTTCATGGCAAACTGATTTGTGGTGAGATTTTGACACAAAATGGCTGCCATGAATCACCCAGGCAGGCCGACAGGTTGCTGACGGATGAAGTGCCTCCACTCACTGCCTCACCTCCGCTTTCACATTCTCAGATGCCGATATGCAGAGACCACCATTATGGTTCCAATCATAAGTTTTGAATAATGTCAGTGGTTAGCACTACATCTCATCACAGCTTTAAAGAGAAAGTCTGTCTACATGCCATGACTTACTGGTTCGGCCCTGTGAAATGTCACCATGTGTCACTGTTTTGGGGGGTTTACCTTCATTATTGTACTGAGAATTTCAAATAGTCCTAGTTTTTGAAATCAGGACTTTACATGTTATCATGTTATCATCTTTTTAACTACTTTCCTGTTTTCCCCAACACTACTTTAGTGTTTGGTTATGCAGAAATGACATGGAAGCATTTCTTTCTTTCTTTCTTTTTTTTTCAAAGAATGACATCAATGCCTGGCAGCTTTCTCTGAGGCTGCGGTCATGGCGGAGTGAAGTGCAGCTCCTCCTGAAATGCAGACTGGGAGCCAGGAGGCGAGAGAAGACACCAGAATGGCACGTTCAACAGTTTTTATCAGGTTATACATATAGATACTGTAAGAGATAGATACTGTTGAGAAATGGACAGACAGATAAACAGTCTGTCTCCGTTGTGGTATGTGTGCAATGTTATATTCACAAATTCAATAACGGTATTTTTTTCAATTTAACAGTTACAGCTATGTAAAAAATGTGCAGTAAATGGAAACAAGAGAGCAACTGATCTCATGTCAGTAAGTGAAAGTGCACTCGTATTGTATCATTTCCTGTTAGTATAAAATGGTACAGTATGTTGATATTTTTGTATACTAACTGCTAAAACATTATACTAAGATGATTAGTATGTATACATACTGTATAGAACAGGTATGTAGTCTTGATTGAAGAGTCTACAGTCATGCTAGCGGCTCTGTGTGGCTTAGGCACAACAGTGTGTTGTACTAAACGCTAATGTCAGCATGCTAACATGCTCACAATGACAACATGCTGATGTATAGGAGGTTGCAGGTTGATGTTTAGCAAATGTTTACAATATTCACATCTTAGTTCTTTGTGTTAACATGCTAACGGTGGCTCTGGAGCAAAAGTCATGGGGGATCACCAAACTCAATCTCGATCCATCCAATAGTTGTTGAGATATTTAAGTCCGGACCAAAGTGGTGGACCGATCGAAAGACAGACCAACGTTGCCATCCCTAGAGCCATGTCGCTAGCATGGCTAAATATGCAACAGTACAACCAACTGAGCTGACTCAAAGATCTTTTACAAATTGCATTGTGCGAGCAAATTTAGCAAATATAAGATTTAGTTTAATAATACTGTAATAAATCTGCCTACTTTTAATTGCAGAAAAGCAATGAATTTTAATAGGTTAAGACACCAGTCTCCAAAGAATAATTTGGGAATCTATTTTGTCCCTGGAACTACAAATGTGTCCCAGCCCAGCCCCTGAAGAAAAACACTGTATTAGATGATCACAGCCCGTCTATTAAAGCCAAATGTGTAGAGAGACCCAAGGGTGGAGATCAATTGGATAATTCAAGGGCAAACCCAGTTGAATATCTCAGCATTTTACTTTTGAGACTTGGAAAATAAGAGCACCCTTAAAAGCAGAAAATAGATGATATTACACCGGATGTCAGAAAATGTCAGTCCTTTTAGTGCAATGCGGGCCCAAGGCTATGTTTTTAGACTTTCCTTCAGCCAAGCTAAAAAGGAGACAGACATTAACTCCTTTTTGCATGCCTTAATATTACATATCCCCTCTCTTAACTGCCAAACATTAGGGTGGAAATGATGGAATATTAGAAAGCTTATTTTTAAAAAAATGTTCTGTCCAATGATTGTGCAGTTCCTGACTGATTTTCACACAGTTGTTAAAGACTTCTAAAGCAGCACAATACTGTGAGAGAAGTGGAAAAGTGGAACAATGTTTGTCAGAGAGATTAGTTTAACATAAACAAGGAAAATTGTGAGAGTGAGAGGCTGCTCACAAACGATTTGGCTGCCGGCTGAAAAGTAAAGTTGACCAGACTGATCCAATGCATGGCATTCAGTGGAGTTGAGAAGGCTGGCTAGAGAAAGTAAATCTCTTAGGCTCATAGGATTTGACACTGATCCAGGTAAGAAGATGCCAAACTATCACAACACAGCAAACCAGACAGCTTCAAAACATAAGAAGAAAACCACTGTTAAAACTCAAACTTCCTGACAGCTCATGGAAGAGATGACTCACTGCAGTGGGCTATTTTCTTAATTTCATGCTTTTATTTTATATTTTCAAACAGCTACGGGAACCTACTCCTGAAGTAGTCTTTGTTACGGACAATAAAAATAAAAATAAAAATCTATTGTAAATGTTATTTCCTAACATATTTCCGTCATAAATTTGAAGCCCATGTTCATAAAAGCCTGATGACCCTTATATCTTCCAACAGTACCCACAACTTCCATCATAGCTCTGCTATCTTTTCTACAGTTTATTACTCTCAGATGCTATAAAACTCTGCAGCCCTGTTGCCACCCAAGGTGACGATTAAAATCACGCGACGGCTCCATTCGCTGTGACAGACAGTCAGATCTCACGTACAGTATCATAAACATTCTCTTATCAGGACTTGTCATTGTCAGCCTCGCTCAGAGAGCTCTCCACTTCACACACGCATTTTCATACATACCATGCATTCTGTTATTGCTCATTCTGCTTGACAAATTCAGGTCTGCATTTGTTTTTGCGCTTACTATAATCTATGTATATGTACATTGGCATGCACACAGAGTATTGTGTGTGTGTGGTTGAGGAGAGTGGTTTCTGCCTGCATATGTGCATGTGGGAGTGTTTCTCTGCAGGAGAACTATACAAATGTGTGTGTGTATGGCATTCTGTTTCCTGTCAGGCTCTGCAGCTCCATGGAAGCAAAGTCCATCAGGCAGGCAAGCACTGCTGTGGGCTTATTGAATGTTGGTTCAGGCCTGCAGGGAGGGAGCGCTTGGGCTTCCTTAATCACAGCACAAATGCCTTTATTCATCTTCAGAACAGTGCAATTAATTTTGGTGCCGGTGTCAGAACCTTTGGGGAAATCTGACCTGTTATTGCCTCACAGAGCCGTGCATGTTCTTTCTCTCACTCTAGGTGCCAGACAGGCATTCAAAACAAATTTAGGCTAATATTGTATTCACATTCACAGCTTCCAGAGACTAACTAAAGTTTCTTTGTTTTATATGTACAATAGAGCTTTTTCGTCCTAAACTAATAAAAAGCATCATTATAATACTATTAAAAACTCTATCTCTTAGCACCTAAGTGGTTTGTCCAATTAAATTGTTTTAACTAATTGTAATTCTGGTAACACTCACAAAATCAATCACTATTTAAAAGATAAGGCAGCGTTATTCTCTATTTTTCTTCTTTTTTTAACAAATCCCATGTGCAAACCCGAACCAACAATGTGTTAGTCCATCTCTCAATACTGTCTGACTTCCCTACGCTGTCTGTGGCAGTCAGTCTCATTTGTTGTTAATAAAGATGTAAATCTATTTAAAAAAAAAAACCCAAAACATCTGAAATGTGTAGTTTCGTTTAAAAAAAATAGGCTCAGAAATTTCCTAAAGCAGCTGGACACTGTAGTGTTTAGCAAAAGTTGGGAGTACATAGTGCATTCATTTGGGACTATTTTCAGTGGCAAATTAATATTAGAGTAAAATTAAGTTTTTACATTTTTTTCAGCAGCATGGGGTACCTTTTCATGGGGTTTGTTGACAAAAAAATACACAACATCACCGCCTTTATCCTTTAATATACATTCATATTACTGCATTGCAAACAACAAATTAAAAACAATGATTATTAGATCAATTCATAGATTGTGAAACTAGTACTTTTTTAACTAACTGAACAATGCAAATTGCTAAAACATGCTAATAAATCAATAATTTCTTTGTATGTTGCAATAAAAACTGTTAATAACAGATGTGTTGACAAAAGTGTTCAGCATGTTAATCATTTGTATTTATATCCAAGCACAACTTAACTGTAATACATACACACCCAAGTATTTGCAGTTGATTAGCACAGTTGTTTAAAATGCACATATTTCAAATGTACACTGTATTATATAGGCCGACACCATAACTCATATTGTAGTAAATGGTTGGAAAGATGGTTTGAACATGTTGGAACATGAATGAGTATGATCTGGATTCTTATAATACATTTTAAAGTGATGTTTTTAATGTCTAGTAGAGAGCAAATGTGCTATAAAATAAAATAAAAAGAAAGGAAACAAATACATCTTGCTCTTTGTACAAGAATTCAGTTATTTTGAGTTTGCCATCAAACATTCACACTACCACAAAACAAGGCCAGCTTCCCAAAATCCCCCACTTTGCCTTTGTACTAAAAATGAATGTCTGGTGTAAAATATCTCAAAGTCAAGAGGATCATTCTGGATACAATTAAATAAAACTTTCCAAGCTCGCAAATTTTGCAACGCTGTATTTGTGATCCTCTGGCCGAGTAGAGGAGGAGCTTTTGATACACGAGCTCTCTGAGGACCTCCGAGCTGCCGCGCTGTTTCTCAGGGTGAATCATGACAAGGATTGATTTAAACCTGAAAGAAACCAGATGCAACCACAGCAGTTATGAATAACTTGGTGTATTAGCAGGCCCAGATTTCTGGCCATACGGCTTCAATAACTGCCATAATCACCAGTGCCCTAATATTAAAGTGCTTCATGAGGGTCATACAAGGTTATTAAGCATTGACGTTATTTATAGAACATGATATGCTGGAGTTTATCAGTGCTAATGGACATGGTAAGGGTTACTGATAGGGTTTATACGGTGCAGAGCTGAGTGAGCAGACACCGTGCCAAGGAATATTTTAATAGCATACATTTGTTAGACAGTTGTGTTTGTTGGGTATTAGACTCACATGATTTTTCTCACTGTTCGAACATCTGGCAGTTGCAAGGCTACTACAAGGACATCAACAATCTCACTGTTATTTAGCTTTGCCACAGGCAACAGCGCCACTACAAAAACTATCTCCGCTCGTATTAGCTAACGCGCCTATGCTACGCTAGGAACAATATCCCGATGTTACCTACACATAACACAATGAGTACACACTACTTCACTACCTCAGAAACTAGCTTAATATTATCAGTGTTAACATAATATAAGCCTAGCTGGAGACAAGTCCTCACATACAGGTATTTGTTTTAGCCACTGTCAGGGTGGCTAATCCGCACTGTAAATACACACACCCTTCTATGCTAATAGCCTCCCAGCGTGTGATTCTTTGGCGAGCCGACCTTGTAGCTAATTTACTACTCCAACACAAAGCTCAAATCTCCAAGCTACAGCTGTTTGCCAATTTGAGAGTTACTGGAAAACCTGGAGTCCCAACAATGTTACAAGTATGACTTGGAAATGACTCTTTATTACACTATAACTACCAGCCAGCCAGAAGAAAGAAGGAACATGGATCATGTGAGCCTAACAATCAACCTAACAAGAACAAATTATACCTATTTATCTCTGAATAATGAATTTCGTCACAGTAGTTTTGTGTCTTTGAATGGCAGAAAGTAAATTCCAAGTAAATCCCATTTCAAGATGTTAAATATTTGCAACAGTGTTTGAAGTGCTTTGCTCAGGTCCGTACAGGAGCCAACAGTCGGCTTAGAAAGCTGACAGGACAAATATCAACAAGCAGGCAGGGAAAAAAATGACTCTTCCCCCGGTGACTCCCAGCGGATGTCGAGTGAGAGAGTCTGTATGTGAGCGCGCGTGCGTGCGTGTGGATGTTATTGTGGATGTGCTGGTTTGTGCGAGCATCTGTATATGTGTGCATAAGCATGTGTGTGCATGCTGTTTATTAATGTGCACATGAGTCTGCCAAACATCTGGCCTCACCTCAGTGTTTGAACATTTACACAGTACACAGGTCAAAACAACAACTGCCAAATAAGTCATTAGGATCGAGTTTATGAAAGTAACAGCATATGTTCTCGAGAGCTAATCATTATTTATCTTCATGTGTTTCCTTCCTCTTTTCCCAAAATCACTTATGGATGACCCCATTTGTATCCACTCACCAAACAGATTTTACAGCCTCGCTCGCTGGAGTCACCTTAATATTTACACTGTAATGGAGGTGATTTTTTTTTTTTTTGTCCAAATCCACTCTGTCCCTCTTTTCAGACAAATGATTTTCTTCACCAGCTTGCACCCTAAGTATATAAAAGACATTTCATCTTGCTGCTGTCATGGCACAGATCCCACTCATTCCCTCATCTCTTTCTAATTATGCAGGGCTACGTATTTTAAATTGCTCCATAAAATGTGTTTCATGTAAAAAGTAAGGGCGCAGAACCCAATTAGCACTGGAGCAATGAGAAAGCATGCTGTTCCTGCTCAATAGAGTCAATTATAACTGGACGTGGAGGTGTGTGTATGTGTGTTAAGAGTGAAATGAGCCACATGGGACTCATCTCCACCTCAATTGACAGAATCACACAGCCAGTGCCTGGGCCATATTTTCATGGGACGTTAGGAACTGGTATTTAATTGCAAGCGGATTCAGTAAATTGATTTGGATTTAAATTGACCTGCAAATGTAGCATTTAGTACAAGAGATGAACATAAAAGAGCTTTTTAAACCAGCATACTCTTTTGCTTTTTAAAGTGTTGAGCTGTAATTCATTTTGCCTTCATAATATATTCCTTTTATAATGAACAACCCTGTCTTTGATTTAATGTTTACAAATGATTAATACATGGTAGGAAATGTAAAAGCAGACTTTGCTTTTTTCAGGATAAGGCTACTAGAACACTTGGTTAAAGGACAACTTCAGTTATTTACAACCTTGTCTTATTTGTGTAGTTTTCACTCCCATCAGTAAAAACAACATGATACTCGCCAAGTTAATCTGGGTAACAAAGAGAAGAAAAAGAAAGTCAAACAGGGCATGAAATACCAGCAGTCAGACAGGTTTTAAACCCAGGTTAGCCAAACCTATTCGGAAGAGCACACGAAGGTGAAGTGTAAAAATTACTACCCAGGCTGTCTGTTGTAAACATCCATCACAGTTTTCACAAGACATCCTGGTTCATACTTTTCCTGTAAAACAAAGCGTTACTACAGCCATTCTGGGTGCGCACACTTTCGGTTTTACCTCCAAATAAGGCTGAACTCTGACCACCCACATTTCTTAATCTGTTGAAGTTTGTTGTACTGGTGTCGTCATAATATTTTTCAGATCTTACTTTGGTGACAGTTAACCGTAAGTTGTGGGCCCTAAAACCAAAACAATGAGCTGAAAGATGCTAAAGTGCTCCACTGAGCTGACACCATGAGCGACCCCTTTCACATTACACATATTAATTTTTTCCATTGTAAACATGAAGAAATTGATAAGTGCTGCTTTACGGTTAGGGAAAGGTTGTGGCCATGGTTAAATATTAAAAATGTCAACACTGAATTGAGGCAGGGCACTCACAATGATTGACTCTGTACTTACCATGACCTTGATCCATCCCAAAGCTTAACCTGAACATAACTATAAAAACCTCAGTCATCCTTTAGTTGCCAGCAGTGAACAATGTAAGGAAACATACCAGCCAATGCAATTTAGTATTGTATTTTTTAGTTTTTAGTATTTTTAGTAGCATTGTATTTGAACATTATTCATTAATTAATAATCAACATAATGTTTAGGGCACCAGGTTTCACTGAAATGTGTTCAGACTATTGTTTAACGTAAAAATCTTTCATGCTGTCTTCCAAAAATTACCTTTTCACCAGCACCAGTAGCAGACATACTGTAGCGATTACTGATTTCACACACAGACGCACTCTCACCGGCAGCCAGATAACTTGTAGTTAGCCATTCTCAGGCCGTGCATTGTCAAGGACTGCTTTGGCTATTGATTTCCACTCTTCAATAACTAATGTGTCTCCTAACCTTGGCTACATATTAAGAAGAGTTTCACCCATTTAGAGTGGAGAAGGGGAATGAAGCATCAACAACAGATTTGGCACAAACTGCCTCACAGAAGCGATTAAAGCTTCAGATTTCAATGAGCCATTTAGCCCCTTTCTTAGCTTTCGGGTGGAGTGCTCAATGTAAGATTAATTGTTTCATCTCCTCCAGAGTGCTAGAGATGACTACAACTTTCCTCACTCTTACTCTGCAGCAGTGGGGACTACTTTTTGATATAAATCTGTGTGCTAAAGATAATCACCTTAACAGTGGCCAAATTTCGATCACAATATCAACATACAAATGTGTTATTTTCTAGCTTGCAAACATATTTTCTGATGTTCAAGTGTCATTATGGTCTTTTGTACTTTCACATTATACTGTAACAAACAGTATAATGGATTTTAGATTCCAATTTACTTGGTATTTAAATAAAAATACTTGGCACCGCGCATACTTATAAAAGAATATTTATTATTCTCAGCTCTTTTCATATTAAATTTAAAAAATAAAGAAAATGAATGCCTTCAGTTTCTTAACTCACCCTGAGTAAGAGTACCTTTGCTGTTTTTGTCCATGAGACAGGAGCGGGCCAGTCGTGTTAATCATGTCCTTTCAGTCTTTTTACCCTCCTCATTTCGCACCTCACTTACCTCTGCTACTCCATTCGCTGGTCAACGGCACTATTGATTTACACCCCTCACCTAATCACTTAGGTAACATTTCCCTGGCGGCTGCTTTTTCCTCCCATGATTCATAGCCAAGCGGTGAAATCTCCCCGTTGCCACTAATTAAGCATAAGGTCAGCCTTTAATCATCACCTGCTTGTGCAGCGTGAGCGACTGCCCTTGCTGATCCAACGCCTTGCTGAAAAGCTCCAGTCTGCTGCAAGATGAGGCCTGTCGGGGGTGGCTGCGATGAATGATTATATGTTCTGTCATTTCACTGGCTTGAAAGACATCCATTTTGTTATTGTAGGGAATGTGAGAAAAAACGAAAGTGCAAAGTCTTCCTTGGATATTTTCTCGGTCTGATAATTGAAGTTGATGTGAGCAGATGCTTGACTGAATAATCTTTCTGTTTCTTACACTTTACACTGCCAGACGTGCACACATACACACATACACACACATACATAGGTATGCATATTATACTGGCTACCCAAGACCAACTCATTCCAACTGACGTTTATGTGCTATAAGTGCCACTTTGGTCCTGTGTGCGATGATTTAACCACTTTCGACACTAGCCAAGAGCCACCGCTCCCCCTATACTTCGTCTCACACCCACATGCACACATATTAGCTGATCCACACGTGGAACTCTATAATGAGTGACTGTAGGCAGGAGTTTAGCTGCATGTGTGAAGAGAGAGTGAAAGAGTAGCTTTTTTTGGAGATATTTTTTATCCTCCTAGTAGAAGTTCTGTCTTTGCTTTCCCCCGCTCCACAGGGAGGTCAGAGGTCAGGGGTGGTTGCGGAGGCAATTATTGTTGTTAGGGATTATTGTCACTCTTGGGATTTACAATAAAAGCACCTCTACCATTCCTAAGTCTTCCTACTTAACGTAAAGCTTATGTGAGGCCACCACTGCTACAGCACAAGTCATTTACTCCAAAATAGAGCTCCTTTCACCCATGCAAGCAATCAATATTGCACACAACCATACATGTATGACATCTATACAAACAGCTTGCTTTGTCATTAAGAAGTGTGATATTTCCTTTCAGATGAATTCATGTGCCATTTGAGATGTTATACTCTGTCATTTGTCATACACTACGTTTGCAATTGCTGCTATTTACATCTTAGCATGTCTGGGAGTCTCTCCTTGATAAATTGAAGCTAAAATAGGAAAGCTAGACACTTCGAGGAAGATTCATTTTTCATTACTCTCAAGCTTTGCATTTGGAGCTTTAAAATTTGCTAATAAATCCAGCTGTTTCAATCGAACAAAAATGCTTTGCTCAAAGCTAGGTCTCCTATAAAGTCTAATGAGTTCATAGAGTTTGGTCACAAATCTTAGTTCACACGTCATTCTCAGGAGGTCAAACATGGTGCTTTATGGAGGAACATTGTGCGAAGGGAGCATTTACTGGCCACTGGCCATCACAGTCAATTCCTGTAGTGCCAGACCAAAGGAAAAAAAATTGTCTACCAGTGTCCCGGGTGATGTATGCCTGTGCAGAGGGTAATTGCAACAGGCACGGGGAGACAACTGCAGTGCATGGAGGCAGCATCCAGCCGATGAAAGCGGCGGACAGGCAGGCGGGGGAACAGGCGTGGAAGTGGTCCATTCGCTGGAGGGAGGACTCGTGATGGATAGGGTGCTGGAATGCCAGACTCCCTCCAAGAGATTGAAAGCAATTCTCTCAGTGCCAAAGTGGCAGAAACAAATGGCTGAGATAGAGGTTGGGTCGCATTGTTATGAACTCCCAGACACTGATGCCTTTCAGGTCATGTAGCTTCTCTGGGGGTTTTGGGAGACCTGGCTGACTGGGTAGATGGCCGGTTGGCAACCTCACTGAGTCAAGCCTTACATCTCGCCTGTCGAGACACATCAAACCCTCCCAGCAAAGAAGAAGCCCAGACTCAAACAATATAAGTACAAGGGATGTCTTCATAATCAATACCATTTCCTGGCAATGGCTGTGGGGGGATTCTTTTTCTTAAAGCAGGAGAAGAAGAAGGAAAAGCAAAACTCTGGTCTCTGAAGGCATCAAATGACTGTGCTTGATTGAAAACTGAGTGAGAATGAGTTTGTGGCCACTGTGATGGCATGCGTGGGTGACTGCTGGTTGAATACAAGAATTGTCTCAAGCTCAGGCCTGTAAGAATCAGACTCAGTCAAGTATAAAAGCTAAAATTACTCCTGAAAATTTTTTTTATTAAACATCAAAATACCAGTTGACATTTTTGGTTCTTTGGACTCATGAGCGATTTACTCATTCTTCCATTTAAGGTTATAATCCCAAAGCATTCAGTTCTAGTTAATTTGGCGACTGTGGTTACTGGTGATAATGCTAAGGGTGTCTTAATAATACCAGCGTTTTGTACGAAATGACTTTGTTAATTGTTAACTGGGGACAGGAAAGTCAGCAGCTCTGTCATAAATACAAGAAGAAGATGAGTAACTGTGAAACTTGTCTTGTCTTTTCTTATAAATCGCTGTAGCTATACTTGTATCAACACAAACATGTTTCCTCTTCAAAATGCCTGGGAGTGGCTTTTCTGTGATGATGCGAGATTCGGAAGACAAAAGCCAGCTCTTGTCCTCCAAATTTCATCCTGCATGTGTTTCCAGTGAATCTCTTGTGCATCTAATCCAGCACAGGAATGGTGGACTCCGCCACTGACATTTCACACTACTATATAAATTAGTAAATAATGAATATAAATACATTTAATGGCTATAGCAGGATAAATGCCATAAATGTCATAAATAATATAAACAATTGGGTTATCCATGACTAAATAAACAATGTTTAAGTTAAGAAAAAAAGTCAATATATAATATTTATTATTTATTAAGAGCTGATTTTTAAAAACTCAGCTAGTCTGTATCATCAGGTCTGTGTGGGTGTGGTTTGATCAGATTTGATTAACGGTGACCTGGCAACATGCACGGAAATACATGTCATCATGTTCATTTCCAGCTGAGCCCCACCCACTT